>NW_027185381.1:9329223-9759223 GCF_022577435.1 Embiotoca jacksoni | reverse complement strand
CCACCAGCTCCACAGCTGAGGCTGTGTCGGGACATTTGGTTGTACATATTTCATTTAAACAAGTACATGAAGTCCACATGTTTCATTCTGCCACCAGCTGGGATCTGAACTTGCCACATCCCCCACTGCAGGTGGTCTTGCTGTAAAATACTGACTTCTGTCTGAGCTTGCTGACCCCCTGACCAGCTGAAGGGAAATAAAACCAGGGATCCATGCTGTTTCTCCCAGGCTTAAATCTGCGGATCAGTCCTTTAATACACTATTCTGCACATAAACACTGAGCCATGAAATGAGCTAGGGTCAACTTAATCCTCTTTACTAGACCAACTGGTACACGTGCAACACTGCATGTGGAAATATGGCTATCAATACCGGGACCATTGTTTCTGCTGAGTTGACGATTCGGTAATTGGTGAAAGCCATTGCTGATGATAAAGACGCTCGTATATCATGCAAATGTACAATGTCAATAGTACCGAAGCAGGGCGGGATTTAATGTTTCCGTCCACAGCTGTGATATTTTATCTGTGGGCAACGTAGAGGAATAATCATTCCCTTCGGACCTTTTTTAAAGACAAGCAGATGTTCTATTGCTGGTAATAAGCAGTAGATTCCTGCGGCTAGCAGCTTAGCATCTTCCTATTTTCACTGTCAAATACAGCCACCAAGACCACAGAGGTGACACTAAGCCCAGAATATAGGCATATATTAGCAGAAGCACCCTGGTGTTGTTTTCGTTTTCATTTAAGGTCAGTGAATATCATTGCTGACACCCATTTTGCCTGATAATTCCGCTTTCTAATATTGTCGAAGAGGCGAGATGTTGCTATAGTAGTGACTGCGTTCAGTATCAAGCACAGAGAGCTGTGATGGTGGATGTGTGGGAGATCATACTTCAATAACTCAGCGGGGAGATCACGACGGTAATTTGACTGAAGCAGAGGAAAAGTCATTATATCAAGCCTTTGCATAAGCCTTGGTTTAATCACATAAATTGACTTTTATAAGGAGATGCAGTGCTGTATATTCCACTACAGTGACTTGAAGGCATTTTAATAGGGAACTACATAAAATATAGTGACACAATTTAATCTACTGGGTTTGGGGGTATTAATCTTCATTGTGAATCTGGGGAATGAGCACACGGTGGAAGAAAGACAAATGAGTAAAACAATAAAACTTGCCCACGGCTCAGAAGACTAGAAAAAAACACAGTGTGTGAATGAGATCACAAAAGGTACAGTGGATGTCTAAAGATAATATAGAAAAGAATTGAGTAAGCAAGGAGGTTACGTTCCCTAAATAAATCACAAGAACACAAGAAAAGAGATGAATGTGCATTTGTTACGACCTTAAAAAGCTATTCCTCGATCTTAATTCTAACTTGTTTACGCTTTTCAGAAGCCTGTTCATAAAAAGACACAAAGTCACAAATCCTTGACTTTGCTCTGTTATTCCCTGATTTCCATTGACAAGGGAAGGGGAAAAGTCTACAGGGGAGGCAGATGGAGCAGGAAATGGGAGTTTTCAAAGGGTGCTTGTTGTGTTTCTGAGTCTCACGGCTTTAATTCAAGCTGCAATGGCACAGCAGGAAGGCTGCAGGCCTGAATCCTCTGGCGTAGAGGGCGGGCGGCAGCCATAGCCTTCGCTATGCTGCCGCTGAGTTAGTTTGCATTGGTGCAAATTGCTTTTTTAATTATAGGCACAGAGGAAATGCAGCATGTTGCCGCCTCTTCAAAGATGATACACACGGGGAGCTACTTAGCGTCGTGTTTCACAAACTGCAAACAACTGCTGAGAAATGAAGCAGATCTGCTCGTCACTGAGCAATGACATTGTGTCGTTCTGGGTGAAGGACAGGGACATTACATCATGGGAGGATTACTGACTCTTGGTACTTTACTCAATGTGTGGACCTGCGCTCGGCATTATAAAAAAGCCATAAATTTAAATAGACGCATGGGTAACCTTACAATCCTTTAAGTCTTTCAGTTTTTCCTGCAGCATCCTTCACTCCTGACATTAAAATAAATCTTTGACATTGTAGAATTTCTTCACTTCTTTGTCCTTCCCACCTCGTTCTCATTAAATCCCTGTCTATACATTTATTATTTATTCAATAGCTTTACAAGGGCTCTGGCATGACGATATGGAAATGAAATAAATTCCTACTTCATACCAGTTTATATGACTATATAGCCAGATAAAAATTATATCAATTTTTCTGTTGAGCTTAAAGATTCCCTCAAGTTTTGACCGTGAGTGAAACAAGAAATCGTTCACACCGTCTTAGGACTAGAACTTTGTAAAATTGCATTTCCTCAAACTTAAAGGTCCTGTATTGAATACATTCAGATTTGTTTGTTTTGATGGGGATTATAAAGCAGCCAGGAGTGTAAATACTGTGAAACTGTCAAAACACATGCAGAAATGCACATGTATTCAGCAATTGTGCTGTTTGGGATGAGGCGTTTTGATCTCCGTAGGTTTGTGATGTCATAAACTCACACTCATGTCATATGTCCACCCTCAGCACGGTCCACTGTCTGACATTTTATGCAGGAAAAAACAAAGGGTGGTCATTCTGTTGCAGAGCTAGCATGCTACAAGATGGAAGAAAACTTGTGGTTGGCCTGGACGTGTCACTCAAAAAAGAGTCTGCCAATCAGATAAGAGGGTGTGCGCCTTAAAGATGTAGACACAAAACAGCCTTTCCTTAGTGGAGCTCCAGAAAAAGTTTAAGGGGGCGGGGTTACTACACTGATAGTTTTTGGTACTTAAAACCACCAAAATATATTCTGATGGGTTTCAAGACTGCAAAAAATTATAAATAAAAGTAGGAAATCAGGAGACAAAAGCAAACACACCAAAAAAGTGTAAAAAATGGGATATTTAAAATTCACAAGAAGATTCAGATCCTGAAAAATGACCAAGAACCATATGATTTTCAGCTGAGTTTACAATATGCATAATTATGGAGGGAACCTCCATTGCTTGTGCTCAGATGTCAAGTATGAACCCCAATCTTAATGCTTTCAATCTGTGAGTCTCGTATTTCTTCTCATCTCTGATGTGAGCAGAAATACCCAACATAAAAGAAACAATCACTTGTGCCTGTGCTGCGCTGTGGGTTGTCCATTCCGAAAGAGCTGCCATAAGATTACTTTGTTTCTCCTTCCATCAGTATATGGATGTTATTTGTTTAAAACATATCCATTCCTTCAAAAGGTAAATATTACTTGTGCTCTTTGTTTGGACACTGACTGATCAAACGACATGATGTAACACGGATTTATTGCTATTCTATATAACAATGCGTAAAAATAGAGTGGCAGAAGCCGTTAGGACCAGGCAGTGCTACAACCACAATCATCCACAACATAGACAGAGAACAAAGACTGTGGATAATCCGCACAATCTTCTTGGATTGATTTGGTTTGCTTTTGAAATTGACTTTGTTTTCAACTTTGATCAAGAACAAATGGGTTTGCCGCCTCCACTCACAGTCTCGCTGTTTCTCAGGTTCTCAGTGTCTTCCCTTCTCCTCATCACACACACACGCACGGAGTACATTCGCACACCATATGAAGACTGTACACACACACACACACACACACACACACACACACAACTAAACACACACATGGCAGAGAGTCCACAGACATTTTGACACTTCTAAAGAGGCCTGAAGTTAATCTTTTTTTTTCTCTCTCTTTTTTTTTTTTCAAAGTTAAGTTTAAACAACTTTTAAAAAGTTTGGAGTTATAAATATGTTAAATAGCAGACAACTGATTTGTCTCACAATGTAACAGAGTTAAGAGATTCAAAATCTTCTTGTAGGATAAATCTATGTAATTTTGACAAACCAGGAGGTAGATATGCTTTGTAATCTACACAAAGCAGACGCAATCCAACATTGATGCAACACTTTCTATCAGTGTTCAGAGTTTCCTCCGCTCTTAGCTCGTGCTGAATCACAGTATCAAGTAGAAAGGCTGGTATTGATTTGTCAATGTATGTATTCCATTTTAATATGGGGCTACTAATAAGAGCAAAACCAATAGAAGCAAATCAAAACTCTGACATTTATACCTACACATCAAATGAACGGGCCGTGTATAATTATAGGGTGACAGATTCACAGACGGGTGTGTCTAACCAGGTGCCGTCTGGGTTATGAGAGCAAATGGGGAGAGGAGGTGTAGCACATGGGGTCGGCTTACAACGTGTTTTTGCAGGTATTGCTTGATAACTCTGTCTCCCTGTCATAACATGATTTTCTATTACACAGCTTCCTTATTCTGTCTCACACTGCACTCCGATGTTGATAACTCACAATGTTTATATCCGCATGTCTGGCTGCCTCTTCCTCTCTGTGTCTGCAGGAGTCTCTGTGTCTCTTGGCTGAAGAATTTATCGTTATGAAACCAAATACCATCATTCAGTGTATGACTAAAGACTCAAATTGAATTACCTCTCGCTGGCACTAATCTTCTGTATGTATAAAGGTCTCCACGTCCATACAACAACAACAAAACATCCTCATGTGTACTACTTGAAGCGGACGCTCGTGGATTCAGGATATAAACAGAGCCTATAGTCTCTACTTGATTCCAGCCTGTCAAAAGGCCAGCGGAGGAGCTCACCTGTGCAGGAATAGTCATCGATCCTGATGTAGCCTGTGTGGCAGATGCACATAAAGGAACCAGGGGTGTTAACGCACATGGTGTTCTCCCTGCAGTAGTGCTTCCCTTCAGCGCACTCATCAATATCTGAAGAGAGGGAAGAGAGAACAAAGCAAGGTGAGACGTGGATTGCTGTCACAGAGTATTGTGTCAATTGACAAAAAATGACTGCCAGCTGCACACAGGAAACAAAATTGGTGATTGTTCCACTTTGAGGGTTGATGTATTGTTGACCTATCTATCCAATTGTTACTACAGTCCGAAGGGAGTTTTGTCACATAAACATAAACATACTGTCGCTTGCTGAAAGAACTCTGTTGTTCTGTTTGGGTCTTCACATCAAGGAGGCACCTTCACAGCACTGTTATGGTGATCCCCAGTGTTATATTGTGGCATATTTTGGGTGTTTCCCCAACCACTTTGTGCAGTTTGTTCTTGTTGGTTCTCGCCACACAAGACTCCCAAAGGCTCCTGAACAGAAAGGGTCATTTGTCTTCATCAGTGAGAGGCAGAGGTCGAAATGCCGAAGGTCCATGAGAGGTGGGCACTGAAGCACTTAAGCTTGCACCACTCGATTTTCAATCTATTAAAAGTAAAGCACTCAATATTATGGCTTAGGTGCTTCTGGTCATTCGGCTCATCTCGGTGCTGTGAGCTTACTTTACATTTTAGATGCTGTAAATAGATGCTGGAGAGTCAGGATTGTTCCACCGGAGAAGTTCATTTAAATGACTGTGCACACAAAGACAGGTATTTTCACTGATTCTGGCTGATTAAATCTATTCTCAGTTGGGCAGTACATGAGGTCATCAAATAAGAATGTGTACAAAAAACTATGATATTGTCCTATACTAACAAGTGCAACAAGAGAGTGAAGGTGATGTCATCAAGCTCCGGCTCTTCAAAGGTCCAATCACGCAAAATAAGTGAAAGCACCTGTGTCAGTATACCATATATGTGTCTAAGTCCCTGAATGTTTCACTTAATGTATGACTTGTCTGTACAAAATTTCTATATATAATTTTACATAATGTATCCTCTTCCCTCCAATGGGACATACAAAAAGTGAATCCTCTTTCAGTCTTAGGGACAGAAACAGGACTGTTTAGACAAACATGGTGTCTGTGCTCGACTGTGGTAATAGCCTTCATTCTCATGCTGCTCGCTCTTCCTTGAACACCTTGATGCAGTTCATCATTGTGCTTCGCATTTCATTACAGGAGATAAATGTCATACTCATCACTGTATGCTGTATGAAAAAGCAGGCAACAAGAAGAGAACAACACTATAATTTCTATTCATAAAGGTCACCTGCAAAAGCTACCACAGTATATTAGTTCTCAGATTTAAAACTACTGCCCACCAGATTATCTCAGGACTGTTTAATATTACATTATAGAGGATTTTAAAAATGGAATGTTCCGTCCTACTTGCCGACTTTTGATTCCAGATCGAATGATGTGTTTTTATTACTGTTTGTCTGGCTATATATTTCTTTCTCTCTGGGCTCAGTTAAAAAAATAAAGGTTATAACTTCCACACATTTGGTGGGATAACACCCTTTAACATCAGGTGGTTAAAGGGCCTGCTCTGCATTCACTAGCTTCATGGTGTGATTCCAGCTTGCAACAGCTATCTTTTCCTTGATTTTCCCTGTTTGGCGTCAATAAAATGTACCTTTTCGATTGATACATTGATTTTATTGCCCTGTCATAATAACCCCGCATATCTATACCCAACTTTATCTTTGGAACAGGAAGGTTAGCCAGGAAAATTTAGAATGGCAGAGTGGACATGCTGTGCAATGTGAAAATTGTCAGTAGTACCAGACCCACTGAGAATCAACAAATGGCTCTTAAACTCAGTGTGCACATGTAGGTGCTTTTAGTTTACTGTTGTGGTTATTTTTCCAGTTCATTACATAAAAAAGGCAGCCATTTCCAGCTAACAAGTTCAGGAGCTCAGGAAGGGTGCACTCTACCAGCCTAACACGAAACAGCAGAAATGTGAAGAAAGTCAAACACAACAAGATAAATGCTGCAATTTTCTGGACTTTAGCAATTGAGCTAAAAAATGGAATGGACAGGCATCATGATAGTTGGACTGAATTGCTGTTCACTTCATTCATTCAGCAGTAAGTAGAGAGTGACATCTCTGTCCCACTATCATCCATTTCTGTTGCCACTGAAACTGCAGCAAGCCGCTGCTGAGAGCGTTTAATACTTTTCACGTTGATCAATGAAATATGCGATTCAAGAGCAATTATTTCTGCACGTTGGCTTGTACGGCTGGTTTTCTGTTGATATTTTTCATGAATGTAACTACATAGCCAGCTGGCTATGTAACAAGATAGCGTCCCCCCTTTTTTTTTAAATCTCTTAGCTTATATAAGTCAATCGTTTGTACATACATACAGTACTTATTTGCTAACGTGTTACCATAACAACTTTATAAGCCAATGCTGTGTCGGGGCTGTGTTTCAGTGAGCTTGTTTCGGATGCTTTCTGCATCACAGTAATTAAAACTTGGTTAGTGCAGCTTTAAGAATATAATTTATTAGATCGTCCTTTGTTTTTCCTTCTCACTCTCATGATTCCATATTTGGATCCATATTAGCTGTTGCCTTAGCAACAGCTATTCCTGGGTTCTAAACTGCATGCCAAACCTTCAGACTGAAGATGCACAACACTGCCAGGGTAAACAAAATAATCTTGATAATGTGATGCAATAAAATGCAACTCAATGCAAATACAAGTCAAACTGAACAAACCGAGCCGTGTAATACACCCCACTGCTTCATTCGTATTGATATTACGGGTCAAATGTAGGCACTTTTTGAAAGACAAGTTCCATAATCCTTGACATTACCAATTTATTATTCATTCACTGTATTCAGTGTCTGTAAGAGCACAAGAGGACATTCACCCCTGACTATGTTCTGTGCCAGATGCTTTTGCGAAGAGCACTTGAAATTGAATTTCAATGGATTTGCATTGGCATTCACTCAGCTTCCATGTCCTTGGGTAGAGAACCGCCCACCACCCCACAAGCTAAGAGCTCAACACCTGCCTACAACTGCAGCATTCACATTTCCTTGGTCGTCTTGCTTTCACAGTTCCATCAATACTTGCTGCCTCCAGCTATTCAGAAGCTTCACCGATAAATGAGGCAGGCAGACAATCGCACACTACCTATGGAAGTACATGTGTCCTTCACTAAATGAATGGGGGCCAATTAAAACCCTTACTAGCTTTGAAAGAGAGAAAAACAGAACGATATGGAGGGAGTAGGAAGAACACATTTAGAGTGAAGGACAGACAGCAGTGCAGGTAAGTAGAAGAACTGGATTAGAGACAAAAACAGAATCACAACAAGATATACCGTAGAGATAGACAGATGGAGAGAGAGTGACTGACTGAGATTGTGAAGTGAGAGATATACAGGGGGTGGTGAGGAGAAAAGGGCAGGCAAACTTGTGGATAGAAACATAGAAAGATATAGAATGAGAAAGTCAGTGTGAAGTAAAAGTGGTGAAAAGTGTGGAGAGCATGGAAGAGTGAACAACTGAGATAGAAGGAGATTTAAATGACAGAGAAACAGAAGAGAAAGCAGCAAAAGATATTAACCGTCGCTGAAACGAAGTAGGAGAACAAATTCAGTCTGTCCGCAGTGGTAACCTTGAGCAGAGATCTTGGGTGACAGCTTTCCCGCTCTCTGATTGGTCATCCGTGGTGCGGCTTTGATTTAGAGCCTATTAAGTACAATCATCCATCCCGCCCCTGGTGACAGCAGTTACGTTTGTTAAAACAATATGTTAGGAGGTGAGATCATGAGGGGCGCAGCACGAACGTGTGGGGGAGAGCAACCATCTCCATCTCCATTAATGCACTCTATTTTCTTGATTGGCCTGTCACACTGACACACGTGATGCGTCTAGCAAAGTGGCTTGGCTGGCCACGAGTCAGCAGCGGCCTTTATTGCTGAATAAAGTGGTCGGGGTCAATCTGTTGCCACACAACAATGGATGTCTACAGAATGTCTTCCTTTTTGTTCTCACCTTTTTACATTCCCGCATAAGACCTGAATCAATCAAAGTGATATCTGGGGAGAATGAGTAGTGTTGCATTATTTGGACAAAAAACATGCTTCTTATGCATAATGATGGACATTTTTTTAGTTCCTTCTATCAGACCAGAATAAAAAAATATGTGCAGTTCTCTTATTATCATTTATTAAAAGAAAGGAATGTAAGCTATGTAATATTGTAAGTAATATAAGTAATATATCTGTCATCAGTGGCAACAGGGCCTGTTCTATTTATCTTTGCACTGCCAGGTAGCAGTACCATTTGTGCAACATGTTTTTGTTTTTTTACACCTGTGTTTTTATCCAATAATTTATCTCTTATTGTGAGATAAATGTGAAAAACATGTTTAAAAAAAAAAAAAAATCAAATTTATTTAAAACATTAAAATATATTTGATGACTCATCTTGAACTTGGTGTATGTACCAGTGCTACGTTTGTCAATAAAATCATGACAAAAAATATTATACTGAAATGTTAATGAAAGATTATTGATGACTCTGATGTCGGCCAAAACTGCCTTTGTGCCACAACCTCCATGAATTCAAATACAGAGTAATACTACATATGCTCTCACCAAGTTTTGTTGCGTTGACATTTCAATATTCCCACTGTTGCCCATTCAAGTGATCCTGCAACTATGTAAATAGGAAACAGCAGCTTATCCCTCCCCGCTCGCAGGGCATGGAGTTTCTAATAGGGACCATCCTCACTATCTGCGTCTCATACTGCAGTGCACCAAGGTCTGGGAGTAGGGAGATAACACTGCCATTGCCTTTGGACGTCCCACAAAGACACCCGAATCTGTGCCATTCCACCAGCAGCCTCTCTCTCTCTCTTTATCTCTTTTTCTTTCCGTCTTTTTTTTCTCATCTATCCCTTCCTATATTATCCCTTCCCGAACCAGCTCACTTACTCAAGCAGATGGTTTTGAATAAATGGCGGCAGGACCAGGCTTGCCAAAACATTGTCTGATATTCCTCAGTAGCCAGTTCCCTCATGCCCAGATATAGCAGAGAAGAGAGACAAAGAGCCGTCCCTGCTGGCCAAACACTGTCCCACTCAGCAAATTATCTCTACTGTTGGCCTTGGTTCCTCATGGGTGGAGAATGGAGTCAGATGATGTCACAGGGTGTCTTTTTCGGTTTAGGGGGGTATTTGTGGATCAATTACTGAGTTATATAGCTGGCGTGTGGGATGTGTGGACCTGTTTGCAGTCTTTATGCTAAGTTAAGATAACTTAGTGTAAGTTAAGATAACTTAGAGTAAGTTAAGATAACTTAGTGACACATTTAATGGACACATTTTATTTAACTATTCCTTTAACACACTTGTAATTATTAAAAGATGATAGTGCATAAAGTGCAATTTATTAATTTCAAATAAAACATTTTAATTAGCATTACACCCACTGTTTAGTTTTAAATTAGTTAATTAATCAATTACGGTGCCAAAAACGATGTCTATAAATTGATCATTTTGTTCACAGCTCAGGTACAACCTTTCCTTTTATTCCATTTTCTGAGGACTTGAGCCTTGAGAGTAGTAAGCCTTTTTTGATGCTTCCAGCTGTGTCTGGAAAAGACTAAAGAAGCTAAATTACTTTAAATACACTCTACTTTCTTTCAATCAGATGAAAATTGCTGAATGACAAAGGTGTTGGGTGCTTTTAAATATGTTTGCTCGTCAAATGTTGCAATCTTTGGGGATTTTCTTTTTTTTTATCTGCCTTCAAAGAATTCACAATGAGAAAATAAATCAGTCAAATTAGTTTGTTTGAAATGGAACAAAGCGTCTCATAGATTCTTTTACCTAAACACGAACTACATATAAACAGAAAGCTCTTCTCAGTGTCTTTTCAACTTGCTAAATTGGACAATCAATCCTAAATAAACAGGCCCAAAAAGACCCAGAACAAATATGCAAAACGTCACTGTCAATTTGGGAAGGAGCGGGAGCCAATTAAGATGACTGAGTGGAAAGAATTCCATTAGGAGGAAACAAGAGTAAAAAATCATTCTGAGAGTGCAGGCGTTGTCTAAATACCACACATTCACACTGTGATCAATCACTGTAAACACTTAGAAGCCAGTTACCTGACTTAGAACAATGCACATCAAATAAGGAAAAGATAGAGGGGGGGGGGGGGGGGAGCCTGTGATTGCTAGGAGAATTGCAACAAGGTGTGTGAATCTGTGCTATTGTATTTTTTCTTGTCAGTGTGTGCACACAATCTTTACAATCCTCTATATTCGACAATTTCCATGAGTTCCAAGTTTCATCCAATTCAACAACACTTGAGACTCCATCATTTTAAACAGCTACTGGCCTTTGAAGTGTGCGTGTGTGTGTGTGTGTGTGTGTGTGTGTGTGTGTGTGTGTGTGTGTGTGTGTGTGTGTGTGTGTGTGTGTGTGTGTGTGTGTGTGTGTGTGTGTGTGTGTGTGTATTTGTGTGTGTTTATGTCATATTAAACTTGCATTTAACACTCTTCGATTTAGCATGACTCATGTGAAGCCTGCTGAATCTCCTGGACAAAACAACCTTGTTTACGTGCAGCGAGCATGAATGGGGTTTTGCTCTCCATCACGGCTCTCATTAATCTGGGAAACGTTTTCAACCGCGCGTCAATCGATGGAGCATCATCATCCATCACTCATCGCCACTCTCTGACTATTTGTAGCCTGCAGACCAGAGGTCTAAACAATGAGTAACAAGGAGCAAAAATAGAAATCAGAGCTCTATGAAAGGCTGAGGACAAGATCTCACTTAGTTCTGAAGTGTGTGTTAACACATATTTTGCTCTCTCTTCTACTGTTATAATTGCATTTTCTTGTATTTGATGTATTGTCTCCTTGCTGCTGTATGCATTTTAATGTAAAGCACAGTGGGTTGCCAACTATTTGCCACCTTGCTACAAGCTACAGAAATCTACATAATCTTTACTGACTATTTTTCTGATTATATCTAGAATAAGATATTCATGGAAATGAGTTATTAATTCACTTTTAATAAATGCATAACTTTACTGAATTACTACTGGGTGGGAAAAATGAAAATAGATAGGAGAGATTACCCATCCATCAAAGAGCTCCACTTCACGACATAAAAGGTAGTCATTATGCAGAACGTTAATATTCATTTTATATAGTGTATCGTTCTGTTGGATCATTAGCGAAGCATGTAAATAGTATTTTGCATAATAGGTGGTAAAGGCAGAGCTACTTCGAACTATTTTATGTACTATTATTGAATATTTTGCAAGTCAAAATATCTGCAAAGTAACCTCGTGTAGTTTATAGTACACGATAAAAATATCGTGTAGTAATATCTTTCTCTAAATTGTATCAAAGTAGAGGGATTATTATCAAAAACACTAAATACTTGAAGTGACTGTAACCCATACTTTTACAATAATATATAAATAACAGCATGACAATAATGTGGAAATATCCTATAGAGAATTATCACCTGAATCTTTATCAACCTTTAGCTTTACAGAGTTTTTGTAAAGGTTCAGTATATTGTGTAGCTGTCCAGCCTAAAATGTTGCTTTTTTGGATCACTCTCACCGCTCTCATAATGTAGGTTTCTAATGCAGCAGGTAGCTGCTGTCAGTGGAGAAGCTCTACAAACCCACTATATGCTTCCTACTTAGCACCAAACAGTAGAAAGACACAGAGACTAGCTGGTGAACACCGTGGAACATTTAGCAGCTAAAGAGACATATGTTTCTGACATTGGTTGATGGTGACCAAAAACTAAGCTAAAAGTGAGTAAATAGATTCAACCTACATTAAAAGTCAATACAACTTACATCAAATTATCTTATGTCAGTGATTTTTTTTTTTTCCTGTCTTCAAGTGTCTAAAAAAATGTGTTATTGCAAGTTTACATGAAGTAGAAGTACCTGCAAACTCTACTTGTAAACTGTATATGAGCAAATGTACTTTGGTCTTGTGCTGGGGTTCTACCCATGACAACTCAGTGATGACACAAAGGTTATACTGCAGAATCAGTGGTGGGTGTTTAAATTTGACATTAATAAACCTGAGTAAAAAGCATTAAATGACTTAAATGCGATCCCATCTGGAAAAGGAGCAGAGAGCACAAATCGCCCATGTGGCATTTGAAGGATACTGGTCGACCAGAGCTGAAGTACTGGTATTTACACTGGAGGGGGCTGTCTGGATGATGGTGGGATTGTCTGTTTGTGACATTTCAGCAGGGTCACGGAGGTAAACACACACAACCAGTCAGAATGTGTATATGTTGCGCTGTGTGCACGATTCATCTGAGTGTGTGGGGGTCAGGGCCCTGGCAGGTGGGGAGCCCAGAGGCTCGGGGCTCATCCCAGAAGTGATTGGGTTTTCGAGTGGGTCGTGCTCTTCAGTCGGTGCCAATTAGCCTGCTGCCACCTTGTGACATTTAAAAGACAGCAGCAGCGATCGGATTGGTCTCCGCGCAGACACGCGATACACTTACACACTTTGCGCACACACACAGTCATGGCTTGGAGGTGATATAACACATACTGTGTGCAAGCAGTTAAGACTTTTTTTTTTTTTTTTTTTTTTTTTTATCAATTATTACCTAAATATTTCAGTTATTGGACAAAAAAGCTTATATTTATTGACCTTTCCCTGTCCAACAATGTCTCATAATTCTGTCTATCGGCTGTATAATTTTGGATCTTGTTTTGGTTGATTTATGAGCTTTTAGTATACCTACCTTGTGCTATTTTTGTTCAAATTTGCTTGTAAGTTTTCTTCTGTTTAGTCTCATCCGTTGTTGCAAAGTTACAGGTGTGACTTGCTTTATGTGTTTATGACACGTTTTCATGTATGCTGCATCCTGCATGTGTGCTTTAAAGGATCAGTTCACCCAAGAAACAAATATAATGTACATGTTGTGTCCAAATAATGTTTTTCTAGAGTAAGAGGAGCATTGGTTCAAGACATGTTGCTGTTTTTTTCTTCCGCAAGTCTGCAGTTTTTCTTACTGCCAAAAGAAAGAAATCGATTAAAAGAAAAAACAAACACTGAAGTGATCCAACCAACGTACTGCCTGTGAAGTCAAAGCCTTGCTTGTTTCTCAATGCCATTAGATCCCCATTGTTGTTAAAAAACTATTAAATACACATCAGTGAGCCACATTGTTGCTCCGGCCAACGTGTCCCTCTTGTACCATTGTGGTTTATTTCAAGTTAATCCCATATACACGTCCTTCTGATGTGAGCAATCACTGGCATAAAATACTCCCTAGCAAATGTACAATTCACTCCTGTTGGAGTTTAAACGTCTTTGTATTAGAAAAGTACTTCTTTTATGTCTTTTTCTGTTTTACATGGGACGTCTTTTCTGTGACAATTTTTTTTTTTTTTTTTTTTTTTTTTAACTTTACTTCAACAATAGGAACTAATTCAGGCTTGTGGCTGAGTGCTACAGACAAGCTGTATAGTCAGAAAATGTTGAGACAAACATGTCTTGTCTTTTCATGAAATTTGTTGACACAAAATACAAACTATTGCCAGATTTATCCTTCAAATGTCTATTTTCAGTGTTGTGAGGACTGCAAATGTAAATGGGTCTCTCGCATTGTATGGTTCCATAAATCTAATAGACTGGTATCTCAAGCCTTGGACAAGTAAAACCAAAAATATCTTCGTGGCCACAAGCAATAAGTGTTTACTGACAGTTTGGAAAAAAAAAAAAAACACCACTTAATGTTTATGCTGTTGTCTAGTTATTGAACTATCTAACACTTTATGTGCTTTTGTCCAAATGTAGAACATTAA
This sequence comes from Embiotoca jacksoni, assembly GCF_022577435.1. Taxonomy (NCBI): domain Eukaryota; kingdom Metazoa; phylum Chordata; class Actinopteri; family Embiotocidae; genus Embiotoca; species Embiotoca jacksoni. Next base: position 9,744,658 of record NW_027185381.1, on the reverse strand, counting down.
TTTGTCATGATTTCAAAAATGTGGCTGTTCCTGATAAATGAAATGAGTAAGTAAAATAACACTCTCCAGGATATGCTATGCCTCAAAATAAAATCCTGTTGCATACTTTGTCTCTTTCTATTTCTTCAGTTTAAGAGAATATCGTTTTGTATTTCCCATTTCCCATATGAATGCCACAAAAAAAAACCAAAAAAAAATACTCAAGCAGCTCTTATTTTTGAACAATTCTGACAGGGAATTTCTAAAGTAGGGCATTTCAAAACCAGACAACAATAGGAGATGTCTCTCTGCCTGCAGTCCTCTACAATGCTGAGATGAATAATGGTATTATCTCAACACGTTGAACTATACTGATTGTTCAATTTAGAGACAATCACACAGTCTGTCACTTCTCTACTGCTCGCCCCTCTGTCTAATTTTGTCCTAAACACACTCATACATGTAGCAAAATAAGCCTTTAGCCGTGAGAAGAGGATGGAGAGAAAACCAGGCTTGTTTTCTGTTCGGGAACTCAGCGCTCAAACACACACACACACACACAGAGACATGCACCTGCACACACACCCACACAGACTTGCACAAAGGCAGGGCTAGTATCCCCCTGAGTTTTCCCTACTGCTGTTTCTATGAAAAATTTACACTGAAGTGATCTCATCGGCTATTTTGAGCCCATCTCTGACCTAGGAATGTTTTAAAGAGCTAGTATCTGTCTCTGCTTTTGGTGATGTTTGTCTTACCGTTTGAAAAGACTCCCAAAAATGCTGTGTGTGTGGGTGTGTGTACATAAAGCCCTACTTTTAGTTGTGTGCCTCTATCTCTTTCTGTTTCATGATCTCCCTGCTGTGTCCAATACACAAAATTGCCTCCACAGTAACTTGGACTTCTCATCTCATCTTGCAGGCATTACCGTACTGAGACTCATCAAGAATTGAAAGCAGGTGATTTCCCTCATATTTCTGTACATCTCCCTGCAGCCACAAAATAGTGCATCTGTTACATGTTCAGCCGCAGGAAGCTCAATGTTTTGGCAAGACTTCGTTCATTTTCCACACGGGACACACATGCAATCATATAGTAAGTGAGTTACAGAGACAGACGAAAAAAAAATCAATTGCTTTTCAGAGAACTCCATCAGCAAACTGAGTCAATTTCAGGTTTGTCTGCGCTGTTTCTGATGCAAAAGCTCAACACAAACATTGCCATCCAATTTCATAGCGAAAGTCAGGCTGCTCTTGAGATGAAGAGTCTGGGGCTGAAGTGTTGATGTTGGAGACACAAGTCTGCCTGGCTTGTTCTTTCACACTAACGAGATGGGTTGCGCTGTCCTTATTTCTACAACAGTGAACTGCTGAAAATGTTTGAGGAGCCGGGATATAAACATGAGACAACAATAAAAGATTAAGCAGTCAAGCGGCAAACAAAATATTTCCTGTATGTTATGTTCCAGCAGGTTTTTAGAGTCTTTTAGTTTAATGATAAAACACAGCAGTATCTGCTTAAAGGGTTAGTTTTGGTTTTATTTCCAGTGGTGTTTTAACATGTTAGTTTGGATACGAACTATAACCAAAGCTAAACAATAACACAAACTAACTAGCCAATCGAGACTGTGATACACCAATAACTCCCCTGTTCTGTGAAGGTGAGATTACTTTTTCTTGTCAAGGGAGTGAGGTGGCTTTGAAGAGACAGACAGCAACCAACAGTGACATTGGTTTGTGAACTGTCGTTGTGAAGTCTCGAGTTCAGATTTTGGCTGTTGTAATCTTTCAGTATTTGAGCCAGAAGTGACGATATTAGGGGACGAGCTGACTGATTTGTTTTTTAGACGACACAATCCGCAGCTATGGGTTGATGAGCTTCTCTGCTGGTATAGCTGGCTGCTTTTTAAAACTTGGGACATGCCGACCCAAGTGTTAATCTGATTATGGATAGGCAACAATTACAACCCCACATCAAAAAACCCAAACGATCTCTTCAGCTGACTTTGTTATATCCATCATTTATAGGATCTGTGTCCGGGAAAATATTGACAGACATCATTTACTCCCTCCCTAAATGGCCTCATTGTATTGTGGCCTCTGGTATTCTTTTATTACATCTGTATCATTACATTTGTATATGGTTATTGATTTGTAACTGAGTAAAAACATTTTTTTCTTTGCTGAGCTAGCTGGCTGAGTTAGTCACTATGTCCGCAGTCTGTTAATGTGTTAGTTAGCTTCTGTTTAAGACTTCACTCCGGGGGACCTTGTGTATGTTTCGCGGATTTATTAAAGTGTTGTACACAAGTGATACTTTGCTTCATCCTGACAGGAAGCACAATGTGACTAAATTAACAGGTAGTCTATTTTTGTGATCTCAGTAAACATGTCACTATACTAACTCTTTTCTTTTTTCTTTTTTTTTAGCCTGACTCTTTAATAACTCCGGTAGCCTACATATTTCACAATTGCTTGCGGTAAAAACCTCAATGGTAATCTTACTGACGGATTGACAAACATGCAGCATTTTCATGTTGTTGGTTTAGGTGGCATTTATTTTTACGATTTATAACCTGTAGAGTAGTTTTATAATGTCTTGTATTTTGATGTTTTGCATGAGAAGTCCTGATCTGCAAACTAACTAGAAAAGCTGTTAAATAAATGGCATTGTACATATCTGAACAACATCTGAAAGCAGTGGAATATACAGTATAATATTAAGTATAAACCATCATACAGTAGAATAATAGAAGAAAAAAAAATACCAGTATCTCAGAGCTGCACTGTAGCACTGGTCTTGAGTTAATGCTAATTACTTTCCACCATTGTCTGAATACTGTTTTCAAGGAGACCATAGTTAGACACTGTTATGGCGAATGAGACCATCGTTTGCCATTTGATTACAACCTACAACCCACAGCATTACTCCCCATTAACTTGGGTCAGATAGCATCTGTAATTATGTAGATTCCCATGGACTAATTACCTGGACAACTGCTCATACCTGTAAATGAATGTGAGATCTGCTGAAGCTGTGAACTACTACTCTTTCATTTAGCCCGTAACCCTGGTTACGGTAACAAAAAGCTCTGCTGCTTGATTGATGCCAGAGCCTCATCTTGATGAAGGTGACAGGAAATATATTATAGAGAGTATGTGGACTGTAGATAACGAAATAGGCCAAGGCTTGCACTCACTACCAGATGCTCTAAAACTGCGCACACACAATGAAAGGGGAAGATCAAGAAGGCAGTATATTGACAAGGCAGCTGTCAGGGTCAAAAGCAGAAGAATCTGAATTACTTTGATGCCATGTTTGCTCATTAATACCAGAGATACGCAGGGGTGGCAGTTATGACACCATGTTTACCGCATTTTTTACTGCAGGATAGCATTGGAGATGATAAAGTTATCATTTTTTAATGATGCATCTGGTCAAATTCAGCCAATATGGCTGATGAGAAATTCAGCTGACGAACCGTCCATGTCATGTGTGAACGTTTGAACTCTTTGAGCAGGTTTCTACCATCAACGTGAAATGACCTGCTCAATGAGGTGGAGAAGATGTTTTGCAATCGCGTAGCGTAACAATGTGGGACATTCAAAAGGCAATCAAAGATAACATTGTCTGTTTGTATAAAACAGCAGTGCTGATATAATTATACTGTGTTTGACTTAAAAGTGCATCACGGTAGGAGACATCTGACCCTTAGCGTGCAATCAGTAATGACTGATCTCGCTGATTGTAGATGGCCTACCCAGCAGAGTGACCCTGAATACTTGCAAAAATAAAGACCCTCAGTATGTTTTAATATCACAAATGAATCTACTGACTGAGAAAAACAAACATTAGTCTCTCAAAATGCATTCTGAAAAGCAGTCATTACGTGCTGTGGACACAAATAATGAGAGGATTACAGTCTCCTGTCACAAAAGGATTAAATGATAAAAGCATTGTTTTTATGGGTATTTAGAAGATGTCTGCATTATTTAGCAAATTATGCTGTATGTGTTTCCATTTCTTATGTAATATATTTTGATTAAAATTGTAAAAAAAAACCAGCCCAAAAATATAAACAATGCACTAAAGTTAAAATAAAGTTATTTTCTTTTTTTCTAGGTATCATGTCAGCTGTGACATTCATTTCAGAGTTTTACTAAAATAAATACCGCTCTAATTTTGAATCCCTGACCTAACGTCTTGGATTTATTGTGTTGGATTATCTACCTCTGGCCTGAGGCAAGTCTGTGGATGTTGCTTTTATAATGCTCGAGAATGAATAGCAGTAAATACTCTACTGAAAGCTGGAAAATAAGCTGTGACATCTACGCTGACTGTGAGATGACCCCGGCAGGAGTAAAAGAAACTGCCTAACGGGCATAATATGGGCATGTCTAAAGGAGGGAAAAGACCATACATATGAAAACATGTAAAGGAATCACCTATAATTCTCATGTATCCCCATACTAATGAATGAATAAAAAATGATTGATGTATATGGACGTCCCTGATTTTCCACTGAGTCATATCAGTATTCGACATGTTTTTCGAATTGTCTGTAATTGTTTTATGACAGAAACATGTGGAAATAATTTCAAATAATTGAATGAGATCAGCCTGAGACCAAACAGTCCACTGTAAATTCTTCACTTTAAAAATAACACTAATTTAAAACGTCTGTGTCCTCTTGAAAGCACAAGTTTCTTGAATGACCTCATTTGATGCAACCGAGGTGCATTTACAAAAAAAAAAATTCATGCCCTCTCTTGGAGGGCACATAAACTTCAGCCAAAAGTCAGGATTTGTTATTCAGAGCTGTACCGTACCTTCACAGTAGGCATTATCGTCTCGCAATGGGCGGAAGCCATCCTTACAAACGCAGCAGTCTCCTGCCTCCAGGTTCACACAGTCGGAGTGCTCCACGCAGCCGTGGCCCTCTGAGCAGAAGTCATGACCTGCAGGAGGCATGGTGAGGAAAAGGTTGAGACACAGAGGAGACAATAGGAGAGGAGTGATGGGGGCACACAGAGCCAGTGGAAAGGTTGTGTCGTAGTATCACACCCTTTTCTCAGAGTAACCTCGCTGTGGTGTCTTTCACTGACAGCACGTCAGGGGGAAATGGCCTGTAATATCCTACAAATTCTCTCACACCAGATTTCATAAAGGTGAAAAAGTAAAAGCTGGAATATGCTGCGCCAAAAGTATAAATACCTGAATGAGCAGGTAAAATTTAAAGGATCATACGAATAATTCACATCTGCTTTGTATTATTCCTGTTACTAGATTGATTTCCATCTTTGCTTCCCAGCACAGTAAGAAAAACCTACCCATTTAACTTGCAGATTAAAACATTTTTCCAAAAGAAAATCCATGAAAATGAACACAACCCTGCTTTAATGTCTTGCTGGATGATGATGAAAATGAGCATATATACTGTACATACTGCAAAAAGAGTTGTGGAAATATGGATGTTTTTTGCATGTAAAAGGTTTTGTGTATCTGAATTATGAAATCTTGGATGTGTTTTCTCTTTAACACTCCAGGAAAATAAAAGCTTCAAAACAATCGCTACATCACAACAAAGTTGATTTTTGTGTTTTAAAATAAAATCATAAATAATGACACCTCTGACTACTTGACTGACTGACTAGTTATTGTTCATGTCTTCTTTTTATTATGTCTTGCAAATGCTAATCTCCCTTTATCTATTTGTCTAGGTATATACTAGAGTCTCACTGATTTATCGGTAGGCCGATTTTGTCAGCTTGTCTAGGCTTATCACAGATATATTGGTATAATGCCGTATATGTTGTCTGACATACACCAATATGAAAACTTTTTTCAAAGAACAAACTGCAGAAAAGATGCTTGTCTGTTATCTATAACTCATAATAAATGATCATTTAATAACTTAAATAAATAATCATGCTGCACCATAAAAAAATGAATGTTATATTAGATAGTGGTAATGATATAGGACGGTGTTTCCTCATTACCTCTGCAGACTTTACAGCATCTGCCAGTCAGAGTGATCTGCTCCGACTCTGGGCAGTTGAGCTCGGGACAAGGCTCGCTGGGGACCACTCGATGCATGTTCCTGTCCTGTGAAGGGCGAAGACAAAATCCTCATGAGCTACTTCTTCAGTGAACTCTGGCCACCTTCATTTGCTAAGGGCCTGAAGGTAATTATGAAGGTAATTATTCATCTATTGTGTTTCCTCTTTCACTATCCCACTCTCCCTCCTCCCTGTGTGTTCATTATACACACATTACTCATTGTTCAATCACACTTATTTTCCCAACTACTTCTGGAGGGAGACAGAAAAAGCTCTCTTCTTCTCTCCTCCTGTTATCCTCAGCGATTTACATCATGATTCATGGTGCATCTTTATTATACAAACAGTGAATCAATCTTCTGGATTATCCCTGCATGTGTGTTTAGTCACAGTGTAAAACCTGATTAGGAGATTTCTTTTCCCCTGCATGCCTTTGGCAGGTCTCCCTAATGATCTCATCCACGTACCTCCAACTGGTGCTAATTTAGACTCATTAACACCAGAGACAGTTGGACAAAAGCAATTTCTAGCACACAAATGTTATACTAAAGGATAATCCTAAACCCTTCTGTAAACATGTCTGCCCTATGAGGAGTCATGACCTCGGCTTGTACCGGTTGAGTACGCTTGAAATTGTGCAACAAACTTATTTTCCTAAAGTCCACAAATAACTTTCTGAACAAGCCTCGGCATCCACTTCTTGTCACCCACCACCCAAAACTTGTACCCCTCCTGCAGCCGGCAGGCAGACAGAAGATCAGAGGCGTGACAAGCATCTGTCAGGGGAAGTCTGCAGGAGTCTGCAGCGGTGGGCTGACTGACAGCACTCCCCGTCCCCACTTCTTTGATCTGCCTGGGATTGCCAGTCAGTTAACTGGGACTACAGATGGGCCAGGTGTGGACAAGCAAGCCAGACAGCTGTCTGAAACTGCAGCTTCTAATGGAGCTTTTCAGAATTCATGGAGGAGCTGGTTGATATGACAGAGCTGGGTGATTAAAAACTTCAAATCACTTTTCTGTGATTGATTGGGCCTGCCTGGCGTAATGTCATCAAGTGAATTACTCCCAAAAGTGAGCGACCCATCCATCTGGAGCACCAGGCAGACAAAAGCAAATACTGCGAATAATTGGGAAATGAATCTAATTTGGGACCCATGTGTATCTGATGATTGGTACTGAAAAATGGCTGTGGCATCCTCTGATTGGCAGGTGCACCGCTTTGGCCTCCGAATGTAAAGTTAAGCAGCAGGATGCATCTTTTTTTTTAGGTCACAAAGAGAATGGTAACAAGCCAGATCAATGAAATTATGCTGAAGTGGACAAACTCGCGTGCTGGCACATTGAGGTTTTTATCCTCTCGAGGTGGGCTGCAGTCGCTATGGCATTTCGGGAGTTGTCGTGCACTGCAACATGTACACTAACAGGGCTGAAGTGTTCGGTTACATCAGTTATTGTGGGGTCGCTTTCTGGAGAGGAGTTTGATCAAAATTCTTTTTGAATAAAACTGGTTTGATTGTGTACTTGTGTGAGTGTTGACATGACTTACCCTGCATTCAAACAGCAGACACCTGCCAGAGGAGTCGCGCACAGCCTTCTGATCTCCCTCCACCAACTCTCTTCCACCAAACAAGCAGACAGCTGGTAGTAGACACAGCAGAACCACAAATAAGCATGCGAAACACATACAAAAAAAATATATGAGTAAAAGCACATTGCTCTCATGAAATCCACATCTATTTAGTGGCATATTCAGGATGAAAATCTGTACATCTTTTTAATGGTTGTGGCCGATCTTTTATAGAGTGATGTTTGCTAAGTGTTGGTGTAAGATATGTACGATTTGATCAGTTGCTAAAAAGAAAAACTACAAATTAGTTGTTTTTCTTATTTATTTATTTTTTTATGAAATTAGGTGTCTGATAACATTTACTGGAACAAAAATAGAACAGACAATGTTTCACTTTCTTATATCATGAAAACATATTGTTTAAGAAAAATAACTAATAACTTTATCAATCCTTAAAAAGTAATGGAAAACACTTTGTGTGATGTCTCCAGCTACCAACAATCAGACACAAAGAAAAGCAAGCAAACGGCTTGATTTGTAACTTTATTTATCAAAACACAATTGATTTTACTGTATTTGTAAATGACCTTATCATTATATTCTATATATAAATCATGACATACATTTTAATTCCATTGCCTCTATCCTTATTATTAGTATTGAACCCAAGTTGTTATTTAACAGTCAGGTTTTAGTTTGATACAATCTTTCCTCATTATTTACTGCGTCCTCAAGTAAATGGAGTCAAACCAAATCAAGCATGTCAAAACCAATTAAGTACTGCTAGAGAGGAAGTGATGACATAATTAATATGTAGAGAGAGAAAGCAGCGCGCCTCACAGCAGCACTGAGGAGAAGCCGTTTCACATAATTGGGAGGTGGAGAGGGTGTTCAAAAATAATCACGTGGGCAGAAAGTGTGTGTGTTTGATGGGCAGTTGGGGTCAGAGAATTCAGACTGATATGAGGGAGGAGAAATGATTGACACCGCAGGTCAGGCCCTGTCACAAAGCGGTGTATCATGAAAGCGACAGGCTTCTGAAACAGCCATTTGACGTTCTGCTTGACAGACAATCCAAAAAAAAAAAAAAACCACTACAGACTCAGAACTCCTCCCTGCAAGGCCTTGTGCTGTGCGATAAGGCTTTAATTTGGAGAGCGAATCATGTCTTTGTAGTGGGGAAACTTGTGGCACTCTTCTCTCCAAAGCCAGAGCATGCGTAATTAGCTGTGTTTGTCTACCTCGTTGAGATAAGTGAGCACAGGGGTATTGAGTTTAAGGGTATTACCTGCCTCGTGTTTATATTTGTGTAACGCAGCAGCAGCACATTCGGAGTCATGCTTAAAACCCCTGCGTTGCAGCCCTGACCCTCGAGGCAGTGCAAATGATGCTGACGCGAGACAATTCGAACACTAGACTAATGGTTTCTTCCTGATACAGAGTTAAATCTTGTCTATCATTTGTTCGCAAGCAAAGCAGGAGAGCAACGGCAGAAGTGTGTGGGAGTTTGTGATGAAAAAGTTCTCAAATGAAGTCAGCTTGCTCAAGATGTGGAGTCAAATATGTAAAGAAATACTATACATCTGCTACGTTTTGGTAGCACTTACATGGTGTGTAACCTTCGATACATCTCTGGTGAGAACATCAGAAATAAGGTAAGAAATTGCTCTACTTCATGCGCATGCTCGATCTAGTTCTATACATTGGCAGGCAGTCCTCCTGCCTTTCAAAAGCATATATATGACATATTTTTAGGTGTAGTTTGAGTTACTATCAGAACAATGCCGGGGTGAGAAAAAGTAATACCCTCTGAAATCCATTTTTATTGAGAGGGGAATTGAGAGCATATAAGATGCAGAGTGCTGCGGCGAGGAGGCTAATAAGAGTTCATTACTTAGCTCAAAGTCTTTTGGAAAAAAAAAAAAAAAACTCGATGGAGCAACATGATGAAACAGAATTATTTATCCAGCCAGAACATGTCAGCGCTCAAAAAATGAAAAGTGGACATTTATGAAGACAATGTCATTAGTTGTGAGTCTGAGCATGATTTCAAGCCTTCAGCATGTCTTTCCTCTTCACTTTCTCATAGCGTCAACATGTCGTGCCATAAATAGGAATTACGTCACATCACATGCAGCGATTCCAGATTTACTGGCTCATGTCTGTGGGTGACTGGTGGCCATCTGTGTTTTGAAGCCAGCTAGTGAATAATTAATTGGTCCATGTATATGCAAAAGGAAGGACTCATCTCAAGAGACATGTTAGGAGGTAGCTTAGCAACACAGCAGAGCCCTGGTCAATTGTCAGGCAGCCCTTGTGGAGGCGTTATGTGTGCTCTAAATCTGGTGGTGGAGGTTTGTATCGCCGTTGTGCGCAATTGTGTCCATGATTGTATGAGTGTAGGAGGGTGCTGAGGTCAAGGGTACTCTACTCACGCTGGCACTCCTTACAGCAGGCACCCTTTATGTAGGCAGGCGCTGTGCCCGCCGGGCACTGAGGGGGAGGGCAGGAGATGGCCTCACATTGCACCGTGCCGTTCTGGTGGATAGAGAGACACAACATAACGTTTACAGAGGGGCAACTTGAACCAAACTGATATGTTTTGACACATCACATCAACACCAAGGATTTCGAAAAATTTGACAGTATTTATATTGATTATTTCGTAGACACGTAAACATTTTTGATAAGGATCCCCTTAAATGAGATAATTACAGAACTGCACTCACATCATATAATAAGTAGGAAATAAAAAAAAAAAAATGAAAAAGAAACTTGTCAGAGCACTCTGATGAACAAACTCTATAATGGAAACATTGTTTCTAAGCGTGGCGTTTCTGTCTTTCAAGTTGTTATTAATTGCTGGCCAACATAGTGTACAATCATTTGCTACTAAAGCAGCCTGATAGAGCAGCTCTGCAGTAGATTATACCTGTGTGAAGGTTAAAATGTTCAGCTTTTGATGAAACTGTATTGGAGATGTGTTGATTCAACGTTAGGGTCCCTCTTTAAGCCGCAGTTGGTGGTATACTACATGTTATACTGACAGGTGTTTCTATGATTTTGTCCAATGTATCAATGTCAGTGAGGGCAGGCTAGTTAAAAGAAACACCTCTCTGTATGCGTGAATTTATTTTGTTCTGAAATGACACCATTATAAGTGCGGGTGTGACCAGACACCTGCATGAATGTCCGCATCCTGTTTTATCCCCACTCATTTAAATGTTTTAATATTTACAAGACTGCAGCAGATTTGATTGTGCACATGTGAAACATGTATTTAACCTATGGGAAATGTGGTTTTGGAACATTTTCATGCATCCCATGTGAAATCTTTTCCACATATTTTCCCCATGTTATCATATGTTGCAACTTGTGGTACACATGTCATACATGTGGGGTTTTTTTCTGTAAAAGTTATGAATCAGCTCCTAAACTGTCGTAGAGTCCAACAGTAACCGGCATATCTAGTACTGCATATTTAAATGCTGTCTCCTTTTCTGTGGCTGTGCCTGTAATTAACATGGTTTCCACGGATGAATGCTCTGTGACAGCAACATCTATGAACCTGATCCACATAATTGATAACATCTTAATGCATGACCTTTGAATTTTAAAGGTCACAGCTAATTGCCACACATAAGGTAAGGAACATATCCCATCTAATTCCTTAATTGCAGCCCAGGAATGGCAAAGCACCGTTCCTGGCGAATGAAGCGATTTCATTGGATGAGTGGGTAGAACAAATCCCTGATGATAATTATCATCTGTCAAGAGCAATTAAGTGCGGTGCACTGAGAGATATGTGATTTCCCATTTTTTGCATGTGGGGTAGTGGTGCGTGAAGGCATCTCATTGGCTGTTTGGAGCAGTTCAGTAGTAGCGAATGAGTTTCCTGTTCCAAAGCTGAGTAGACTGACAGGGGGTGAAATCTGTTTGCTGATGTGGTACAAGCCCAAGATCTCCAGTCGCTTCTAATTCTTCTTTTGACAATTATTCACACTTTATGCAGCGCAAAGGAGACCCTTGAGAGAATGGAGCATTACTAAGCACTGTTGTTGATGTGCCTAATCCTGGGTACTGTGGAGGTTTTTAATACAGTATATTTTATTTGGTAACTGGGGCAACCCTCCTCTACCTCAAGGAAATAATGACAATACAAGCTGTCGACAAAGGGGCCCCTACACTCTGCACTTCTACCCCACCCAAACACACCCCCACACACCCCCACCTTCACACACTTGATCAACAGGGCAGCAAAACAAAAGCCAACACTTACAATGGAAGCAATGTCCGCGTGCAACTCACACACACAAATGCACAAAGGCATGAACACAAACAACAGACATGATTAAAAATGCATGTTCTCAGACACAAACACATATCATGTTTGCACACATTATACACACTAATATTTACCCACACTTTAATACACACACACACAAATCTGTTTATTATATGACAAACTCAGATGCCTGTTAACATTTAATCACACAATCACATACAGTATGACAAGTACATAATTTCAGACCCAGTATGTTCACACACACAAATACACACACACTTAATTAAAATTGAATGCCCTCCTTTGCTCTTTATTAGTTTACCGTGTAGGCACACACACACACACACACACACACACACACACACACACACACACACACACACACACACACACAGACAGACAAGCACCCGTGTGTGAAGCCCCACCGTGCATGTGCAGTTCCTGCAGCCATCTGTCCAGCCCTCATCTTCCCTGTAGACGACCCCCTTGACGCTGCAGGTTCTCTCACAATAGCAGCCATCCAGCCCATTCATCTTCTCCTCCGCCCTGGACAGCTGCTCACGCCATCCACAACCCCCCCCCCCCCCCCCCCCCCCCCAAAAAAAAAAAAAAAAAGAAACACAAAAGGCAAGAAGGAGAGAAGATATGAGTCAGCTTTGGCCTGTCTCTGTATTCACATGCAGAAAGCAGAGTTTCAAAAGCAAACCAGTGGTATCACAAAAGTCCCTCATTAGGTACCATTAACACCTTTCACACTCACAGTCTCTGCATCAAAAGAGAAAAGACTTCAATAATAGCCAACGTTTAATATTAATATGTCTCTGACTGCCTGTTGCAATGAATATTAATGACAGAAGCACACTGACAAGTGGCTATTTTGTGCTATAGAACAAAGTACTCATTAATTTAAAGCATTAATAACTTTTTTTATCAGGATAATGCTCTAACTGTGGACTGACTGTCAAATTAATACACATTGTCTCAAATATGTTACCTTGCTGGATGTTTTTGCCAGAATATCCTGCAGTTCCATGATTTTCTGCACAAGTCCATGGAAGTCGTTGCAGGTTGGACAAGCTGAGATACAAGAGATAATACATTATAATTTTAGTACAAGTCAAACAATTACCTGCCATTATTATAAACTATTGTGATTCCAAAATAAGATAGTTAGAAATAGAAATAGTGACATAAAGAAGAATCACGTTTTTATACTAATCAAAAAAATTGGTTTCTAAAATAATTATATATGGCACAAACATGTAATTTAACCATTTGTTTGTATTTATTTACTTTCTGTTTGTCTTCAAGGGACTTAATCAGCAGTTCACTGCAATTTCTCTCGCATTTCTCTCTTCTAATTTTTTTTCTATTATTGGAAACATATTCTCAGGTGTCCCCGTCAGAAGAATGGATGAGGTGTAATCCATGTGAAAGTCATTTTCCACCATGAGATGTTAGTGTGTGTGTGTTTTCCCTGTCAGCAGAAAAAAGGCAGTTTGTCCGTAACAAACTTGTTCAATGAAATGAGCTGTAACAGCCACCTGGCACAGAAAAGACATCTCCCTACAAAAACCACATTATCATAACACAGAAGACAAAGGGTATCACTGCACTGGCAAGTAATTGAATTGCAAAAACAGCCTTGCTTTGCATCAAAATGTTTTCCAACTCAAAGAGCCTCAAAGATTACCACTTTAAAGTCATGCTAAACTGATTTCTGAAATAAGTGTGTGAGGTGGTCGCCTCCTCCTATAGAAGGAGATTATTATTTCTATACTCAGAAGAAATCTTGTACACTAATGCAAACAAGTGTTTTCTTTGTCCCCTCAGAAATAACAGGTCACCATGGCAAAAAGATAATCCAAACTCGCACCAAAAAGACCAGAGGTACGCTTCAACTGACTAATTAACTATTTTGGAAAATAACATTTTATTACATTATAGTGATAGAAAAATGTGTTTCTAAAGATGCTTTTATTTGTTTTAATCCAATAGCCTTTCAAGATTTTAATTAAACAAAAAAATGAAATCAAGTGGCGAGAAAAATTTGCGTTTGAGGCAATTTGAATGAAAAATCCAAAGAAATTATATTTTAATGATTTAAGTAAGAGACTTCACTCACTTCTGTTCAGATCTGGACACTGTGAGATGTAACCCTGTGGCATCACCAGGATCTCCACGTCCTGCATCACTCCCTGCACACACACACACACACACACACACACACACAACACACACACAACAAACCCAGTGATCAAAGAGAACAACACCTCACAGAGAACGGACAGGCGATACAAATAAAATTAAGCATAGTAAAGTGCAGTAAGCAAATGAGGATGGGTCGGGGGTGTCTAAGCGTGCTCATAGTACATTTTTGACATAAGAAAATGTGGGACTGAAGCACAGGCAGCGCGTGTAAACACAAAGGAATCCTGTTTCCAACAGTCTTGGTAATTGTTGTAGTCATAAAACTGAATAGTGAAACAGCAGCGAATCTGAGAGCCAGTGAAAATATATTTCAGCGAAGTTGGCTGTGAGGTAATATGTCTCCTAAATCGTCGCTCTGATGAATCATCTTATATCCAGACACCAACAAGAAGTTAAGTGAACCAATGATGTGGGAGTTTCAATTGGTACATGGTATTTCTTTTTTTTTTGCTCCAACCTCCACTGATAAACATAAACAGGAGACACAGATTCAATTTGACTCATAAATCCAAATTGATGATAGCTTTTTGTCCTGTGTCCGAACCCATACGTACATACAGACATATACGCAGAGATACTCTGTTGCCATAGTAACCCGGCCCATTTCAACCCTTGAGTGCATTTATTACCCAAACAGAAGTGGAGCGGTGCAACTTAGGAGAAATTGTTTTTTAAATTGTGTTGCCACTTCAATTTATTGGCCATAAATTTAAAATCCTGCGGAAATGATTTGCTGATTTTTCACAGCAAAGTGCAGAAATGGAAGCAGATAGTAGTCATGTCTATCAAACTTGTAATGAAACCATAAAACTACACCTTTATTTGCAGCCACTGGACAAATTTTACATCACGCAAACAATATCTGAACTGTCATTAAGGCTGCATTAGTACCTATGCTTTTTGGAGTCTACATAGTTTAAAGTCACAGTGCGACAACAGTTGGAGCATTTACTGAAGCAAATGCATCAGTAATATGATGCATTTGCAAGGGAAACTGAATGTGTGAGTGGAGTTAAGTTACACAATGGATTTTAAAAAAACCAAAAAACATTTCATTTTACTAGATCATTTAACAGTGAATCTAAGTTAGCAAACATGGGCTGATACAGAGCTGAAGACAGCTGTCAGTTATCTAATAAGTTAGACGCCTTTGTTTGTTTTAGAAATGTAAACCAATTTTGCTGACTGACATCCGAAGACCAATCTCCTATGATATCTTATTTTTGCAAACTACAATCCATCAACAGTAAAATCTGCATTTATATACATGTAATAAAACAAGAGAAAGAAAAACACCCAAAACTATTTTTTTTTTTACATATATATATATATATTGACATATGATGGCATAAGAGTTAAATATACAGTTAACACAGGGAAACAAGAACATTTATCTTTTTGTTTCCCTGTTCGAACTGGGCAATGCTATTATATTAATATTGTGATATGAGATTGGACATCGTCTTAAACTTTGGATATTGTAACAGTGATATGGTAGTGTTGTCTTTCCCTGGTTTTAAAGGCTGTATTACAGTAAAGTGATTAATTTTCTGAACTCAGCTGACTGCTCTAGCTGCTCTATTGTTTGCCTTTACCGATTGCCATTTTCTAGATGCATATTACTACAGATTATTTATCAAAAATCGCATTGGGTAAATAATTGGTGAAAGCATCAATAATCCTCCCTGCAATAATGTTGCAACATGAATGGAGATATTTGGTCAAAAACCTTGTGATATTGATTTTGTACATATCACCCAGCCCTAATCCCCTGTGTGTCTAACCAGAGCCTGTGCAGTAATGTAGCACTATCAAAACAACCAGTTGCCAGACTTTGCTTTGCACCTTCTGGCAACTGAAAAAGAGAGACATTTTTAATTCTCCACACTGATTCCTCTGTATCAGCGACACAGTGCTGTCTGAACCGGAAATGTGACTCAGTGCAAAACAGCAGCGGGTAGGGAGAGGGCTGAATCATACAATTACATTTATTTCTTATATATTACAAAACGAGTCATGAGGAGATACATCCTGCCAGGCTAAAAAAAAAAATATAACTCAAGAATGAAATCTGACTGTGAAGTAAAATTTTATTTGCATACTTCAACAGTAGTTTCTCATTGCATTTGGGATTGTTTGAATTAAAAGCAAATTGTTTCTTTCAAGTTAGGGATGTAGAACAATTTGCTTCATTGGCATACAAATGACAGCTCAGTGATGGAATTAAAAAATTGTGTCATTAGATACGGAAGACACAAGAGATTTATTTATCTTACAATGTGTACAAAGAAGATATTGATTGTCTTGTGAAGCAGAGGTGCAGATACACTGATCCTGATTAAAGTCTTTACTATTACTGCTGGGGCTGGGATTTTCTCATCTTCAGCATACACCCACGTACCGACATTGACTGCTTCTGTGTGTGTGTGTGTGTGTGTGTGAGCGCATGTGTACTAAAGAAGCAGTGTGCGTTTTAAAAAGAAGATGTGCCTTCCCAGCAACTAATCAAGGCTTCAGAGAGTGGCGAGGGAAGATGCTGCTACGTGACAAGATTAGTGGGTGACCTCCAAGGCTTCTTTCATCAACCAATTAACACAGGGGAAATTCAACCGCCAGGACACGATGTGTAAAGTATTAACAGGTACACACATGCATACACATCACCGCACCATCAAACACAGGGCTGGTCACCAGCAGACTGATTAAACTAGTTGGTAAGCAGACATTTTGCCCCAACATGTCTCCGCAGATGGGAATTTTTGGAGCGCGGTCCCGTCTGAAAGAGGCGATATATGTCTCTCTGCCTGATAAACAATACTATAGACTAAGCTTAATGAGCATAGTCCAGAGGCTATCTAATGATTTCTCCGAAATCAGCGTTGCGGGGTTGCTGAGATAATTGCACTGAGCTTAGCTGCAGACTAAGGGAAAGGGAACAAACAATGACAAAAAAATGTCAATTGCTGCGGTAGGCAAAGCAACCCTCAAATTAAAATGGTAAGCCTTGAGAAATGCATGCAATTAAATCCAGCGGCTATAATAAATAAAACCAAACAAGGCACACAAACAAGGAGAAGATACAGTATAAACCAAGATTGAGGGTGGGGTGAAAAGATGGTGCAACAGCTGAAATGAATTACTTGTTCTTGCTATTCTGAATCAATTATCGCTTAGCAATATGACAGATCAGGAAAGGCATCAACATTCATGTATTCTGAGAGGGAAGTTTTTGTGCTGCAGCATTAACCTTGAAGAATCCATGAGCAGCGTTTCTCTGTCCGAGCCAGAAGGAAGTATCCTCAGGTATGTCCATGTAGGGGGCCTCCACCACCCGCTCATAGATCCTGAAAAACATAAACAGGAAGTGGTCAACAGCTACAATCACAACATAGACCTCCTGAATGGTACTTGTTCCGGTCATGTTATCAGTAGCCTCCACACTGCAGGCCCTGTCCTTTTAAATCCCTCTGTTAACTCTTTCCCTGTGGAGGGCATAGATAGCCACATGCTTTCAGCGATACACACGGTGTTGCCGTCTGCTTCTTTTACTGTGCCAAGGAGGATCATCACACAAAAACAGTAACACCCGCCTCATACTATATACAGTGGGTACGGAAAGTATTCAGACCCCTTTAAATTTTTCACTCTTTGTTTCATTGCAGCCATTTGCTAAAATCAAAAAAGTTCATTTTATTTCTCATTAATGTACACTCAGCACCCCATCTTGACAGAAAAAAACAGAAATGTAGAAATTTGTGCAAATTTATTAAAAAAGAAAAACTGAAATATCACATGGTCATAAGTATTCAGACCCTTTGCTGTGACACTCATATTTAACTCACATGCTGTCCATTTCTTCTGATCCTCCTTGAGATGGTTCTACTCCTTCATTGGAGTCCAGCTGTGTTTAATTAAACTGATTGGACTTGATTAGGAAAGGCACACACCTGTCTATATAAGACCTTACAGCTCACAGTTCATGTCAGAGCAAATGAGAATCATGAGGTCGAAGGAACTGTCCAAGGAGCTCAGAGACAGAATTGTGGCAAGGCACAGATCTGGCCAAGGTTACAAAATAATGTCTGCAGCACTCAAGGTTCCTAAGAGCACAGTGGCCTCCATAATCCTTAAATGGAAGAAGTTTGGGAAGACCAGAACTCTTCCTAGACCTGGCCGTCCAGCCAAACTGAGCAATCGTGGGAGAAGAGCCTTGGTGAGAGAGGTAAAGAAGAACCCAAAGATCACTGTGGCTGAGCTCCAGAGATGCAGTAGGGAGATGGGAGAAAGTTCCACAAAGTCAACTATCACTGCAGCCCTCCACCAGTCGGGGCTTTATGGCAGAGTGGCCCGACAGAAGCCTCTCCTCAGTGCAAGACATATGAAAGCCCGCATAGAGTTTGCCAAAAAACACATGAAGGACTCCCAGACTATGAGAAATAAGATTCTCTGGTCTGATGAGACCAAGATTGAACTTTTTGGCGTTAATTCTAAGCGGTATGTGTGGAGAAAACCAGGCACTGCTCATCACCTGCCCAATACAATCCCAACAGTGAAACATGGTGGTGGCAGCATCATGGGGGTGTTTTTCAGCTGCAGGGACAGGACGACTGGTTGCAATTGAAGGAAAGATGAATGCGGCCAAGTACAGAGATAGCCTGGAAGAAAACCTCTTCCAGAGTGCTCTGGACCTCAGACTGGGCCGAAGGTTCACCTTCCAACAAGACAATGACCCGAAGCACACAGCTAAAATAACAAAGGAGTGGCTTCGGAACAACTCTGTGACCATTCTTGACTGGCCCAGCCAGAGTCCTGACCTAAACCCAATTGAGCATCTCTGGAGAGACCTGAAAATGGCTGTCCACCAACGTTCACCATCCAACCTGACGGAACTGGAGAGGATCTGCAAGGAAGAATGGCAGAGGATCCCCAAATCCAGGTGTGAAAAGCTTGTTGCATCATTCCCAAGAAGACTCATGGCTGTACTTGCTCAAAAGGGTGCTTCTACTCAATACTGAGCAAAGGGTCTGAATACTTATGACCATGTGATATTTCAGTTTTTCTTTTTTAATAAATTTGCACAAATTTCTACATTTCTGTTTTTTTCTGTCAAGATGGGGTGCTGAGTGTACATTAATGAGAAATAAAATGAACCTTTTTGATTTTAGCAAATGGCTGCAATGAAACAGAGTGAAAAATTTAAAGGGGTCTAAATACTTTCCGCACCCACTGTACATGTAGCAGATGCACGTATAATGCAGGTCGACTCAAGGTGCATTCACCCTGCATTGGACTCAAGAAACAGCTGACCGAGGTCAGTATATGGACAGTCACAGAGACTAAAATGAACATCGTTCCATCTTTTAACTTATAAAACCACAGAATCACACTTAAAAGCACTGAATAATTACCAAATTAGTACGCTCTCTTTTTCTTTCTCTCCTTTTAGTGAGTTGGTTGAATCATATTTAATCTTAAATATCACATGTTTATTTCTCCATGCCTTACAGAAAAAAACTGTTTACCAAACCCTAGCAGCCCCCAACCCTCATTAACCCCTGATCTGTGAAAGGATGATCAAGCAGGGCTACCTGATTAGCATTAACCCATTATAATAGATGGCTGATGCAGGTTTGACTGGCATGACTGGGTCAGTCTGAATGTGGTATACAAGATAAGGATGTGATCCCTCAACAGCTTCCTGCCAACAAACACGGACAAATGTGTTGAACGGAGCAACCAGCCAAACCTGAAGTCCTGCTAGTGCTGAACCAGAATCTGTGCTGCATCATCACTATTCTTCTATTTATATATATGTATATACTCTATATGCGCATCTCACCTGTTGCAGTCCACGTGTAGAATGACATGGGAGGCACTGACGGCCACAGAGACTTTGTGCCACTGGTCATCGGCCAGGCTGTAAGGGAACACCTCGGTGTGATCCTGTTGGCCCTTGGTGCGATAATGAAGACGCACCTCACTCCGCTGACCACTGCTCTCCAGCTCCAGGAACCTGCAGAATAAAAGGTCCAGCAACTTGTCTCCAGTAACAACCACACGGTGACGGCTTCTCAGAGAATTTGTCTTGTTGCATTAAAGTCTCATTACTGAGACAAAATCCTTATTTCTCTTTACACACACCAAAAAAACAACGCATAAACCAACAAAGTATCTAAACTCAGGGATCCTCTCAGCACCGTTCTGTCAGATAAACACCACTCGTTTCCAGCGCACTCGCATCTCCCCAGATCTGCAACACTATTCAGGATTTAATCACATCAGTGGTCAAACATACTGTTACTATACGGCTGTTGATGCAACATCAGATATACACAATGTTGGTTCGCATGTGGTGGTTTGACTCTTTACATTGGAGTATTAGTATTCTCGGAGAATCCTCTTCTCCACACCACTGAGATTCACCCAGCATAGTGACACTAATGGAAAGAGCTGCCGATACACACTCATCACCTCAGTCTTTTAAAGACAGACTTACTTAAAGTAGAGTCTTTTGCTGGAAACATTATTCAAAAGAAAAATAGACACTCGTGCAAGTGTGGCAATGGAATTGATTTATCTACAAACCACATCTAATAGATTTGCTCTCCACTAGCCATGCATGTACATTCATCCTGCCTCCATAAATGCACTAGCTATCACTGCTGATGCTGAATTAGTCCTTGCCATGTTTCCAAATGAAACCATGCAGCGTTGCTTTGTTGCATATGAATGGCTGGGAAAGCTAATCAGCAGTGGGGGGAAAGTCATTAACATCCCTGTGAGCGCTCTTCTCAGGACTGACTTTAATGTACAAACTGTTCAATCAACGTATTATGTGGAATTCAGATTGCTGCTCTGATCATCCAACGGCTCAGCTACCACAAACTAATGGAAAACATTAACATGCTAACTGCAGATAGTGTCTCATCAGGTTTCGATTCACAATTACAGGCTCGATGTTTGCATCGTTGATGGACTGTGAATAATACGCTGGCATACAGGGTGATTTGCTTTGTTTACTCGAGTGGGGTGTAAAACATCTAAATGTTTATCAAATACAAATATTCAGTCTGCTAATATGACAAAAGAGAGAGCTACTAACTTTAGAATACAACTTTAATTATGGTCTATCAGGGGGCTTATGAACAGCTGCACTGTACTCCATGTGACATTCTGTGCTAAAATATGCTTCTCAATTTAACTTAACTGGTAAAAAAAAAAAAATGCATTGGGCTAATATCGTCTTCCCTTTATCTGTGAATAATAAAACCCATTTTAAACATATTATAATGAAATGAGAACTGGTCCTACCTGTGCTCCGAGTGATGGATGGAGAGGATGACCCCGGAGTTGAGGTGATCTTGTTTGAGGGTCACCAGCACAGTAAACTCATTCTTGCCTCTCAGCTTCTGGACCATTTGCTCTGAAACCTCAGCGGGAGCTTTCACTTCCCTGGAGGACCCTGGAATAAGGAAGGGAAATCAGATATTATTTACACCATAAAAAGACAGGCAGACAGTCGTTTTTTTTTTTTTATCAGTCTAAACATCAACAATAAGAAAATAAACACTAGTACCAACAGTGTGTCTTAAATATCTGTGCCAGTTTAATCCTGAAACAACTTTTAAAAACCCACATTGATGACAATAACAGCAATGATAAGCATACAGAACGTATGCTTATCATTGCTATTATTGTCCATGGCCATGCTTGTGAATTTTGAACAGTCAGGGGATTATTAATAAAAGCCATACCTAATCACATTCTGTATTTTGGATTTGTGGGTACAGCTAAAATATTTTTAAAGTAAAGTAAAGTTATCTTAATTAATTTAACACATTTAAATACAACAAAAGTTGATCAAAGTGCTGCACAACATCGAGAAAAGCAATCACAAAAATGTGTCATATATAAGACATTAAAGACAATATAAGCAATAATATAAATTGAAAGAAATGAAGACCAATACGAAGATAAAACAACCCACAAGGACACATATGAGCAGTAAATAATACTCAATGAAAAGAAAAAATATCTATATTAAAATTAAATTGGCGCTAATCTGAAAATGCCAGTGAAAATAGATGTTTTCTGTCGGGATTTGAACACTAGTAGTGAAGTTGATGACCTAATCTGGAGGGGAGGCTTTTTGAAATCTACATATTTCCAATTTAGATTTTCTTTCCTGCAAAAGTCAGTTAAATACCAGCAGTTTAACTCTATTCATAGTTTTCTGGAATGAAAAAACTGATAAGCCGATTGGCCACTCTATTATGAATAATAATATACAGTATTAACGATTTAGTAATAGTGAGAATTAAACTAAGTGATGAGGAAACTATGTTGAAGTGAAACTACTGTGGTGAACAGGAACATTTGCTGTTGAAAACAAGAGAACATTCTGCGGGGATTTTAAAGTCCATGTGAAGTAAATATTTGATGTATCCACATAACACACCCTTGACAAATTTGAATTCATAAATTAAAAATCAACTTAAACAAAAAAACTCATATTAAAAATGTACAGAGCAGTACAGTGCATGCAGCATAACTGCAACATCACTAGTATGATTAGAGCCAGGGACCTGTGTTGCATTTCATATCTCCCTCTCTCACTCCTTGTTTCCTGTCTGTGTCTTGACTGTCAACATACCAATGAAGGCAAAATGCCCCCCAAAAACATCAATGTTGATACGTCACACAGCCACACATCTAGTGCTCTGTTGAATCTATTTTACTCAGTTGAGCAGGTTGATTGATAAACTTTATCTTAAGTCGTATTTCATAAAGTTTCATGTAACCTCAAGACTTCCCAAAATAATACTGATGCTTGTGAAATGAAGGCATCAGGAAACCAGCCAGCCTGAAGCTTGAATTGGTTTTCATGATCAGGTCAGATCATTCGCCACAAACGAAACTCAAAGTCATCTGCTTGTTGCAATCAGAAGACAACAACTTGCTTCCAAAGATTATGCTAAATCAGCTCTCACACACTCAGGCATGAACTCAACAAGACCTATATGAAAGTGTTGTGTTGCATCTGGCACTGAGATCAAATCTGCTGATTTTTAGGTGCTGCAAGTAGGGAGTTGGAGCTGCTCTGGTTGCCCATACAGCCTGTTGCTGGTTCACAGTCTGTCCCTCCTCAGACTGTCAGTAGGTGCTCACCACTGCTGGCTGCCATTTCAAAGATGCTCCGACTCAGTTTTCTGCCTTCATGATTCATCCCATGTCAGATTTTCTCAAGCGGTGACACCTGCCCATTTCTCCAGCATTGGATGACTGTTAATTTGCCATTAATACTGTTACAAGCGAGCATAAACTGTCCCAATCCCAATCCCCCCCAAAACTCCTTCAAAGGGTCAAACATGTTCTCTTTGGCTGGGCATGGGAGTCGAGATGTGATGCTGACTTGGGAAGGAGAAGTGAAAGGCTAAATGGTGCTGGTGTGGATGGGAGGAGATTTTCTGTGTGTTGCGTGTAGTTGGCCTGTGAGCTCCCGTTCTACCACTGTGCCCCCTTCCTCCTCTCCAAGTCTACACAGACGCCTATGCTTCTTTAATGGAGTCATCAATAAATGATGACGTTTCTCAGAAGCAATCACATCAAAGAACTCACTTCCAGCTATGGGATGCATGCAAGATGCCCTGGCACACTTAAGCGCTCCAGGAAGCTAGCAATGGCAGCTTTTCCTCAGTGCATTAACATTACTTCCAGCTGGTGGGAGTAGCCAATTAACACAATGCAATGTGAAACAGCAAGCAACGCCATGATGGAGACTGAAGACACCGCATGCTCATTGCTTATGTAAGATACGATGACGGCGTGTTGAAATCACTCTGAGAGTACACTTACTGTGCTAGCGTTAGCTTTTTCTTGATGGAAGCTTTTAAGGCCCTCGGGGATATTCCTGTCTCAACTAAAATGTTCACTATTTGTCCCTCACAAGAAAAGATGCACTGGGCAGAGTTTCATGCATTTTGCATCACCAGCGGCGTATCATCCCAGTGTCGCTGGCTGAGGTGGGACAGATGGTCCAATGACTGCAACAGGAGTTCTGCCTGGCAATAATCTGCTGCAATCAACAGATCCTACTTAGTAGCCAAATCCAAATGGCACTGCTGACAACAATCTCACAAATTATTGGGAATTATTTTTGTTTTGATTCAAATTATTGAATTGTAATTAAAGCTATAATTAAGTGTCTTTGATTTGTGTAGTTTTGTTTTGTTTCTTTCACAAAAACGCAATACGCAGGCAGTTGTATTCTGTTTTTGAAGAAAAATGAGCTCCAGCCAAACAGGATTACCAAAGTCTTTGACTAAACGCACGGGTCAGTCTATTGCCCTGCCATGCGTTGAACAGAGAGTACAGAGACATCTCAATCATGAGCAAAATGAGCACAGTGGGAGCAGGTGTCAGGGCGGGGCCCATACTGAGAGCAGGTTGATGAGGCAGGGGGATGGTTAGGACGGAGGAACCTCTACCAAAAGGCTGCTCCACAACTTGGCAGCCAGAAGTGGCCTATAAGTGGATGACTCTCATCACCAGTCTTTATGGGGAAGAGGCTACTTCAAATGGGACTTAGAGAGATTGGAGGACTGAGGCATCTTCTCATTTGGATGGAGTGGTAAGATTGGTCGACCTGCTGTATGAAAAGCACACTCATGCAAAGATTGAAACAGCGAGAGCAGTAACATCCCTGCATTGCTAAAAAAAAAAACTACATGAAAGAGCAGTAGATGAGTTTGTGCTGTGATGAGCACGCCAGCTTTCCCGTGTGCCAAATCAATGCGGCCCTGCTGAGGGGGCCTTTGGTCGATTATCTATTGGCAGAGGCCTGGATGGGGCAGCCACCTGCTCCTAACGACCACTCTGATGTGAGATATTGACACAAAATAGCTTGAAAATGATGATCCTGTGCATACAATTCTAATGAGCACATTTTTGCAGTGCAATAACACAGCTCTTGTAATCTATTTTAGTTGTTTACAGGCAATGAGGACAAGATGATTGTGAGAAATTAATGTTTTTGAGACATACAGGGTTTTATCAGCTGACTAGAGCTCTCCAAAAGCCTCAGGCTCAATAGCATCCCAAGGAAGCAAAGCTTTGGGCTACAGCCGAATCTTATCTCCTGGGTACATTGTGCTTTAACAGTTACACTCAGGCCACAATTTCCATCCCCCAGCTTCACTTCTAATCTTAAACTGTCTAATGGTCTTATTTTGTCTGACCTCTAGTACACACACAGCCGTAATCCCCCCCCACACACACACATACACACACACACACACACACACACACACACACACACACACACACACTTCCATCACTGCATTCTTATAGAAGTATATTGGCAGTGCTGCATCAATCACCAGCTCACACATTTAGCATTTAGAACAGGTGCCCCGCAGCACAGCTTCAGAGCCCAGATACACCCAGCTTTGCCTCAATCCTTTTCTCACACACTGCTTTCACTTCTACCTGTATTTACAGGATGGGAGTTTTGGTTGTGGAAAGAAATAGAGTTTCCCTCTTACCCACATACTCTGAAGGACAGGCAGAAAAGTATATTTTTATGTTTGTTACATGTCTGGTTTCTAAATTAATTATTTCCCAAAGGAAAATGTGACTAAAAGCAGTATCACTGATATTAGATAAGAAGATCATAGCCACTTCTGTATGTGAATAATGAGGACTTTCATTCTCTGGTCTCTAGTGGTTTGCCGGAACTGAATAACACCTCCTACATCTTTGCAACAACTCTTCAAAAACATTTTCCAAATAGGCAATCTTGCTACCAGTTAAGAGTGGGTGAGCCATGAGATGCACTGAACACATGGAGCCAAGAGTGGTCCGTATAACCAGGAAGGAAGGAACAAAACACTACCATAAACTGTGTAAAATGTCCTTAATGGATAATGTTTTCAATTTGAAAAATGACTGAATATAATTCAAACAAGACATTTTATCTGCAGGCCTGAGCGCAAAGGGGAATGTGTGGGAGGGTTAGCGAATAGAATCTCTCTCTAGAGGGATTAGAGTAATGATAAACTCTCCACCGGCAGCAAACTCCAAACCCTTCATTACTGTCAGCACACACGCCTCTGTGAGCACACGTAGACTAACAGGTGTAGTCTGCACCGCGTACAGACACACACAGGCACTAACAACACCGACATCTTGGCTGGCCTACAACTCCAAACAGACATCGAGTCAACACAAAAACAGGGACGGATGCAGAGATATGCAGTCAGGTGGGCTATCACGAAGACGAATGCTTACACACACACACACACACACACACACACACACACACACACACACACACACACACACACACACACACACACACACACACACACACACATACACACACACACACACACACAAACACAAACACACACACACACATACACATACACATACACATACACATACATACAGAGACCAACCCCCAAAAACTGGTCGTTACAGCTCCTGAATATTCCACAGCGCTCAGGCAATCTGCATTCGGCAGACCATCTCCCCCCGTTGTGTCTCCACTCTCCTGGAACAAATACTAAACTGAGCCAAGGGCACCTCCAGGACTGCTATGGCCAGCAATTTATCCCCAATTCTCCGATCGCCTCCTACCGCCTGTCTGACATTCACATATACACAGGGCTAATGACAGCCTTCCAGCCACCCAACTGTATAACTGCCCTGGGGGGACAGAAATATCTCTCCCTGCACGTTCACTGGTGCTCCTGTGTGGAACGTAGGATCAGGTTTGCCTCAGAAGGCAGCGAGCAAAAGTGACTTTGACCACAGGGAGTTGGGGATAATGTCAGGCATCAGGTTGGAAAGATTCGCTAACTTTTGGGGAAATGCAACAGAATATAGATAAAACTACAAAAGAACTGGGTTCATTTTATATTTAGCTATAAAATTCAGCAATAGACCTAATAGACATCAGGTGGTTTTCACCTGCCTTATCTTGACTGAACATTTTGTTTGGTTCAGTTTTAGAAAGATAAAAATGTGATGGCAGTTAAAGATTCACCACAGGTTCACAAAGACTAACGTAAAGCTATTTTATATGTCACGCTCTACAGTTTTTCAAATTGGACAATTATTTCAGAATGTTTTATAAAAATGAGTTTTAGAAAGAATAGGGCAGATATATAGATAGAAAACTACACTTTGTACTAAAAAAAAATGTTGAAAGAAAGAGCATCTGTGTTTATTATAGCCTCCTGGTTCTGTTTCATTTATCCTAATAGAGTACTCATATGCCTCTATGCAAATTGAAACACTTGTTGGTAGCTGTAATCATTCCTCCAGTTGATACTGACACAAAGACATTCCTTCTTAAAACAATTTTAACAATAGTGATTGGGGACAAAATCATCAGTCTTTGTTCCACACAAAAATGCAGCTTAAACTAATGTGAGGCTTCTGCAGTCTGAGTTAGGAAGTCAGTTGGGTATTTTCCAAACTTAGTCTTTTTAGTATCAAATTCTCTCTTTGTGTTACCATCCCTCGACTGTGGCTCAGCGAGGAAACACTCTGTGGAAGCACAAAGAGGAAATTGCATACAAAGAAGTCTTTAACTTTGGAAAAACCCAAATGATTTGTCTGACTTAAAAAGCTTCATGTTAGCTTCAGCTAAACTTTGGATTGGGTTTTTACTCAGAGTAAGGACTGTGGACTTTGTTTCCCATCACCTAAGGAATGGATCTGTTTGCAGTGCAGTGTGGACAGGAGTAACAATTAACAACAAATAAAGCTTTGTTATGTACTGCACATATTGTTATGGTTATATGTTGCTTTCAGGATAAAAACAGTGAACTTTTGGATCTTAACTTTCACGCTGAAAAAAGGCTGAGGGCCTTTTTCTTTCTATGCTTTGAGTTTTTGCATTTGTTATGGAGCAATCTTTGAAGATATTACCTTAAGTTGTATTGAAGGTAAAATAGCTGCAAGCATGTAAAACTGAACTGAGAGTATTATTGTTCATATTTAACAAGAAGGTTTGAGTCTAAACCAGTTATACAAGTCAAAGTAAATTTAGTCATTGAGTACAGTATGACAGCCTATTATTTTGGAGGGAGGAATCTTATCTTTGATATGATGATGAATATTAAATGAAACCTTTTCAACAAAAACTTGAAGCTGTGGGCTTATCTCCGGCAATAAACACAACTGATTAGCATGAGGCTCGAGGAAGGATCTTCGATCTTGGCCCACAAAAAAAAAAAAAAAAAATCCAGCATATTTCAGCTTTTACTGCTTTGACTTTGACCATTCTTTTTACATTTCTCACTCACAAGTCACCCTATTTTGTGGTGATGCCCTATTAAAGCAAGTGAGTCAAGTCTAAAAAATAATTTAATGCCTTGCTTGTGCAGATTTTTCTATTTATTTATTTGAATGATAGTGGTGCATTTCCCTACATTAAATATTATTTTGCTTCTTTATAATAGGGGTGATTTTTTTTTAGTGTATTTGCAGTGTGCCACACAACCCTATTACGACAAACAAATAAAGTGAATATACTCTTAAAAAGAACCTCAGAGCTAACAGAGAACCTGCCCAGTACAATCCAGCAGAGAACAGAAACTGCTTTCTGATATGGAAGCTTGAATCTGAGCTCTGCTGCTAAAGGACTTAACTGCCCTGCAAACTGTTACATCTGTCTATAGCTCAGTACACCAGTGTATCCTTGTTGCCGGCAGCTGGTAAGTGTAGTCTCTACGCTGGAAACACACAATTGTAATTCCCATTCAAACACTCGCATACACATTAATGCAGAACAACAAAGTGGCATTCACACGTAGTGCGCCTGTCATCGTCTTCCTCCTTCATTCACACACGTGCACAAGAGAAGACGCGCACGCAGCACGGCTGTATTATAAATGAGTCTCTTCCATCCAGTTACGCTTTAGTGTTGCTGCAATCAGGGACATCATCACCACAACGTGCACAGAAACACCTCGCTGGCAGAGTTCAAACAGTCTGAGCAAAAAACAGCTTCTGAGATAGATGGGATTCACACACACACACACACACACACACACACACACACACACACACACACACACACACAGAGAGAGATACAATTACAGGAGAGTCTTGCACTGCAGCTGAAAGGATGCTTCTAGCAATTGTGTTGTTTGCACTTCGAATGAGTTTGGTCCATATGCTTTTTGCAAGAGAGGGAGAGAGTGTGGGCGTATATGTGTTGGGGGAAGGGAGTGCTTCTGGGTGTGGCCCCTGTGCTTGTATACACAGAGATATCTGGATGTCTGGATATTAAAAACTGTGGGGGAAGTGCTAATGACATGATGATTTTTTTTTTGGTGAGGCTGAGTATCACCTCACATCAGGACACGAGAGGAGTGTAGCCAGGGGGCTTTTCTCCCTCTCTATTATGCCCGTCCCTGAGGTCCACCTCTCCTAATGCCATGCAATGTAGAGCTGACAGCCACCTTCAAAAGCATCAGCAGGGGTGCGCTAAACAGCAATCCCCCCACTGCTTTTCTCTTTCTTTCTCAGACACACAAAAAAAACACACACTTTGGCAGACAGAGATACAAAGATATGGAAACAGCAATGGAGCACACCAGACTCACTTATCCCCACATGAACATGCACACATTTCTATACCGTGAATACACTCTCGCCTTCTGCTACTTCTCTTTCAGCTCTCAGCAGCTATACCCCTCCTCTTGCCTCCACACAGCACCCAGAGATAACAGCCTTCCCTTTGGGCAGGCAGGCGGTGGAGGGGACAGCCATGGATATGTTCTGCCTGCTATCTAATGAGCGTCGGAATGTCACCGTGGGCCTGTCTGCTGGTCCCGCCAGCCGAGCATCCATACATGTGGAATCAGCACAGTCTATCAAACAGCTGGCAGACAGCTCTGCTTCGCATTTCTCTCTCTCTCTCTCTCTCCTCCTTTTCCTCTACAACAGCTTTTTTTTTTTTTTTTGCTGTAGCTTCCTCACTCATTTCTGCTTCTTCACAGAATGTCTGTTCCTGATCACAAACAAGCAGAGACCCAGGTCTACTTTGCCGGTTCGGCTCTGTCTGCCTCCCCGCTCACTCAACATCATTGACTTAACGCACAACCCAAATGAAGGATGGAGGCAAGCTCTGCCATAAATAACACACCACCTTCTCCGCCTGGGTGACTGAATGTACTTAGTAAAGGTAAAGCAGGAAAATAAGAGAGCGTAAAGATGGAGAGGTGCCAGTCGCGGGAGAGTTGAGTTTTTCATTTCAACACAAGAGCTGTGGGAGCTTCTTTCTCAAACTGTCTTTGTTTCTCTATCCCTCTCTAACTGTTCCTTGTAGTCTCTCTCCTTCCCTCTTGCTACCTGCCTGGGTAGAGCACTTCTGAGTGTTGTCTACACAGAGGACATCAAATGGCCTGCCTTCACAAAGATACTGGAGTTGCTGCTCTATGCAGAAGTGCTGCTGTCTCAGCGGCTGTGCAAGGAGATTAGAAGATATCAACGAGGTGGGAGGGGAAAAGAAAAATGTCGACAAGTGATTGTGGTGTCTCTCTGTCCCAAAACAACATTGTCACTTTGGTACATTATGTGATCCGTGATGAGATCCTCCCAGTGAAGATTTGTGTGTCGCCACATCTTTGGTTTTGCCACTGATCTGGGAACCAAAAGCAATTTCCTCTGTTGTTACATGGGGCTGGGTTATGATAGACATCTCCATCCCTGTGATGGGGCTGTTAACAGTCTCATTTGGATTTTAATAAGTGTCTGACATCAAATGACAAAGATGTAAAACTGGCACACAAAAAAAAATGTATGTAGAAAAAGACATCAATCACAACTGCAGCTTTGACAACTCCATTTGACACGGTGCCATTTACTAAATACCATAGATTACATATTTAGCCTACACTGCCTTTAAACCGACAACATCGACATCTGACTCAGTCTGCTGCCCATTCACATTTTGGGAATGAAAACTGTTTAAACTACTAACACACCCCAGAAGATCACCAGTGGGTAAATTCTAGCAGGGGGCCCCCTCCAGACTCACATCACCATATCTCCATGAGTGCAGGATTTCATCCCTGCCTAATCTGATTAAACTCACTCATTCTATGTTCCTTTGCGTGATCCTCCCATACTCTCCAACTCTGCCTGCCCTGGTCGCCCCACTTTTTCTAGAGGCCCTAATAAACCCTATTGTTCAGGCAGGTGGCAGTCTAAAGGACCCCAAGCTCATTCTCATTAAAACCGAAAATCCCCATTGTGTTGCTGCTTAGATTCTGTTACACAGTTACGCTATGGACAGTAAGACTCACATAAAGGCGTTTAGGCTGCCGTGTTATCGGATGATCTGACATTTTCACACAAAAAAAAAATCCCTCCATCAAGCAGCAGCTCACTGGAGGAGCGGATCTATGGATTACTGCGTCATGGTAGTCTTGCAAGTTGTGTAAACAAAATGTAAAAATAGACAGAAATGGGTTTTTTTTAACAGTTCTAAAAAAATATATATATTTTTTTTTTTTTTTTTTTTTAAAGCAGTCTGTCAGCATTGTTTCACGTTATTTTTAGACAGAAATACATTGAATGTGTGTTACAGTACCTTGAAAGTGGAAAGCTCTAGACTCGCTGTGGAACCCCTGGACCTGAGTAACTCCATCAAAGCCTTCTCCAAGCGTTAGTTCATCAAACACGCTGATGCGCAGGGCAGGGTCGACCCCAAAACCTACAACTAATTTACAAACACAGTGACATTATTAGCATTGTGATGAACATGAAAGGACACTTGTGTTAAAAAAAATAAATAAAAAAATAAATAAATAAAAATGTGATTTAAAAAATCCTGCTGGTGTCAGGGGAAGACATAGGAGGTTACTGTACTGTGTACTGTACAAGCTGCTTGATCAAGTGCATCTGATTTTTTTTTTTTTCTGAAAAGCATTGCTGGCAAGTTATTCAAAATAATTGGAATCATACTGTCGCCCATATATCTCGTCTTAAGGCTACATGTTGCAAGAGATCGTTACTGTAAAACCACTGACAGCGCTGTGTCCTACCTGAGAAGGCGCAGAATATGGCGAGAACCAGAAATAGCTGTAATAATCCCATGGTGAATGTATAAAAAAAAATTTAGTCCATGATTTATCCACTTCCGAGAGACAGTGTTGTTCAGTCACATACGAATGATGTATCACCCTCGCACAGGAGGCTATTACCAATCCCAAATGCTGAGCGGAGGCATCATCACAACTTTAGATGCCCAATGATGCAAAAAAAAAAAAAAAAAAATGTAAAAAAAAAAAAAGAAGAAGAAGCAAATCCAGAGGACAAAACAAATAGTAACGATGCGGAGATTATTCCATGTAACGCGCGATCTGCTCCATCAGCACCATCCGCGGCACAGGTGGGTTACCGAGGACGCACGAAGGGAGCTGCCCTGCCTCACCAGCTCAACAGACGCTCCTACAGCAGAGTGAGTGAGAGCTGCGCCGCTGAAAGAGGAGTGGGGAGAGAGGAAGGCAGAGGAGTGAGGAGAGAGGAAGGCAGAGGAGTGAGGAGCTGTCGAGGAGAGAGAGAGGGAGAGGGAGAGTCAGGGACTATAAAGCCCTCTCGTGGACGGAGATGAGAAGACAGGAATCCACGGGATTGTAACCACACCTGACTTTTTAAACATCATAGTGTAACCCAATCACTGATTGGAAAATAGTCATTTATGTGACAGGGTTGTAAATTAAAATTGTTTCCTTGTGTGGCACTATTGGTAAAATGGAGAGTGTTCGGTTACACTTGCAATGAATGAATTCTTGTTAAATAGAAAGTCAGTGCATAGACGGGCATTAGGAAGTTTTAAGATTTACAATTTTAAGAAATTATATCTGGAAATCACAGACCCAAAAATAATATTTGCATTACTTGATTCTGTTATAGCAACATAAAAAAAACCAACCCAAGGTTGCTATTTCTCTTTGACACAGCCTAATATTAATGACTACATAAGAAACAGTTTATGTTTGGGGGAGAGGGGGAATCAAACTTTACGTTAAAATTATTGTTTAGTTTGACCAGTTTCAAGGCTGCTCAGCATGGTGAACTGGAATATTTAAAATTACTCAAAAACTGCTTCAATATTTCAGACTGTCTGGTTTGACTGACGGCGCTGTCTCCATGGCAACATCAGCAGGAAACCCAACCATTGCCATAAAATCTGATTCTTGTATTTCATCTTGTTTAGACGACTGCATACCTAACGGACAAAACCAAAGTTAGCTTGCTAATATAATGCTTTTACTGAAGGGCTGATAGATATTTCTGACATATCTGACTGGACACTTTCTGCTTTTTTTTTTTAATGTAACTAGGAGGGTTTTAGATTTTAAATTAGGCCTACATTCATGAAAAGTGACACAAAATAGCCTATCTAAAATTGCAACATGTAGCCTAAGTTAAAATGTAAATTGTTAAATAACCATATTTAGGTACTAGCAGTTTAGCATACTTGTATATTTCTCTCTCAATTTGAATTGATAGTTCCCTTTTAACGAGCATAATTTCCTTCTCACTTTAAACGAGCATACTTGTTTGCATGATAATTCACTTTTAACTACCGTATTTTCTTCTCCCAACTAAACTTAACAGAAAATATCTTCGTTAAACTTGTGTTTTTGCTGAAGTAAAATGTCTCTTTTATGCACAGAAAAGTTTCATTTCTCTCAAATTTTGTTCACAAATTTGTGATTCAGACTTTTGCCACCTGATAGTAGTGTCACATCAAGATGCTGATTAAACAGCATGATTACTCCCAAAAAGGCCCCTCTAAAACGTGCAGTGTTGTGTTTATTTTTGGTTGAGTGTAGTTATCATGCTAGTTCAGTTTTAACAAGCATAGTTAACAAGAGTTTTAACTAACTTTTAACTAGTTTATGGCTGCATGAAAAGCACTGGCGAGATAGTTAAGCAACACATTTGTATTTGTCCACTGAGATCTGAAGGGTAAAACAATGAATAAAAAAAAAACAATAATTATGAGATATAAGTTGGGCTCTGCAAGCATTTGAACCTCTTTGGTGGGTTCACATTGATGTTACATGAGGTCTCAGGAGTTGTCAAGGTCATATACCAATGATGGAAGTCAAGAGTCTCTTGAATTGTTTCACATCGATTCTCACAATCGGTGTGAAACTGCCTGGGACGGCATTAAAAGCAGCCGATAAATGGTGTTGCAGCTCCCCCTCCTCCGTCAGGAATGTTTGTTCCTGTTGACGTTGATGGCGCCCTTTGCTCCTCTTCTAAACCATCTGTCTTCTCTGTCCTTGCGAAGAGTAGAGGTTGATGGAGAAACTACCAACTGTTTCAAAGCATGCGAGTGTCATCAATACGGAAACTGAATTGTGACCTCCTGTAAGCAGACAGTCTCAATCCTTCAAATAGTTAAGTCCTCCAGGAAAGTTAAAGTTAGCCTTTTCAGCAGGTGGTGTGGAAATTAATTAAAATGGAGTGCTTGGCTGCCCGTGTGACTCAGCCGTTTTAATGCCTTTTTGTAGAGCACAGACGCTTTGTCGTTTAAATATTTGTTAACTCGTCTTGCATCTTCTTCATCCATGGGACCAATTATCATTTTAAAGCATACCGTTTTATCAGTAGCCATGCCATGCCAGTGATTTTTTTTTTTTTTTTTTTTTTTTTTAAAGGATGATAAACGGGTATATTTTCCCTGAATCCTAATAAATTTCCTGCCAGATGGACATGAATGAAGCCTTTTTATACAGGCTTGTTCAGAGGCAATCCCAAGACCACAACAAACTCCAGCCAATCCCTGAATCGCAGGGAGAGTCTTTTGCTGGCTGGGCTGGTCTGCTGAAGTATTTCTGACAAGTGGGCGCCAGCAGATATGATTCTGGGGATAGTTCCAGATCCTACGTATGTGGTGCTCAGATCCATCCCAAGAACCCCAGATTAACACCAACATATTTGTCATACTGATCAGCCTCCCCTTCAATACATGTATGCCAATTACATGCTTTCTTTTTATGATGATTCCTGCAAAACAGATGTGTTTTGACAAATGGGCCCTTATCTGTCGCCAATTGACATAACCTGTTTGTGTGTCCAGTGTGTCGCTAATGGGTGGCTATTGTTGATAAAAAACAAAGGCAAGTAATGGCTCTTCGGACAGTGTTCCATCTGCTGTGTGAAAGGGCCCCCAACCCTCTATTCATTATTAATAATACTAGAGTTCTTCTGGGTCCACGCACAGGAAATGTAATTACATTGTATTGCCCACAAGTTGTCATTTCCTAAAGTGCCATCAGGAAAATAAGAGTCATTAAAGCATGTGCCCAGGAAAGAACGAAAAGTAATAAACGCACACAGTGCCAACACATGCCTACTCTCCTGCTGTGCATGCACACACACACACGCACACACGCACACACACACACACACACACACACACACTGAATCTCTCAGGGCAAGGACAGAAGAACAGTACAAGTCCATTCTTTCATCTCTAAAAGAACCAGATGGATGATGCATTACAAAGCTTTTAGGCTCTTATTCACTTTGGCCATAACTCCACCATATAGACATACTAATGCCATAGACAAAATGGAATCACTTGCAGTAGCTGTGCCAGGATTTGAATGCACTGCAGAAAAATCTGGCTCGTTTCCACTGGGCTCTCTTGGGATTCATTTGTTGCATAATGCTATGTTATACTGACCTTGCCTGTCTTTCTAATTTGACATTCATGCGTCATACAAAAAGACAGAATGATTCATTGCATCAGTCTGTCCAGTAATGTCGTTAATAGTTATGCTTCAACGTTTTCAAATGAATCCAAATATGAAGAAAACTGTGATTTAATTGAAGCAGACAATGGACGTTCTAACTATATGATTCAAAGCATGGGTGATGTCAATAGACAGCAATCAGTTATATGCTATTAATTTTTTTTTAGTTGCATTTTGAGGCCTTTGATGCTGCTGTTCTGTCAAGAGGACCAAAGCCTGTAACAGCTGCAAAAAGCTAGACATAACCTGACTCTTGAGTTTGAGTCCAGTCGGCTGAAACACAGATGGTTCTCATTCGCTCAGTGCCATCTTGTGTGCGTGGCCGTGAACTGCAGCCACATTATCACAGTGGAGCAGTACTGAGGTCAGACAGGCAGTGTCACCCTAGGGCCATCACAAGGCTAAATACTTGATGACCTGACAAATGAGTAACACGAAGTTACTGCAGGTACAAGTTAGAGCGTGAGACAATTAAATGAAATAGAGTGTCTAACAGGATATTTAAGGTCAAAGGTTAGAGCTGGTGACTGATGGGGCCAAGAAAGCGATGAAAATTTACCGTGGTGCTAATCTCTCCTGATTTACAGAGCAGTACCACCCTGGGATATGGGACGATCTTAATTAAAAACAGTGCACAGCATAGACATTACCTGCTTCTAAAACATTCTTTGGATATTTCATACCGACAGTAGAGATGACTCTGTTTGTCTTCCTAAATGTGCGCCAGGGCAAAGAAAAAAGCAAAGCCCGATTGCCTTAATAAAGTTTTGTGGCCCTTGCGATAAAGGAGCAGCTTTGTGGAGCTCATAATGTGGCGCATTTGTTGACACTGTATCACAGGGATATTTAGATCAAGATACTACAGTGTTACGAACAAACATTTAAAAATTTTTAATCAGCTGGTTCTTTCTTAGTGAGTTCACACTGTGGAAATAAATTGTGGTCAGGTAAAATAGTTCTTCTTTTAGTATGAGATCAATGAGCACTGGCCCCAGGAAATAAGCAAGCACTACTAATTAAAACAATAATAAAATATATCCTGTTAGATGCTCAGCTTTCCAGTCTTTTCATGCTGCTTCCCTTGCAAACTATTATTTCTCTGTTCTTTCAACAAAACAAAAAAAAGGTCAGTAACAGAAGCCCCCAAAAATGTTCTGTTTTGAATTTTATTGATTTGCTACATAATTTATTGAAAACTTATCACTGATGGCTTTGACTTAAGGGTACTCTAAAGGTTCTACACTGCAGTATTTTTGTTTTTGTTTTTTTGATAACCTTGCTCTGTTCATGACTGGATAAGCTCATTACAATGTTGTGTGAAAGTTACACAATAAGACACTAAACTGGCATTTTAACATTTAACTGCTCTTGTGATCATTTTGGAAAATGTGCCTCTTTTGATGAGAAAAACACAGGCTTCGTACGGACAGAGACTTCAGATGAAGAACTGTAAACAGCTTGATATGGACGCACTCTTAATCAAAACATAGTGATACGTATGTTGAGCTTTTATGGACTGTCCGGGCAGTCCAGTGGCTCCACACAACCACTCCCATTCCCCCTGGATCCTATTGTGAATGTGTGCAGTGAGCTGGCTCATTGGGTCCTCTTGGTGAATGGCCCGCACCCATTCACTCAGCATACAGAAGCTCATTAGAACTCTATAGACACACAATTGTGGGGCTCACATTAGAAACTTCCTCCTCTGGGGCATGGACACCGCACACAAAGTGCCAGTTTGCTGCTAAGCTAAGCGCATTGTCCTCCTGATTCATAGAACCTGGCCCTCCATTCACAATATTAAGTTCGAGTGGTGGAATATCAATTGCGTGTGCAATGGGCCGGTATCTTTTTAAGAGCTTTAGTGGGGTTAAGAAAGAGAGAAAAGGGATCTCAGCCGGTCTGCAGAGTGCTAGCTTTCAACAGACCCATTGTGAGGATTCTGAATAAGGGACCCCAGCTTTTTCCCTCCATTTCTAAAAAGAGATGGACATCAAATAAATTCACATGAACTTGCTTCAGGGTGTTTCTAAGACCTACTGTTTAAGAATAGCCTAATTATACCTCCCTCTCCTGGAGAGCGCTGTTGGAATCTGGCTAATTACACAGTGGTGAATCTTAATAATGATACGCTCTTAACGATGCCTTTCAAAATGTGCACGAAGTCGCGTGAGACTGGTTCTACCTAAAACGTCAGTGAACACAGAGAAATATAAGTTAAATACAGGAAAAGAAAATGCTCTCATGAGTGTCATCAGGGTTGAGGTGCTCGTAACAACTTTTAAACCTGCCACAGGGTCTCATTTGTTTCCCAAAGGCTAATTTTGGGGGAGAGAAAGGTGGGGCCGCATGAATAAACCAAACAAATATCCTTAATGTTATCACATAAAACATACCTTGAGCACAATGGGGATCCTTTCAAAGTCTAAACAAATACAGTTAAGAGAAGCACTGGAGGCCAGTCTGGGCTTCCCTCCTGTTTTCATTCTGTCATATTAACAAATGACTCTCCAGCAAACAAAAAGCTTTGGGGGGCTATCACAGCCATCGGTCTATGAGGAGCATGTTAACACACACACACACACACACTACACAAAAGTGGAAAGTGCACGCAGACTTGCTGACACTCATCATGTGACAGAGCGCTGTGCCTTCTCCACCAGTCTGAGGAATAAAACCTCAAATTTGATTACAAGCAACCTTTGGCTCCCTGGCCATCACACAATAGGCTGAGCTGTCTGGGCCAATTTCCATGCTCAGCATGAGGTATCTACACGCGCAGACTTGAGCTCCCAGTCACCCCCCACCATCACACGCACACACTGCCAGACTAGTGTGGATATGCCTGTTTACTGTGCCTAAACTCCGGGTCTGTGGCCCCTCTTGTTGGACTTTCTATTACGATGTTGAGGATCATTAGTTGCAGTGTTAAAGGTTACACAAGCCTCTCACTGGATGTGTTTATTGCAAAACATTACACGCATGTGTGTGTCTGTGTTTGTGCGACCGTTTATTTTATAGTTGCAAATATGCAACCTGTACGACCACTACACTGAAGACTGAATCTACTGCTGCCTGTGGAGCCACTATGTAAACCCCTGTGTAAAGATAAATTAAAGTTCTGACTGATTGGCCATAAAAGAACCACAACAGTCACCAACACACACACACAAAAAAGTATCGGTTAGGAAGGTTGTCTTTCATCCTTCATTTATATGTTAACAACATCGTGTTCGTTACAGAAACGTTTCAGAAAAATCGCTTCAGAGACACCAAGTCAAAACTGTATTATGAGAAGCACAGTTGCATCCACAGAAATCTTTTATTTCATAAAATGTTAATTAAACTTTAACCTATAAAGATAATCCAAGTGATCTCGTAAAGTCATGTAAGACATCCTTAGAGTGGGTAATTTCTCAAATAAAACTTTTTTTTTTTTTTTATTTGCTGATGACTTTTGAAGAGAGAAAGTCACAACTTTGTCCACCCACACTATTTCAAAAAGACTAGGCCTGTTTTTGAATCCTTTTGCCACCAAGAAAAGCCCTCAGAGCAGAGCTTCTGAAATGAAACAGAAAGAAAAAGAGCACATTGCAAATGAACTGCTGAGAGGTTTGCACGGAGCACAATGGAGCTCTGAAGGAGGCAGGAGAATGGAGCAAACTATTTACTATTGGAGAAGACTGTTTGGTGCATGTTAAACTTTCGCCAGTGCTTCATTGTCTCTGGTGTCTATCATTTAATAGGCTAGTTGACATAATGAATGAGTCAGACCCACCTTCTGCCACTCCAGAAAGGCCCCAGCCTTATCTGAATTGAGAAGCACATTAGAGACTCTCAGCCAATCAGGACACAGCACTTTGCAGTAAGCAAAGTGCAGGCCAGAAAGAGGAAGAGCAGAGAACTTTTGTTTTCTCCAGAGTTTAATGAAGTTGGCCTGGTCACTCAAGGAGGGATTAAAGGAGAATTTAGTGTCACGGAGCTGTGACTGCTAAAGAGAGAACTCAAGTGCTCGGGTCACTGTGTGAGCAGGATGGTCTCAGTTCAGAGCTGCACTAGGAGGAATATGGCTGGCTTCCCTCCTGCTTTACCAGGCTTTGGGAGCTCGGGAAAGAGTTTTCTTATCGACAATCTGCTACAGTCTCAGACACCTTCAGCCCGCCCGGAAGGGACGACAAGCGGACACCTGAGACGAGCAGTGTGTGAACGCCCAAGAAGAACCTGGGGCCCGGTGCATGGAGCCTACCAAAACCAGACCCAAAGTCCTCAGCAGGTGAAAGACCTGGCTGGACCACTTGTGCCACACTCAGGTAAAAATATTAATTTTCATACAAGCACAGTTTTAAAAGAAAATCAAATATATTTAAATTATGTCAAGGGTTTTAAATATGTGAAGTTACAATTTCACAATCACACAGTGCTTTTTAGTTTAGTTTAGTTTTTTTTTTCCTGCTCTTTCCTTTTCTTTATAATCCTGGATGTATGTGGAGGGGAAATATTAGTAAATATTTACAAATGATTAAAAATTGTTTAACTTTCATTTCTAGGCTAGAAATTATTCATCGGCCTTATACAATCTAAAGTAAGATCATACGCATGTCACAGTTACGCATGGTTTGTCTCATGCTGCCACCAAAGATAGATTTCTGTAAATTTGACAGACAAATGTAAATGTAAAATGAAAAAATGCTCTGCAGAATCCTCCAAAACAAATGAATAAATACTGAGATATTGAGTTAAGAATAAGTTGTTTTTTTGTCATCAATTATTAACAACATTTACATCATGTTACTATATTCTGTTTAAATGTTTAACAGAACATTTAAAAAAAAAATTAAACTGAAGTATTAATAAATTAGGTCAGTTCAACTTGAACAAAAGTTAATTTGCAATACGACCAAAAAAACCAGTGACACATACACAAACAATCTGAACACTCTCGGCTTTGCTAAGCAAAAGCAAATGTTTCCAGATTTGTACTTATCTTGCAAACTTTTTTTTTTTTTTTTACAAATACGAGAGATTTCTAATCAATACATACGACAAAGTTAGGTCTCCAAATGCCCTTAGAAGTTGTCTGCGATTCGAGCAAAACGTCCCACCTGGCTATCACATGACCACAGCTGACTGTCACCATCTACCTTTGCAGGTGTGCTGAGCAGTGTTTTCTTGCGGAGCCCGCACTATCTGTTGGCGTGCTGCGGTGGGTCCAGCCCCCCTCCCGTCTTCTCCAGTGAGTGTTTTATGCCTCATCAGCAATGCCTCAGCTCCTCTCTTAAGCATGAGCAGCAGGGTCTCCCATGCTCTCCACAGCTAATTACTGATGCAATGCCAAAGAGCTAATTCTCCGTTCAACTCTGCACAGCTCTATTCATAACCATTCACGGCTTGTTTAGGAAGGGGAAGAAGGGTGGGTTGCAAGGCTTTTAAGAGTCCCAGAGGCCCCCTATTTTGTACTTGCTAACACACACGTTTACCAGCGCATATATGCAGAGCTAATACACATCTTGTCTTCTGTCATGTTAAGATAATAATTGCCAGTTGTAGATTCTGACTGCTGAGTAAGGTGAAATGTTCCACAGCTTTGCACTCCCTCAGTCCATGAATGAGTTTGGTTGTGAAATTCTTTTTTTTTTTAATTTAAAAAAAAAAAAAAAAAAATTATTGTCAAGCTGAATGAAATGTGACAACATACACACATAAACCACATAAAGTGGGATTGCATTTGACATGTAAATGTAAAAATGTAAATTTGCGTTTGAAATGTTCCTTGTGTATCATTCAGGACTTGTGCAGAGTACTATATCAAGCTCTGGTAGAATTAAGTCAAACAGTTGTCTTATTTGGGCATTGTTCCTCAGCAATTGGAAGTTATTAGTTGCTGTCTCCTGTGATGGCTGTCAAGAGTTGAGGAAAATAGCACACATCAGAAAGCCCTCATCCCACAGGTCCTTGGAGTCCTCTTAGTGGGTTGACACTTTCCCACAGTGCCCAGCAACAAAACAATGCCAACTCGGGCCGTGACCAATTGGCACTTTCACTCCACCATCCACACGCGACCTCACTGCAATTTTTCACTGCAGCAATGAACTCCACTGAGCACAAAAAAAACCTGCCCGTTTCTCTGCAGAAGAGGGCTGGACGAGGAACATCCCCCGCCCATTGTGTCGCTAAAGAGCTTGGTTCGCCGACCCCCCTCCTTTCTCCTGTCCCTCAACTCTCATTCCTTCCCATTGGAGACCTCTTGACTAGGACATAAAGCATTCAATGAAAGTGACTTTTATAGACTTATTCGAGCTCATCTTCACATACAAACTGGCTTCAAACTTGCAAAAGAAAAGATTTAGTGTTGGGCCACTGAGCCATCGAGTAATGGCATTTCCATTGAACAGCTCTATTGTTAGTGTCCCACAGGGCTCTATAGTTGGCCCACTAGGGTAGACACACACGTTGCCCAGGAATGACCTGGTAATCAGCTATTTAAGTGAAAGCTATTGAGCCCCAATAGAGAAGTGAGAAGCATGTCCAAACCTGTTTTGTGCTCCCTAGAGGTGGTCTATGTGCAGATTTGTCGTACAGATTAAAAAGGCAACGTTGAATGGGTCGGTTAAATTGTTCCACTTGACTTTTGTTGTGCGTGCACCTGTGAGTGAAGCAGCGTGGGATTGCTCCTCACAGGTCACCAAATCTCTTTTTTCTCAGTTGAAATGGCTTTCTATTCTCTTTCGTCACCCCCAGTTTGTTAAATTGGACAAACAGAAAGAGAGGAATCAAATGTGAGTGATAAAGTGATTGTGACAAAATCAACCATCATCTTGTTTTGAACAGATGGGCAATGTGGAACGGTTGGTAAAGTTCATATTGATTGTTCACAGCATCAATTATGTATCATTCAGTTAAAAATATCCATATTGTGAAAAACTGCAGACATGAACCAGGTATATTAGACCACCTCTGTATTCACCCGGCTGCTATTGTTTGGAAGCTAATCTTGATCTTGTGATTGTTATGATCTGCAAATCCGCCATTGATCGTTATTGTACAAATCAATGACCCATTGAACACCCAGGGCCTGAAAATGAAACTCTGATCAATGCACTGACATTTAAATATGTTTTTTGTTTTTTTTGTTCCAATTTATTTTTCAGAGGGAGCAAACATTCAAATGTGGTCTGCTGATATAAGCCCTAAATCACGTAGAGGGATCCTGAGGAGGGCTGTGTTCTCTGAAGAGCAAAGGAAGGAGCTGGAGAGAACCTTTCGGAGACAGAAGTACATCAGCAAGACAGACAGGAACAAACTGGCAGCCGATCTCAGTCTCAAGGAGTCACAGGTAATCGAGTTGGAATGACCTACATTTTTTAACCAAACAGACAACTGCATATATATTTATACTCAGAATTACACATGATTATTGGTTTAAAAGTGGTTAACAGTCTACAGCCAGCACACTTATAACAGCAAGTTGTCGAGCCCATTAGGCAACACTAAGATATTAATGTTTGGCAGGTATTATGTTTACATTTTCCTCATCTAGTAATCATGCTAACTTCTAATGGTTAGCATTATGAATGTGAACCTCATGGTTGCACTTCATGAAAAGTCAGAGAATCACCATTTTTCACAGGTAAAGTGAAAGGTGGCGCTTCAAATAAAGTCAGGGAATCACTGAAATCAGTAGTATTGTTGCTCAAGGCAGGGCTCCATCAAGGTCTGCACTAAACCACACAGCTATCCATTTTTAGATACTTCAGTTTGAACCAAAATAGAGAACTGACAGATACTGCCATCCCTAGAGCTACACCAGTAGCATAGATAAAACATGAATGGACTAAACAAACTGAACCAAAATGTTTTTTGCTGCCGTTTCAGGTAAAGATCTGGTTCCAGAACCGCCGAATGAAGTGGCGAAACTGTAGGGAGAAGGAGGTTCAAAATATTCGCTCCCCCATGGATGAGCTCATGGCTCGAGGTCTCGCTCAGGAAGAGGAAGAACCAACGCAGAGTCACACCAATGCAAAAACAGAGAGATCACCAGCACAGAAGAGTACCAGGGACACATGAGAGGCATCAATGAATGGAAGATGAACAAGAGACTTTCTCACTTCCACAAAAC
Source organism: Embiotoca jacksoni (assembly GCF_022577435.1). NCBI lineage: Eukaryota > Metazoa > Chordata > Actinopteri > Embiotocidae > Embiotoca > Embiotoca jacksoni. The sequence continues at coordinate 9,700,644 of NW_027185381.1, read as the reverse complement.
CCTCAAAAAAGACTACTGTGAGGGTGTTAGAAATATATGGATGGAAAACATCGTCCGTGAAGACTAACACTGATGATATTAACTTTTTCTTTCAAAGTATGTCACGTGTAGTTGCATTATAAATGTAATTAGGTTCAGCTACTTGGTCAATAGTCTCATAGCAATTGACTGGCTCCAGTAAGCAATTTCATGGTTATTAAACTGGCAAATCTTTCCAGGAAAAATTCACACTCAGAGTCACATCATTTACTGCATTTGCATATTAGACTGTTTTTTTTTTTATGTTTAATGTTTTGGTAAGCTTTACACATAATAATAAACATTGCTCATAATCCAAGTAATTTTGGAAGTCATATTTTGCTTACTATATTTTGTAAATATGTTTTTTTTTTCATGATCTTGAATGTATAGATCAACTGTAAATAAAGAGAATGAATCCTGATTTCCTCATCGCTTTTCCTTACTGTGTTGGAATCTAGAGCAAAATCATTTTTTGTTTTTGAACACTCTACCATAGACCATTTATCATCTCTAATATTATGCTCTCCCATTAACAAGAAAATGGCCAAAAAAAACGATAATGAAGATAAACGTAGTTTTTATTTTTATGACTTTTTTATGCTAAGTGCCATGAAGAAAAAATGATGAATTACCTACAGCCATAATAATGTAAGAAGCACATAAAAGTGTCCACAGTAAATTGCACACCTAAAATGAATTATGGATAGAAGGACAGAAAGTGTAGTTATAAGAAAATGAGGAAAAAAAACAACAAAAAAAAAACATTTCTATTTTCTGGCAAAGATTTCAATATAACTCACTAGGCTTTGTTATCACTATCAACAGTCCAATCCAGGAAGGGTGGTGCATTTCAAGATACGAAGGTCATTTTTGACTTTGTTGGAGTCTCTGAGGAAGCAGTAGATGAGGTCATGACGGTCCACTGAGTTGAGTTCTCCTCGTTTGTAGAAGGAAAAAGCAGAAGAGGGGATCAAACTCTCTGGAGAGATGTAACCCACAGCACACCGAGCACTCCCTCCAGCTTCATCTGAGGTGGACAGAATGAAAGCTTAAGAACTATTCCTTCAAGTACCGCATACAAATAAAATGTGAGTTTTGAGAAGAGACATACTTCATAAATATTATGTAAATTTCCCATAATTGTATTTGATACCCAGCAGGCATTAAAAAATGTACTTGTCCCAGATTGGCAGTGAATACAAAGTCATAAATTCCAACTGTAGTGTGATACGTTACAAACAGCTACATGCATTATACAGCCTTTTGAATGTGTTTCCTTAAACTATATAAATTTTTTTTTAAAAGAGTACCTTTAGATATGACCACAAAGCACATCTAAAAGCTCATGGATCTTTACCTTCTCTGCCACTTTCTCCACTCCATCCCTCAGCTCCTGAACCATATCCATGATTTCCAGTGGCTTGTTGGAGCTGTAGGGGTAGACGTCCTGATTCTGATCCTGAGACATGCTCCAGTAGAGCTGTAACATGGGGTCACTCCAGGCCTCCAGCAGCCTCAGAATCACTTCGGTCAGTTGTTCTCTCTGTCCGTGAAAGAAAATCACTTGGTGGTCAAGAGCTTCATTCCAGGCGCCGTGTAAAATGACCTTGCTATTATTTCTGACAAAATACAGGGATGTCACTTATGTGCAGGCAAAGCCAAAACCATATGTATGGAATATTTACAACATGAACACTCACTCCTAGTCTTTGTGCATTCTCTTTGTCATCTGGTGTTTGGATATCATATGTGTGGCACCTCCGTTTTCCTACCAGGTTCTTGTTAGGAAATAAATATTGCCCCTGAGCCGCCAGAAACAAAACACGCAGTTGATGTCAGAGCTTGAAAAGTAGTCGACTCAAATGAGGGTGATTGATGATGAATGAATGGCAGACAAAGGGTGATGGATGATCGATGTCAAGCATGGATAAAAAAACACTTACAAATTTAGAGTGCAGGTCACTGGAGATGCCATGCATTCTTGAAGACTGTTGTATGACCCTGTCAAAGAGATCTGCCAGCGAAGGGACGCGGCGTCCAGCCTGCCCATAAGCACAGATGGGGACAGTGCCAGCCATCTTAGAAGGGTCCAGGTAAATCAGTACAAAAACAGCAAACCAAACTGATGGGGGGAAAAAACAAAACAATTTAGGTCACCGAAAATCACAACATGACTTTAAAACGTTTCATTTGTGTTTGCGATCTTAACTTTTTCCATGGTCCCTTTCTTGTAGTGAGAACCAGATAATGTGTAGAGCTCTTTTGCCACCAGAGTTACTCTGGCAGAGGCTAACATACACAATGATGACGTAGCTGATAAAAGAAAATGTTTTTTAGAGGATCAAATTGGATTTTTCTGTGCACGTCATATGCTTCGCCGAGTTAACCGCTTAGCTGAGAGCAGACAAAACTAACCCAGGCGGAAAAGGTGCTACACACAGTGGACAACTGGCTCAGACAATTTGCCAAATTAAAGTAATAAACATTAATTTATGAAGCAAAAAAAACCTTTCATTTCATTAAAAAAAAAAAAAAAAAAAAAAAAAAAGAAGCAGCCTTTTCAACTGATTACATGCAGCTTTATATAGAAATGACACATTTCTCATGATTAAGCATCACATCACATTACAAGTGGGATATTGTTATTATTCTATATAAAATAATATGCAATTCAACCATCTCAGAGGGAACACAAACTCAAACATTTAAGATAATCAGCACTCACTAGTGCAACAAACAATATTTAAGCATTTACTTTTTTTGTTCATCATGTGTGACGAGTTCAACACCAAAATGAATAATACATTTTAAACAACGTGCTAAACACGCCCATCGTTCGTCAACCCTGGTGTGGTCTGACGTGCTCGGTGGTGTCAAGTCATACATATTAAGGGAAAAAAAACCTAGAAGACCTACATATTGCTCTTTGCTGTATAAGGAATTTTATTTTGTGCTTACTAAATGAATTAATATACTGGTCCATAACAAGGCCATGAAGTATGGAAAGCAAAAGTGTTAAACATCAAAAAAATACCCAGGAAAGTAGTTTTAAAAGGACAAATGTTTTATTGTCATCTTTTTCACAAAATATATACACACAAAAGATGCCATAAATACACTATTATCCTCATAGAAAATATAATTACTATCATTTTACATTTATTCATATTATATACAGGTTTGAGTGCATCAAATTACTGTGTGCTAAGAAGCAGAAATGAGACAAGAGTTGCTGATGGGAGCAAAGGGTGTTGTCCGAGTCCAGCTCTGTTCTTATATTCATTTATCTTTCTTTACAGATGTCCTTTACACTCCAATGCATTCTCTCTATCTCAATATTCCTCCTTGACGATGTCCTAAATCGTTGCCCTTTTAAATGAGGAATGGTTAAGACATTCGTCCTGATCTGACTCTTACACTTCCAAACGCAGATCGCAGTTTTTCAAATGTCCATTCAACATCTGTGGCGCTTCCACTTGCGAATGGCCCCCGCAATGTTTGCATCTTTTCTGTGCCAAGGGAAGACGAGAGTGAGAGCGAGGGCGCCGTCCGGCTGCGCAGAACCAGTCAGCACGTAAAGCTGTGACCGGCCGGGACGCACGAGGCCGCTGGCACAGCTGAGGTTGATGAGGAACCACTGCTGGAGGAGATGTCTGGTGTCGTAAGGCAACAGAGGCCCCTGACGGATAAACTCCACCCGGCCGTCAATCTCAAATTCCGGCTCTCCCGTCGGGTGGCGAAGACGATGAAGTTTGGCTGTCACCGCTGCGGAGAAGAGAAATCAATATTATTACCTGGAAAATTGACTGTGGTGACACAGAAAAAAAACGAAACGACACGCATTAAATCACCACCGTTTTCCGCAAGGATTTTTAAAACTTACCAAAGTCGTGGTGAAAAATAGCATCCAAGACCGTTTTCATTGCAGGAGCCTCCTCCAAAGAGGGACAGGCTTGGCAGGCAGGTTTGGGTAGGACTGTGACAAAAAAAAATTAAAATAAATAACCATAATTTAATAAAATTAAAAGAAACCTAAGGGAGCAAGCACATGCTCATCTAGTCCGCCAATGGGATGACAAACATTTAAGTAAAGCAACATTTTTTTTTTAATAATTAGAGGTCATTACCTTTAGCAAGGTCGTTAAATTTTGCATGGGGAGAAAGGCACATGTCTTCCTCAGCAGGGAAGCGATCACAGTCAAGTGCCTCAGGCCACAGGTGTCCCTGGCAGGCAAGCACCGGGGCACAGCTGTCCCTCACGGCCACACACAGACTCCGGCAAGGCTGGAAGAATCTGAAGAAAAGAGAGACCAAAACGGTGAGCAAATATTCCTGCCATCGTGATGAATATATAGATCAAAACAAAAAGGTTGTGTTTTATAAACTTTTGGAGGGTATTTCATTTAGAAAGAACAAACAATAATAATAATAATAATAATAATAATAATAATAATAATAATAATAATAATAATAAAAAACCTTACGTGTCAAGACAGACTGGGGCAATGAGGGAGCAGAGGAAGGCCTGGGCTTGAGGGTGGCAGCCGGTCTGCAGCAGGGGCTTCCAGTCCTCTGAGCGTGGCACCACCTCGCCCTCCAGGTTACTGTGGCCCAAAAAGTTGGGCAGCCGCATCTCTGAGTATCCGACATCTTTGCAGATGTTCATCTGGTTGGGGATGGCGACGCAACGAGTGGACTGACCCATGTCAAATGCCAGCAAAGGACACGCCGTAGCCAGGAGCGCCACAGTGAGGAACACAGCCATACTGAGAGGTTCGCAAAAAAAAAAAATCCTGAGAGTCCACAGGGTGAAGGAGCTTTTCCTGGAGGTTGCTCGATGTCGGTCGGCCGTCGTTAGATGGCTAGTCGACTGATGCGGCCGGCTTTATATACAGCGAGGTCGGCCAGCCCCGTCAGTCTGCAAGTCTGTTATCAACTACCTATCAAAGACGCAGAGACGATGTGTTTGGAGACAACGGCTTGTTTTGTGATGACCGCAGACAGAGGAGGTGGGGGGGGGGGGGGCAATAAGCTGATGTAGGGTGTGTGGGCTGGGACTCTTGGTCTTTAAAGTATACAATACTGGGCTGACGAGGACACAACCTTTGGTGTGTTTCCACAATCAAAATCAAAATGAATGATGTGTCTTAAATGTTGTTTTGCCCCCCCCCCCCCCCCCCCAGCTTTGAGCATAATAAGTGAAAAATAACACAATCCTACTTTTTATTTTGCATTAGTATATGTAAAACCAACCAGATCGAATAAAGAGCCTTTGTTTTGCATCTCTTAAAAGTTCTTTTAGAAAATCGGAGGTTTCAGTAGACAGACAGGGAGTCTCCTTCATACCGCCAGCCTCTTTCATGTGTGCCTGCTTCCTAATTGGAGTGTTTCATCAGCAGAGCCTCCAGTTCTCATTAGCAAAGCAGCGTCTCTTCTGGCCCACCTGGCTTTGATGTGCCAATAACACAAACTCAGATCCACATGCAAAATACTTTCAGGTCACCTCTTGTCCTTACGTTTAATGCAACAGCAGAGACGACCATGTTATGCATGTGCATATGCACGTTACTCGTGTGACCAGACGTTCCCCATGAACAAGATCTGTGTTATACAGTAGGAATCGAGGTGTCATTTCCAGAACAAATATAGCCTTAAAAAAAAAAAAAAAAAAAAAAAAAAGTATATAAAACGGTGTAGGAGAGGAAAACCACCTTGAGACAATATATTATAGACTTCTTTGTGCTTTGAATACGTTGTATTTTATGCTATGAACAAGAAAGCAACATGCAACATCTGCTGTCAATCAAAGTGAAAACATGCCAACATCCCATTGAAGAGACCAGAGATCTCATCCTGAGATTACATTACATTACATTTCATTTCGCTGACGCGTTTATCCAAAGCGACTTACAATGAGTAAGTGAGATGCAGACCAAAGGCTCAGACACTCATTTGTCTCGTTCTTTCAGTCTCATGTATTTAAGAACCACATGAAAGCATTATCGTATTTGTTTGGATGTCGCCTGTCTCCACATTTAGATGCTTATCTGAGCCTGATGGCACTGGGCCTTTTGAGGACTTTCCCTCATGAATCAGAGGGCTCTATCCCACACTGCCTACGGTCATTGGAGGTTCAGATATGACATCACGATTGTCCGTACTCTCATTTCTGTGGCTGCATACCAGCAATGTCTGAAACGAAGACAATGCACATGCAACCAGCCAGAACCCTCCAACCAGCGGCCCCAGCTAAGCCAACTTTCTTGCAGCCTGATCTGATGAGCGCAGGCTGGTTCCAGTTCGGGTAGACGAGCGCAGCCCCCGTAAGAGGGGACTAACTGGGCAATTAGAGTCACGGACCAATTTGGGAGAACAATAGGTCCACACATTTAACAAGCTCCCCCTGCCAGGAGCCCAGCAGGGGTCTGTTGTTAGGCCTAATGGCTGCCGTGTAGACACCATGTCTGTCCTGATAATGAGTTGCCTGCCCCTACCTCAGTTTATGAGGTGATAGTGTAGTTGAGCACCTGCCTGCATGTAGACAGTCCAGCCTACAAAATTATCCTCGAAAACCGACGACGACTGTATCTTACTGCACCCGAGACCAAAACAATACTAAACTACACTACTCGAGAGGTTCGAAGTCATCATATTTGCTGGATTTTATTGTTTAGGTTTATTTTTTTGCCAAAAGCGCCATTTTTTAAAAATCACCACATTGTCAGTCTGTTTCTCGATCGCCTCAACAACACACTGATAGTTTTGGGACTTTGCAATTCATCCCCATGATTTAGAAAATCATTGCTGAAACTGAAAAAGATCTTGTTTTTACAGAGAAAATTCAAAATCTGGTTCAGAGCCGTAGTTCTGACAAGACAACAAAACAAAAGCCACTCAAAAATAGAATAGTTGGCAAACGCCAGTTAAGATAGCTCGAAGCTACGACTGAAAGAGCAACATGAAAGGTGATTTAACTGTGGTTTATCACACCTGAGTTCAATTTCTGGAGCCACACCCAGGCCTGATTACTGCCACACCTGTTCTCAATCAAGAAATCATTTAAATAGGACCTGCCTGACAAAGTGAAGTAGACCAAAAGATCCTCAAAAGCTAGACATCATGCTGAGATCCAAAGAAATTCAGGAACAAATGAGAAAGAAAGTAATTGAGATCTATCAGTCTGGAAAAGGTTATAAAGCCATTTCTAAAGCTTTGGGACTCCAGCGAACCACAGTGAGAGCCATTATCCACAAATGGAGAAAACATGGAACAGTGGTGAACCTTCCCAGGAGTGGCCGGCCGACCAAAATTACCCCAAGAGAGCAGCGACGACTCATCCGAGAGGTCACAAAAGACCCCACGACAACATCCAAAGAACTGCAGGCCTCACCTGCCTCAGTTAAGGTCAGTGTTCATGACTCCACCATAAGAAAGAGACTCGGCAAAAATGGCCCACATGGCAAAGTTCCAAGACGAAAACCACCGCTGAGCAAAAAGAACATGAAGGCTCGTCTCATTTTTGCCAGAAAACATCTTGATGATCCCCGAGACTTTTGGGAAAATACTCTGTGGACTGACGAGACAAAAGTTGAACTTTTTGGAAGGTGTGTGTCCCATTACATCTGGCGTAAAAGTAACACCGCATTTCAGAACAAGAACATCATACCAACAGTAAAATATGGTGGTGGTGGTAGTGTGATGGTCTGGGGCTGTTTTGCTGCTTCAGGACCTGGAAGACTCGCTGTGATAAATGGAGCCATGAATTCTACCGTCTACCAAAAAAAAAATCCTGAAGGAGAATGTCCGGCCGTCTGTTCGTGACCTCAAGCTGAAGCCAACTTGGGTTCTGCAGCAGGACAATGATCCAAAACACACCAGCAAGTCCACCTCTGAATGGCTGAAGAAAAACAAAATGAAGACTTTGGAGTGGCCTAGTCAAAGTCCTGACCTGAATCCTATTGAGATGCTGTGGCATGACCTTTTAAAAAGGTGGTTGGTGCTGGAAAACCCTCCAATGTGGCTGAATTACAACAACTCTGTAAAGATGAGTGGACCAAAACTCCTCCACAGCTGTAAAAGACTCATCGCAAGTTATCGCAAACGCTTGATTGCAGTTGTTGCTTCAAACACTTTTTCACACAGGGCCATGTGAGTTTGGATTTTCTTTCTCCCTTAATAATAAAACCCTTCATTTAAAAACGGCATTTTGTGTTTACTTGTTATCTTTGACGAATATTTAAATTTGTTTGATGATCTGAAACATTTAAGTGTGACAAACATGCAAAACAATAGGAAATCAGGAAGGGGACAAACACTTTTTCACACCACTGTACATCAAAGACAGCGGAGTGTGTGTGTGTTTTTGGGGGGTGGGGTGCTAGCTGGGCTCCCTCACACCACAGCAAACTCGGATAAAAGCAGTCTCCTCCACACACTCAAGACATTCATTCCCCCCCCCCCCCCCGTCAGTCCCTGTGCAGGCTGTCAATAGCACTCAATTGTCACATCCAGTCTCCAGGCCTTATGCGCAGACGCTGCCACGCAGACACCTTGCCCCCCCCCCCCTCCCGGATTCTGCAGACATTTGTGGAACGTAACACGCTCAACATGCGGAGTTCAAATGGTAAAATGTTGTCTTGTATGTAATTTCTCTTTCTCAACAAAGAGCTGACGCCAAAGCACTGGTGATATTTCCGCAGTTAAAAATTGGGTCAATGCCATTCAAATCATTTCAGTAGCATTAATGTGCAGTCTTGGTATATGAATAGAGTAGGACTGCTATGACGCAATAATTTACCCATAATATGTAAAAAAAAATCGTATGCCTAGGCAAGCATGTTAACTTAACAATGACAGGACACAAATAACTGTGCAGTGCACACGAGCGTCATCTTTATTTCTAACTCCAAAAGGACCTACGTTTGAAACAACCTTTTTCTCTATCCAATGCAATTCAGTTCAGAGCTACAACTCACTTTCAAAACAGTCAACACAGAAACAAGCCAAGGAAATATGAAGTGAAAAAAGAAACCTAGAGCATGATGAGACTGTCCGGTTGACTTAAGTTGAGGTACGCCATCGACGATTACATCTTCTTATGCACTCTTTTGCTTCTCTGCAACTCTGTGGAAGTTCAAAAAAGGAGACGGGTTCATTTTTAGCTGATGGTCTCGGCAGTTATTTTGGATTGATGCAAAAACAGATGAATTTTTACAATAATACAACTACATTCAAAGCTGATAATTATAGTCCTATCTGTCTAATCCAACATTGATACATTTAGCTTTTAGTCAAAATGACGAATTAAATGGGTTACACTACAGAATCTGAGTCATCAGTTTACATACTTCTGAGAGTCTATTAGAGGAGGGGGGGGGGTCGCAGCCCAGATAGGCCCCGTTGATGTAACAGTACTGCAGTAGAGTCCTGAAGCATGGATCCTGGAGATAAATCAAGAGTATTTGACAGAGTGTATTTCGTTAACTATTAGTGTGAACGAAAACAAATATCTTACAAAACCAAGGATTACAAAAGTGTTTTGTCACTCACCATGATGAGAATGTGGGGGTTTCCAACAATTAAGAGCAGAGCTTTGGGACGAGTGATGGCCACATTGAAGCGTTTCGGGTTGGCCAGAAAGCCAAGCACATTCTGCAGATCGTCACTGTGTACGGATTCATTAGAGCGTACCTATATTATAAAAAAAACATTTTACGATTTTGGTAGGTATCCTCTAAATCGTTAGAGAAAAAAATCATATTTTTCCCTAGATTCCAACACAACTTTGTGTGCAGGTAAACCACAGCTGTCCCACCACTCTTAAACTTATACAAAACACTAATAACACCGCCTTCGGGATTTATTCAATTTTCACCACATCTGGCACAAAGCAAAACTGGACTGAGCCAGAGAGATTTAAGTCGATGGAACGCATTACAAAATATTTGCTACATTTCTGGACAGAATGTGGGCTCGATAAAATAGACGCTATCTTGGATCTTTCATTTGGAAGAAGGTAAATTCGGATATTTCTAACTTCCATTACCCAGAGTCTGTTTTTGCCTACCGTACACATGATGATGACCAAGAACTCTTGTCCCTGGAACTCCTCCACTGAGCCCACTTTGATGTCAGACAGGCCCACCTTTGCCAGCAGCATTCGAATCTTCTCACACTGGAGAGAAACAGTAAAGCAAGGACACTTTAGGGAGAGCATTATGTATAGCTGGTCACTTAAAAGCCATTCACGCTGCCTTGAAACTTAATTTTAAATTAGACTGAATTTATTTTTATTACTTCTGATGAGGTGGAAAAAGAAAACGTAAAGGGGGCAGTCATACTTGTTTCCTGTAGGGGGCAATAATGCCAATGTCAGAGGCATCCACCGGGTTGTAGAGCTTCTTTGCCAGCTGCGAGCAGTAGAGCATGACCTGCACAGCTTCCACAGGGTTGAACCATGATGGGTTGTTACCTTCCCTCATTTCTGTGCCCTAGAGCAGAGCACAATCACTGAAATAAACATGGCATCTAAATATCCCAGAAACAAGAAAACTACATTCTAATTATAATCCCAGCAAAAGTCAGATTAGACTGTACAGATGTACCCAGGAAATTGGCAGTTTTGAGTAGATGCATACTCGTGTAAACACACTCATTCGTCAGTAGATCAGACAAGCAAGAGCACAGGTGTATTTCTTTTAAGTCTTCATTACCCTGACACCGTGAAAAAGGAGAGGGAAGCCTTTTTTGGGCAGGTTTTTCCACTGGCAGAGGGAGTCCACGATATCCTTGGGGGCTTTAAAACAAAGTTCCCCTTGATAGAAGAGTTTGGAAGGCAGCGCGATCAAGGCCTCGTGAGAACGATAGTTGTAGATCAGCTTGGTCACCTGTTGTGGTAAAAGAAACAAAAACAGCTTTACAATCATTATACAAGTAAATCTCAAATACATTCCTCTTAAAAAAAAAAAAAAAAAGATAGGCAAGTAACTAGTATGAACAATGGCACTAAAATACATTATACCAAGGTACAATGATAATAAAAATAGGTAAATATGCTATAAATGGCATCAGGCACCATATAGCACAGCGTCCACACAGCATGTGAAACTTTTTATTGTTTTTCATTAACATTAATGAGATGATTACTCATTTACTCAGTTGCAAAGAACAACTTCAATTTGGGTAAAACAACATAAATGTTTGTATGCAGTGCACTAACCAGCTTAGGGTTGTAGCCCCAGTCCTGTCTCGAGTACAGAGGGTTTACCATCAGCCTCTCCAACAAAGATACCCCGAGACCAAAGGAAGCGGCAAGCTTAGACTTCACGATTGGACCCAACTGACAGGGGTCTCCAGCGAGCACTATCTAAACAAGCAAAGACAGAAATGTCATAATTATTCAATAAAGCTACGCTCAGGCCAGTTATCACTGAACATGGCTCACTGTTTTCTGTTTTTCTATAAAAATGCAACATGTTTTAAAAAGGTGTTTAACTGGTTCACTAACTACACAAAAATATGTCGGGACTCAGTTCAGGAGCCTGACTGCAAGTAAAACTAGTAAAAAAATTTTTTTTTTTTTTTTTTTAAACAATACACAGAATAACAATTTTAAGATAAAGGAATAAATGTACAATTTGGTTGATAGTTGAGGTGTTGTTGCTCTTATGCATCCACACCAGAAACATGGCGGACGTAAATTACATCCGTTATACTAACGTGGGATCACTGTTGGACAGCAAAAGAGTCAAACAGCCTGGATAATAAACTCTAAGGTCGGAATTAAGTCAGTGCAAGTGCATTTGTGCTGACCTGTCCATTTCTCTCTGACACAAAGCTCATGGGGATCAGGGACTCTGGCTCTGTGGCCTGTCCGGCTTCATCCAGGAAAACATGGGTAAAATGTCCCACTCTGAGGGAAAACAAATCCACAGTTAGAAAGCCAAGACTTAAGTGGAAGAAAAACAGTTTACCTCTGCAGCCCAGTTCTTACTGAAGTCCTAAGTTATGGAACATGCCGGCGCTGGAGCAGGTGCTGACCACAATCCTGTGGAAAGCAGCATGACGGATGTTCTCTCCCGCCCTCGAGTACGGCCTCAGCACTTCTGGAATCAACTAGGGGGGAACAGTCACGCCAATGTGGCACCAAACATAGAATCCAGACGATTAAGCAAAGTAAGAGACAGAAGCAGAGCAAGCATGTTGGTGAATGGAAGTGGGATCTGAACAGACCTTACTGCACACAGGTGCCAGAATAATTATCCTTTAAATCATACGGAAGTGAGACGTTTGCAGTCAAAGAGAATTCACAGTGAGCTTCTCTGCCCTGATGCTGCTCAGTACCTCGTTCTGCCTGCAGGATGCATTGACGCGGGCCATACTCGCAGCATGCAGGTAGCCGCTGTTATGTAGGCGAAAGCAGACGAGGTCAGCAGCACTGTTGGAGGGAGTACATACGAGTACTCGACTGTTGGGCAGAAAGTGGTAAACCTGGAGGTGGAAAGACTTTGTAACGTCACATGAGCAAGGAAACTAAGACGTGGTCATTGATTTTAGTTTGTTTTTTTTCTAAATCAGTGCCACTTCCAAGACTTGCAATGAAATCAGCCCCTGATTAGGAAGTATATTCTATAGTGCTTGTGTGTGAGCACCTGCAGTATGGCCTCTATAAGAGTGATGGTCTTTCCGGTGCCCGGAGGTCCAAACAGCACATAAGGAATGGGCCGACACTCTCCTGCCACCATCCTCTTCACGGCCTCTCTCTGAGGGGGGTTTAGCTCTGGGTTAAATAAGTGCCCTTTGCTTGGGATGGGTTTGGACCATCTACCATCTAGAAGCAATTACACATTTGTTACTGAGGCTCTTAATGTTCTCTGATACAAACAGGTAAAGTAGGTACGAAACTGAAAATCAACGACGCGGACCTTTAGTCTGTGTGGCCTTGGACTTCATGTCGATCGAAATGTTTGATCCCCTTTCATTTTCAGTGCCTGGAGCCTGGGGTTCAAATACATTTGCACTTGATTCAAACTTGATTTAATGCACTGACATCAAATTTGTTTTTCCTTCAACTTTTTTTTCATATTTCACCTCCGTTTTGATATGATCAAGGTCCTCTATCCATTGCCCCGTCCACTGAGGGCTCTGAAGTTTCACCGTGGAGGGGAAGAGAACTACGCAACAGCACAAAAGTTACAAATGTCAGACTGATAAGACAAACTTTTAAAGCTAAGCAACATAAAAGCTTGTATGAATCGGTGATGTTCTAAAATATGAATACAAATCAATTCAATTCAATTTTATTTATATAGCGCCAAATCACAACACAGGTTATTTCATGGCACTTTGCACATTAAAATCCTTACAGCAAGACATCAGTGATGTCATTCTCTAATTGGGAAGTAGTTGGTGACTGTGCAGACTTATTAAACTTGTAAATATCAGTGATTTTGTCTTCTAAACGGTGTATCTATATAAAAAAAAAAACTCAATCGTGAATGTTTTTTTTTAACATTTAAACATGTTTAATATTTGTTTTGTCAATGTTCACTTTCTGCAAATGGATCAACTGTGATGTAAGAAAAATGTTAGACTTGTATGGCAATAAAGTATCATCACATTCATGAGATAAAAGGCACATTTTTGTGATATATCACTATAAAATGTGATATTTAACTCATTGCTGCTCTGTCTTTCCCTCCTGTGGGTGACACAAGAGGTGAAGAAAGAAACAAACAGCACCCTCTGGTGCCAACATTGTGTCAGTGTGATTGTGTTTTGCATCTAAAACAAAGACCACCAAATGTTTTCTCTTTTCTTAGAGTTGAAGCTCTACTATCATTTGCTTTCTTTAAAAAAAATCTTGTTATTTATAATGATTCTATTAATAATTATTTACTATTTCAGAATAAATTATACAAATTTGTTTAAGAAAACTATAAACATGTCTGGAAATTAAAATGGATTATTTTAAGTTGGTTTCACAAAAAACAATGAGAGACAGGACTTCACTTTGAACTAATTCTGTGTTTCACTCTGAACTTTTTGAACGTTGGTCCAAAAAAACTCCAAAAAACAGTCAGTACAAAGGCTCGGGTGACCGAAATACAACTCAATCTAATTTTAGTGTAGTGTGACCCTCACTGCTGTCATCAGGTCACCTCAGCTGTCATCTTTCAGACAACAGTAGTCGTAGTCAGCAAAGTTATTGTTGGAGGCTAGCACAAAAAAATGGCATATTTAAAACTAGACACTCCAGAGACACACAAGACCCGTCTGCTTACTTTGCAAAGAAACAGTGGCTACAGTGAATAGTGGTGAAGCCACACAAAACCTTTACGAGCACGTCCTTTTTGAACAGACCGTCCTGTAAGCAAAGAGGCAGCAACCACAAAACTGAAGCCACTCAAATCTTGAAATCGTCACTATGTGCCTGGTCATCACACCATCTGTGTCCTGGCTTACACACTTGGTAGCACGATGAAGGTTTGTTCTCAAAAGGTTTCAGGAGGTAAATGTCAACCTTTATGAATCTATAATGGAATCTATAATCTACTTTTATTATAATACCCATACTGCATGTGATGGGATATTACTCTCAGATATTACAAAACACCTTCTGTACAGACTTAAAACAGTTCATATAAAACTTACTTTCCCCAAACTGTTTTGTCTGGTCAATTGCCATGTGACACCGCCTCATGGTCAACCTGATAATGCAAGCAGTAAAAACATTATTAGCACCCTGAAGCGGAGCAGCTATGATACAATGTGTTCAGGTGAATTATGAATGCATTATCTTTCTTACCATAAACCCAATCCGAGAAGGATTTTTCTCACCTGTTGTAAGGGAACTCAACATCAAGCGGCTCTCCGAGGTAGCTGCTCTGGAAGTCCGAGTTCACCCTCAAGCTCACGACCTCATCATTGATCTTTGTGTCGCAACAGAGCATTAGATGAAATCTACATTTAGACACAGCATTGTGTTTGAAAAAGTGCTTCTTCAGAGTATCAAATATCTCCATACCTCTGCGACATAACTAACATACTCCATCACAACACCATCCCTCAGTGGTTTCTTCAGTACTATTCTGTCCCCTGTGGAGGAAGCTTGTGAAAACTCTGCTTGTGTTAAAAAAAAAAAAAACTTAAAACATGAACCTTCACAATAATTTGGCCATGATGACAAACATCTACGGCCACCTCACCTATATTGAGAGAGGGTCTGCCTTCGGCCAAGCCGAGCACCTCGAGGTGCAGGTGGACAGCTCCTTTCCTGAGAAGGGCTCCATTGATTGTGAACTCCCTCATTTCCCTTTCTGCATGCAGCTCTTCCAGCCAGAGGAGGGCGGAGAAACGGGATTGCATGTTGGATGGTGACAGAACCTGAGTATGCACGCACACGCACACGCACACGCACACACACACACACACACACACGATATCTTAATTTACCTATTTTCTTCTTTTCCTTTCTTTCTCACAAACGATGACATAAGACACAGAACAGCAGCCACCTGCTCTAGTAACGAGCCAACCGCTGTTCTCTGACTATACAGTAAATTGTAGACCACTAACAAATGATTCGACTAAGATTCAATCCTTGGTTAGGATCTAACCTCTGCTGTTGTTTTGGCGATCCAAAAAGCATATATTCATGACAGATTAATATTGGTAATCGTGAAAACAAGTACTCCAATGAACCATTCATCAAAACATCTACTGACAGGCAACCCTAAACCATTTAATTCATTATCAGCTAAGCTTGATCGTTAGCAAGCTCACCTCTCCAAGGCATGGCTGAACCGCCAGCACGTCGTTCTGTGCCTCCACACAGTCTCTTAGAACGTGAGGCACCGGATATCTGGGCAGGAAGTTTGGTAGCTGTCGTCTTAGAAGCCTACAAGTTGGAAAGTCAGTCTGAAGTCAAAAATAACATAATTCATAGTTTATAAATAACCTTAGTTTCAGAGATGCAAAACAATATTGCTCACTGAAGCAACTCAAACTATAATATTTAAAAGGCAGGCTGGGAAAAGCAAGAGGAATGAGACTTATGTTTGTACTACTCAATTATATATTATCATCATTATATCATCAACTTTTATGTTAGTGTAACTGCACACAAAGGAAGTGGTAATGATCAGTGTAGCTGCAAGACAGGCAGGCACTTCATTTCAATCTTGGCGCCGTTTCTTAAAAATCAATGAATTCAGTTGTTTTGGTACCTCGGTGATTCTTTTGGAGCAGACACAGTGATCGCCCGAGATGGTATTGACATTGAACGAACATCTTTGGGACTGTAGGGTGCAGAGGGCTGCAGCAGGTTCTCATCCTCAGTGCTCCCATTGACCTCCAGGCGCCTCCCAATGGTGAAAGAAGAGAAGTGCAGCAGGAGCAGCTCAGCACAGCAGCCCAGGCTCCTGAATACATTCCAAAACATAAAATCCAGCTAAGCAGACAACATACAAACAAAAGCCTCACAAAGACAGAGCTGGATAAGCAGGTAGCCAAGACGGAGATTTTGCATTTATCTTTTTTTATTATATTACTCAACAGCTGATTCTGTTATTTATACTATTGCCACTACAAAAGCTTTAAAGACATAACTTACTTTGTTTGGCAGGCTACTGCAACAGACAGCCTCCCTCCTGGTGAAATATCCACCTCTCTTTCCACTCTTCTTACACCAGGAGGATGGATAGTCTCCGTCTGCATCTCACCTTTCTCTTTTTCTACCTCCTTTGCATCGCTGACTTGTTTCTCTGGGGACTCAGAGCTGTCTTTGTGCGATGCTTGTTGGTTCTGGCTGAGCGGTGTGGTTCCACTGACTGGAACCAGGGTAAACTGTTCTTCTGAATCCCAGCCAGCAAAGTCAAAGTACTTCAACCTGTGGGTCTCTGAACCTTTATTTCTGTTACAGGAGAAAGATGAAGAATGTACAGAACAGTATATTGTATACAGTAGCAATGTGCTTCGCAGCAGGTGCTCTATAGTCTCTTTATTTCTCTCAGATTTAAGGGATTTAATGAAGGTTGCAAAGAAAAAACGGTTCTTGGAAAATGTCCAATCCTAATTATAAGAGCGAAACTTGTAAAGAAGTTCCAATGTTTTAATGTACTTTCACACATGTTCTCTCTATTGGATGAACTCACTGTATCCAGATCACCAGCTGTCTGCTCTCGCCAATCATTACATCACCAAACTGGCCATAGTCCGTTACTTCCAGCCCTCCTTTGTTTTTCAAGATGCTCTGGAGTCCAGCCCCGAGGAGAGGTTTAGCAGAAGGCTTCAGACTGCAAATGGAAAAACAAAAACTTCAAACTGACAGAATGTGGAAAAGACTACACTTCTGAAGATAAAGATATACGAGGGTTTACCAATAAGGTCCAAGACTGTTCCTGTTGGGAGCGAGCGATGCACAGCACCGTGACGTGACGTGCACAGAGAAGGAGGGTATAGCCCTGATGCGTTTCAAATTCTGTCACTTGATCAAAAGCAGCAAAGAACTACGCACGTTATTGTGAGCGCTGGTCTGTGTGCACGGGGATTTCTCCGTGGACATGACCCGAGAGCACACATCCAAGTTTGAGTCAAACTCTGGAGATCAGCCACTAAGATCCTCACAATGCTTTAAGAAGCAATGAAGCAATAAGCCTGGAGATGTGTTTTGAGTGATGGAACGTCTCTGTCCAAAACCCCAAAAAAGGAGCATCAGGTCAAGCGCGCAACCAGCGGGGGGTTTCCTTTCACATTCACGGGGTCGAGCATGGCAAATTCATCACTCCAGAGTCAGACTGTCAACACCGACCTCTACTGTAATGTTTTAAGATGTCTGGTGGGAAAACATTCGGTGCTAAAGACCTGAACTTTGGCACTTGCATTCCCCAAGATGACAACACGCACAGTGAAAATTCACAAGTGTTTTGCCAACAATAACACAATCATCACGCACCACCACCCTGGCTTGTTAGACTTGGCTTCCTGCTGTTTCTTTCTGTTCCACAATAATTAGTCACAAACTCTGCTCAAGTTTCAGTTGTGTAAAACAACGCAGTCGTACCGCTGTCACAAAAGCATGCGTAACTCAGGTGCTGATTTTGATCGAAACTTGAACGACTTCCTCAGAAAGATTATAGCCCTTCTGTGCTGCGTGCTTGTCACGATGTTGTGCACTTATCGCGTGCAAATAGGAGCTGTCTCGGAACTTATTGATCCACCCTCAGAGATGGTTAGTCGATTCAGTCGCCTATCAAACAAAAATTGCAAAAAAACAAATCCACAAAATATCACATGCTGCAATACTTCTGACAGTTCACAGGCCAAGCAATGAGTCACAAAAGCAATTCGAACATTTATTGATCGTAAAGATAATTGTTAATGGCATATTCCAAGACTGTGATTAATACCTTTGGACGCAAGGTGCCATGCAAAGGGCCCTCCAACAGTAGAAGGACTGACTGCTCTCCACTATTACCAAGTTGACCAGGTGGCCTGGCAAAGGCTTGTAGTTAGCAGGCAGCAGCAGAGAGTCCAGGCTGAAGAAAACACTGTCCTCCACTACTCCATTGTTCCCATACATGCTGCTCACACACACCTGGAGGAGAGAGGAATGAAAGAGGTCATTCTATTTACAGCTAAACAAGGTTTTCCAACATACAGACATTTGACCTTTTAAATAGCGAGAACTATTAAATAGACGTCTTTATAATGAGCATTTATATTCTAAATCAATAATACAATTACCTGGTTTAGACGGCTGTAGCGTAACGGGGCCACAGAATGAGCCTGAGTGGTCCACTTGGTAGGGTTGATAAAATATTTTGCTTGGACCCAGTCTCCTTTCATTGGCTCATAGCCTATGAGAAAGAAGAGAAAACACAAAGCATGCCAACAGGCAGGACCGTTGTCATCAGGCTTCAGAAAATTGGCGGTGAATTTGTTTGTGGCTGTACGTTTGTTGAATCTACTCTTAGGCTGAGAGCTAACCAAACATCATCTGTAAAGATAGAAGTGGTTCATAAATTGGTAGAAAATGGTGCCTGGGGCTTAGTGGCTGGTGTGGGTGCAGGCAAATGAGTACGTTTAAGCAGAACATCACACGATAAACATTTTAGCATTTGAAGTGGTGCGAGTAAAAGCACCTTCCCAAAGACTGTAGCGTGCAAAGTATGTGGTCTGATTTATGTAGCCACTATCTCCATCATATGATGTGACTGTGCCAATGAGGGGCCGCAGCTGCATATTGTCAGCTTCCAGGGAGCTTCCTCCGTCATCCTCCCAAACAGCTGCACTCTTCTCCACCTGAATGTAAAGAAATGAATGGTGCATGTCTGACAAAGGTCAATATAAATGCCTCATTGAAAGGAACAATAAACAAGATCACATAAGACTCAGAAGTCACTAGGGTCACCCCTTAGTGGGATAACAAGACAGTAAAAAGAGACCCACTCAAAACAAGACAACTTGGCAGATAGAAACTAAAATAATAATAATAATAATTGTATGTCTGATTTTGCATTTATGTGGTCACCACAAACATGAAGCAAAGGTCGCTCACCCGGAGAGCTTTCCATCCCCCTTGGGCACTATCTCTTACTGCTATGCAGTTCACCTGGTCCCCCTCTTTCAGTCGAATCCCGCCCAACACCTCACCGCTGGTGAAGTAGATCGCATCGTCTATCATGCCGTAGTCAAGACACAGCTGGGTCACCACGCTGTCCCGCAGGTGGCGAATATCCCCCATATCTGGCCAGCAAAAGAAACACGGACCGAAACTGACACGGTACCAACTGTACATGTGTTTGTAGCAGCCCAACACGGAACGACGGGGATAATTAAGTTGACGTATCTGTGGGAATGTTGTTGTTGTTGTTGTTTTTTTTACCTGGTGTGACCGAGAAATTGCTTTCTCCATCCACGTCTGCTGCCCTCCACAACGGAGAAACCAGCTTGGACAGCATGCACCGCACAGCAGTCAGCATTGTCTGCGAAATGTTAGCTGAAGCAGCGAGTTCCGCTTAAAAAGAAGAGGATAGTGTCGAGGAAGGTAATGGGGAACTATATTTAACGAACAAAGGACAGGTGAGGTTATTATTATTATTATTATTATTATTATTATTTTTTAAATTTACCGTGTTCAACACAAAATATGAAACTGCAGGTCATGTGTTGTGATCGAGCCCGCCTTCTCTCCTCCTCCAGGTCGAAGCTCTGACGCGTTTCGCAGGTACGCGCACGAGCGCGGGAGCGTTTAACCACGGTTATTTCGGAGCGCGAGCTATCGCGGAAAATAGCCCAACCTACCGGAAAGGTGTGCTGCTGCTGCTGCTGCTGCCGCCGAATAGACAGCTCGCAGAAGGGGGTTAAAGGCCCCAGCGCAACAGCAGGCCGCACGGTGCTCCCTCTTTCCCTTGCAGGGGTGTCAAACATACGGCCCGCGAGCCGGATCCGGCCCGCCAAGGGGTCCAGCTCGGCCCGCCGGATGACTTTGCTAAGTGTGAAAATTACAGAAAGACATAAATTGCATTTCTATGAGAAAATGGAGGTTTATGAGTACAAACGTTTTGTTATTTTTTTTTTTTTTTAATCGATCCAGTAATTGCTTCAAAAACAGCGTAAATGGGCTGATGTCTGAGTTTTTGGTCTTTATGTTTCTAGTTTATTGTAGAAAGACCTTAAAATAGGGTTTATCATCTAAAAACCTACACCAATGATTTAAACAAAGAGAAATATTGTCGTTATGTATGCGTTATTATGCTATGATTTTACTGGTCTGGCCCACTTGAGATCAAAGTGGGCAGTATGTGGCCCCTTAACTAAAATGAGTTTGACACCCCTGCCTTATGGTATTATCACTCACCTTGTGGGAGTGTTTTAGTTAGTAATGGCAAAAAGAGACACTTGAATATCCACTTGGTCAATTATTTCAGCGCAAGTACAACTTGGGACATTTCACATAAGGCCAATACTCCACCTCCACTGACACCTGATGACAAAGTCGGTGTTGCTTTTCACCTTGCTGTAGGTTTTAAGAGCTTCTATAATATGAGAATCCCTGTGGAAGCGAATTGGAAACCATTTTAACATTTAAGTCAATTCTTCCTGGTATAGGCAGTTTCTCCTAACAGAGATCTACAATGTAATTTTTGCACTGTCAAAAAGTCAAATTGAAGATATCTGTAATTACATTTTGACTATGCGGAATGAACGTTAAAGGTACCTTCACTTTGAGATATCTCTAATTTGAATTGTGTTGTCAGAAATAAATTATATATATGTTAAATTGGAATTAATCATAGAATAATTCAGGTGCAGGTATCTGCAATTGAATTGTAGACATTTGTAATGAGAAACCCCACACACGGATGGCATTTGTCCGAGGAAGAACGTCATTGTGGTTATCTAAAATGTTCTTTTTGACCATAGGAAGAAATGAATAATGGATATCTGCGATGCATAGTCGAATTACTAAATCAGAAGAAACAGCTTTTCTTTAATAAGTCTCTGTTAACTAAATCAGCTTTGATGTTGTGTCAATTAACATACCCTGTTTATGACATATTACCACAAAACATTCCTCACACCAGAAGTTTTTAAGATGTTTGAATTAACTTTTATTGTCTTCTAAGCAGGTCTATACCAAATTGGCCCTGAAGTAACCTCAGAGTTGTTGTTTTTTTACAAATCTTAAGTCTTTGCTTAGATTCAGCTGAGTTTTCAGAAACCTGAAACCTGCAAGACATAACTAATCCAATAAACAATTCAGTGTGTTAATGTTCTGTCGGGAAACTCTGACTCTGTGTTTTGGAAGTCACCTGCTGAACAACATTTGATCCAACTGAACCCACAAGACAAACAATGTACTTGTTTAAAATGATGATGGAGTTTTAAACATTCTTTAATAAAAAAAAATAAAATAATTAAAAAAAAAGGCTTCACGTGCAGCATCTAACTCAGACTTGCAGCATTTCTGAACTTCCCACCACACTGACAGACTTTTAAAGTCTACATTTTAACTGCGTCGCTATGGCTACATATCTGTGTGGACGTTCGTACCTTCCCTGCAGGGTTTCGAATGAGCACAAACAAATACCCAAATATTCTGTCCTGTAAATTTACATTCACCACTTCACATCCAAGTATTCAAATTTAAGAATGAGTAAAATCTTGTAAATTAAATTCAACATTTCAATGATTTTTAATTGTAATTGATAGATGATAAGTGATATGGGGTTTAATGGTCGTCATTATTTGAATGCATGTATTTAACAGTTACATAAAAAAAAAAAAAATCCTAATTGCATACCTCAGGAAGTGCTCAATGGTTAAGCGAGGTATTTATGATTTTTAGGAAAGGGACTAGAAAAAGGCAATAAAACATGCAAAAACATTGATGTGATCTATATGGCACAGCTATTATGTTGATTTACAGCTGTTTCCAAAAAGCATTGTCATGTTGGTTAAAAATTCTGTAGTTTTAGCAGACTGTGGTAACTCCTAGTCCTAATAACATCAGCAGTTTATATATGAAACATTGAAATAGTTTCCATGATCACATGCTGCAGTTGTATTTAAAGCTTTTTCGGTGCTGGACGAGAACAGTTTATACATTTACACATCAAACAAGCTCTTTGTTGACCATGGGATATGTTTTAATCTTGTATTATTAAGGTCATAGTGTTTTTATATTGTTTACCTTTGTCATGACTCTTTTGATTGTGTAAATATCCCCCTGTCTATACGTGTTCCTACTTTCACCACATGAGGGCAGTGGTGGTACTCTTTGTGCCCAAGAACACATCAAAATGATGCCAGGCATTGAGAAGACCATACAAAAGTGAGCTTAAACTGTTCCTCTGAAATTAGCTGCTGAAATACACAAGCATATGTAAGTACCAGTAAAATCAAGGCAGTCCGGCTGTTGGACAGAGTTTGGCCACAGCAGGTTATCTCCTCAGAGTGAACATAGTTACTTGAAGACCTGTTACCCCCCCCCCCCCTCCGCCTGCCCATTCTGCAACAAAAAGCATGTCACATGTTAAAATGTTTACAGACATATTTGAAATTTTAAGAAACGAAGGAAATAAACATATTTGGCCCATCCTGAGAATGACATCAACTCAACATTGGTTGAGTTTCCAACACATGTTGTCATTAGAGAAATATCTCTAACTTGCTTGAGTTTATACATTGTTGTTTTTTTTCTGGAGATCAGAGTGCTATAACTGTGCCTATAACAATAAAGTGCTATCATGATAATTGTCAACTCAGTCAGTCAGAGAGCGCACGCATCCACAAACGCTGCACAACCCTTCTGTTATTTGGATAATAAAATGCTAAGAATGTTCATCTTGATCAAGATATGAGCTGAAATGGTTGGACAATGATTGAGTCCACTGTATGTCAAATATTTTTTCAGTTTATTGTGTGAGGTGGTTTATAGTTGAAATTTTTTTTCAAAAAGTGCCATTGTTGGCAATGTTCAGCTCTACTTTAGAAAATCCTGATCCTCAATATGGATCCGCAGTTTGTGTTACCTCAAGCAAATGCAATGCTCTTTCAACAGCTCGCCTTCATTTTCTGTTAGTGTGTTATTCCTTGGGTGTATTATTGAAACTGAACAAGTTATCCATCATCTCTCTAGTTATCTAATTTGATAATACTGCAACATTACATCACAAGTTTATATGTATACATGCTTTCACTTAAACGTGTCTCTCACATCAGGTTATATTTACCCAGAATATGCTGTGAATATTACAAACAGTTGACAGAACCTGTGACTTCTTAAATGCTTTGCTGGTTTGGTTGTCCGGCAACCTCAACGTGTCAAGAAGAATCCAGGTAAACAAATAATAATTTAGTACGTAACTCTCAATTTTCCAAATTGTCAAACTATTCCTTTATAGGTGGGATATGGAATTTCTTTTTTTTTTTTTATGCTGAACTCCCAACCTTTCTTCTAGACTGATGAGTGAACAGCTGGCAATGCCTACCATGGCTATGTAACAATAGCCTCAAAAGGTAGGCTTGCTAATTGTATAATATTACTGTCTGTTAATATATGAAGCCTGCTGTTTGTTGACGCACAGTTCAGACCAGTTAGAATATGTGTATCTGTATGTGACTTTGAAACAAATATTGACAATTAGACCAAACAGCTGAAACAATAAGAGCTGGACAGAGACCAGACTGGATGATGCAGCGACTCTCCCGCTTTCTACGTACAAAGTGTTATTGCTAGACGGGACTTGAATCTTACATGTCGCACCTTTAAGGATGTGCACCTGTTCTTGGAGGTTTACCTAAAAGCCAAACAAATGGGACATTGTTGGAGGTACGCTAATGATTGGGGATGAATGCCATGAACACAATTTATGTGGCTTTGTATTTGTGCTCATTGTGACAGAAATGGATGACAGTAACCATAAGACACCAAAGGCGCAGGGGGGGGGGGGGGGGGGGGGGGGGGGCGCACCTCGCGTGCACATGATCCCAGGCTACGCCCCTGATCGGCGGCAGTCACATCGGAGATGTGAGTGGGGATGAGAGCACAAAGAGAGAAGGCAAGAGGAAAGACGGAGGAGGAGGAGGTCTGCCGTAACTCCGCCTTCGGTCTCCGCTCCTCTCGAGCGTTCCTTCTCCACGGCCCCTCACGCTGAGGATAGAGAGAGAAAGGGAAGGAGAAACAGAAGAAGGGCACAAGAAGAAGAAGAAGAAGAAAAAGAAGAAAAAGAAAAAGAAGAAGAAGAAGAAGAAGAAGAAGAGGGGGAGCAGCGAAGCGACCATGGCAATATCCACAGCGTCTCAGCTTGAGATAGTGTCCGATCCCAGCGCACGTCTACCACCGTCGACCTCGGCAAGGAGCATGCAGTCGCACAATAGACAGAGTCCTGATGAATGAGGAGCTGTACCTGGGCCGTGGACAAAATGAGGGTCATCTTCATCCAAAACGCCGGTTTCGTCGCAGCTTTCTCGCCTTTCTCGTGATGTTGGCAGCGTTTAGGACGACAGATAATGTGAACGAGCCAGATTTAACCACAGCTAGATCATGCCAGTCAGTTGAGGAGTGAGGAGATTAGATCAGTTTATTTAGGCTTCTTTCTTTTGATGGGATAGAGCTTGCACATATATTATAGCCAATATAGCATCTTTGAATCGAAAGTGTGTTCAGCTTCCGGCATGCAGCCTGCTGCTGAAATGTGAATACAGGCTATATTTTATTACAATATTGGCACTATAATTATTTTTATCCAGTGATAGAGGAGTATATATTAGGTAATTATGGACCGATCGTTTTAGACCTCTGTGCGCCGTTGGTAATCCATTACTAGATTGATTATATAGCTTAAAGCGATGAATAGGTAGGAGGAGGAATCTGTTCACTTCGATCAAAGCCAATTGATTAACTAAGACAATCTGGAAATGTTAGTTTCCACACGTGATAACATGACTAACGTTATTCCTTGTAATTTATTTATTTATTATTACTATTATTAGGCCTATAAGTATTATACTATCAATTTGTTATAAGTAGGTAATTTGAAATATTTAACAGTGGGAAGGTTGTGTGACTTCCCTAGTGAGATGGAAACCGCTTATTTATCGCCCCACCGGGGGGCCATCCGTCCCGAGGCCACGAAAGGCCAAAGTTCAGCGGGCAAACCGGCGGGGGGTGACTTATCGCCTGCGCCTGCGCCTCCTGCTCCACCTTCACCTGCCGGCAACTCACCTGAAGAGTCCCCGACAAGAGGCGATGGACGGAGGAACTCGGGCGTAAAGAAACACCACCACAAGCACAACCTGAAGCACCGCTACGAGCTGCTGGAGACGCTGGGAAGAGGCACCTACGGCAAAGTGAAGAAGGCCATCGAGCGGCGCTCCGGCAGAGAGGTGAGCCACTTGAGAGGCGCTCTGAACAGCTGTAAACATCTGTCATGATGCTTTTAGTACATGCATACTTTTGTAGTCAACACTACAAACAACACTGGCCCGAAATGAAGTGGTTTGTCGCTCTCAGAGACGTGTGCGCGTCCTTCCCCCGCTGGGAATTCCCCCCATGCTCCAAAAGGGTCCATGGGGCTGGAGAGTTGCGCAGCACACGCCTGGTCCTGTGCAGGGCCTCACGACCGGATGCTGGAGTGCAAATCCGGCTACTGGCAGACTGATGCCACTTGTGTGACCCCCAGTAAGCATTATGAGCAGCAGCTAAAAGTCCCCCCAGAGATACTACCGAGGCCCTTTCACTTTTATTCGGTCAGTGTTTTATACAGTTCAGTGCAAAAGGTTTATTGTCAGTTTAGAGGTTTATATTCTTATCTATCACAGTGCATTCAGAGAGGCATGTGATCTATAAAAAGCTATATGGAGACAACCTAAATGTACAGAACTGTGCCAAGATGCTTGGAACAATAGCCGGCCTCCCTTGAAACACTATTGCTGCTTTAAAGGCGAAGGGTGGTCACAGTTTTATTTTTATTTTTGTATATACTTCATTTTGTGCGACGAAAACAATTCATCAAATTATTTTTTGCAGCATTTGACTTTTAGCACTGTGACTACTGTATAGTTTGTGCTTTCCAGTTTGTATTTCACTGTGTGGATGTGAGTGTGTTTGCTGGGGCCAGTCCTAAACGCTGCCAACACTTTCTGTTTCTTTATTTAACGTGATAAGCTGTGTTAGTCATAGTAAACCCACCATCTGTTGTTATGTCCTTGCAGACCTGCACATCTCCCAATATTTCCAAGTGTGGCAAAATATGACCCATGTGCCCATTCTGGCAGTGCATGAGGAACTTTCCATTTGCTGAGTGCCAGTGGGGAAACTTGGTATAGGTCAACAATGTCCCCCAATGGTTTCATAGCTCCTGGTATATCTGTGCCTAATAAGTCGGGCCACAAACCTGCTGGTAGGGCTTACTCTCTTTTGACTTGTACTTTTACTAGCATCATAAAACTGCATTTTTGCTGAAAAAGTAATACTATTTGTCACATGGGCTACATTTGCAATAAAGCATAACATTCAGACTTAAAATAGAAAAGTGCAGGACTTCCTTACACCACAGTGTTTAATGTGAGACTCCGCATATCTGGAGGAAGCAGTGTGTCTGCACATGGAGTGTGCGTGACTGCCGGCCACCTTACAGGCCACGTGCAGTCAGTCTGGCACTGTGTTGCTAGAGTTTACTTGACCTCTGACCCAGAGGAAGTCCCTTGTGTCCGTATGGCAGATACAGCAGTGTGGTGAGACTGTTATGCAATCATTTCAAGTCCCAGCACCTTTTTTGGCTCGTACCACCAACCCAATGAGAAGAGCAGAGTGAGGAGATAAACAGAGGAAGTTGTGTGTGTGTGTGTGTGTGTGTGTGTGTGTGTGTGTGTGTGTGTGTGTGTGTGTGTGTGTGTGTGTGTGTGTCTCTGTTGCTGTTGTGCATCTGTGTGCGTCTGTGTGTGTGGGAATGAACTAAAAGAGCATTCAGAGTGTCAGTGAAAGTAGAACTGAACAACTGTCTCTTTTAATATGGATTGCCATATGTTGTACTGCTTGGCAGCTCCGTGAAAACTCAGCATTATATGAAGTGCAATTGATCATAGAGATCATTGTGAGGATGTAGGACATATGCACATGTTCATGTATTTGAGCATTGCCTGTAGAAGATGGGCTCCGTGTTTATATACTTGTGAGACAGACAAGAAAGAGCCTGTGTGAGTTTTAAAGCATCATATGCCATCTAGAGGACTATAGTGAAAAGGTTGTGGTGACAGCCAGGCCTAAAATGGACATTGACACATGGAAGGCCATCCACAGCAGGAAATGAGATTGGAGAGGAAGGTTAATATCCTGTGTGGACGGTCCATCACAGCCAGGAGGGGGTGAGCCGCTAGCGCAGAGCTACGGGGAAGCCCACCGCCATAACAAGCGAGGGCTCAACGGCCTCAGTTAAAGGGGATACAGAGTCATATTAATATGAGCTTAAAGCACCAGATTACATCATTACCCAACAATGGATTCGATGGGGAGGTACGCAAGAGGGGGGGAACACTGACATTCCTCTGCTATATGTGGTGCTGCTGATGAGGTATTATGATTCCTGGCTGTGTTTGTATAATATAGTCCTCTTGAAAAGTGACTGGCCTCTTCCTCCCACTCACTTTCTCTCCCCTGAACTCTGACTCAGACACACAGTCAACACAGCAGATGATCATGATCTTTAGACAATACAGGGACGGGTGAGCTTGTGATGAATACTTCATCTATTTTAATGGCCTGAGAAAGCGCAGGAAGATGTCAGGCTCCACTGAAGCGAAAGATGGACTTTCACTTCAAACAAACTCTTTTGAGAATAAGAGTGGAGGGGGCGGGGGGAGTTCGGGGTGGTGGGGGCGGGCGAGGCTGCCCCATACCTGGCATTGGCCAGCGTGGGCAGCAGTGCAGCGCCTGTTTACTGTGAGTGACAGTAATAGGGATCCACTTAAGGACAAGCGTAGCTGTGTCAGCCAGCCCGGCCAGCTGGCAAGTGGCTGATCTGCAGTCCTGTTTAATGATCCACATCGGGGTCATGGCTAGGGAACATGAGGAGAAACCCAAAGAGATACCTGGCTTTGTCTCAAGCCCAATGTGGGAGAGCAGCCTCATTCAGTGAGTTCAGTGTAGAATTAAGATGATGGCTGTTAAAGATTGATTACTGCCCTGCCAGGAGAAAAAAAAAGCAGCAGTTTTACAGACATTTTACTTGCGTTTGTGGGTTATTTCTCAATTATTGCCTAAATTAATGAATTCCTGAATTAATTCCTACATTAAATCCAGGAAGGTGACTCACATTTTGTTTCACTGTTAAACACCACAGTCAAAAAATGTTCCTCACATTGTGGGGATCAGTGCTAAAGTCTTGATTCTGATGAGGTAAACGAAAACATCAGTGTTAAGACACAAACAACTTTTACCAATTATGCACCCAGCATGTGAACCCCCCGGACCCTGGCTTGTTTATTATGGTATCATTTCTTTAAATTCTATGTAATCAAGACGTGCTCTGGAAGGGAGCTATTCCGGTTTGGGGTTATTTTTATTGATGTACACGGTAATTAGCTTGGCACTCGCTACTGCCTGTGGTTTCTGCTGCATGGAATAAAGCTGGGCTCCTCCGAACGCTGCAGCTTAGCTAGGAGAGGACAAAAGTTTAAACTAACAGAATTCAGAGTGAACAGACTCTATCCAGGCCTGATCAAAGGAAACCCAGGACTCTATCCAGAATGTTTAGGCTACAATTAGAGTGATGTACCAGACTGTGTACTCCCGATTGGTTTATTTGGAGAAAGCCGCTAACCTCTCATTTATGGAGTACATAGGTTAGTGGTTTGAATGCATCCAGTTACGGCTGACTCCGTGGCATTGCCATGATAATGAAAAATCGTCAAATCAAGTGTCTCTGTTGGCTGATGAATCTCCTAAAAAGGATCCATTTGGCAAGGCAATTAGACTAAATCACTTCCTCGGCCCCTGCTCATTCTCCTCATTCCTCCATAAAACTCCCAGCAGGTCGGCTTCACAGGCTGTTTCAAATGTAGGCCATTAGCTGCTCTGAATCAGAATGACTAAAAATAAGAGACAGAGTAGTTATCAGTGTCTTCTCAAGGACTTTCTTGACAGGGGAGGAAACATTTCTGTGTAGGTTAATACTGACAATACTGAGGAGCACTCTGACCTCTCCAGTAATTGTGAACACATCAAAACTTACTCACTTCTTTTCATGATACTCCTGGTCCTCATTGGCTCTGTGGATGAGAAGTTTAGTCTGTCATTCAGTTGGTCCATTTTGGTGCTGACTGAAATATCATAACAACATTTGAATAGATTGTCGTGAAATCCTGCACAGACATTGATGATGTCCAGAGGGTGAAGCCATATGTTCTCTCTTGATTCCTTGCACCACAATGAGGTTCACAGTTGTGGTTTAAGAAGAATGTATCCATATTTGTAGGATTGATTGCCACACAAATTAGCACAGACATCCGTGGTCCCCACTGGAGGAACTGCAGTAACTTCGGGGCTCATTAAACTTTTTCTCTTGCACCATCATCAGCCAGAATTTTAATTTGTTCAACACGTTTTTATGAGCCAATTCCGACAAAGTTAATGAGATTTCCATCAGCCTAAGCTGTACTTTGTGTGTAGTGCCAATACATAAATGTTAACCTGCTAACACACTAAGTGGGATGGTGAACACACCTCATAATGACATCAACATTGCCTTTATAGGCATGTTGGCATGCTGGCATCATATATGGAGCAGAGGGGAGGCAGGGGGATGATGTCGGAAAAAAAGAATGTCTTTTTTTTTTTTTAACAACAACTGCACTCA
Source organism: Embiotoca jacksoni (assembly GCF_022577435.1). Taxonomy (NCBI): domain Eukaryota; kingdom Metazoa; phylum Chordata; class Actinopteri; family Embiotocidae; genus Embiotoca; species Embiotoca jacksoni. Next base: position 9,670,261 of record NW_027185381.1, on the reverse strand, counting down.
GGTAGATGGTTGCCATGGAAACCACAATGGTCCACTGTGTGAATCTGCCCTCTTCTGTTAGAGAGGGGCTTGGGTAACTGATCATACCCCTGGCTTGTAACACTGACTAATACTTGGCTAAATTTAGGCCCAGGCTATGAAAGGGTACAAAACAAGCCTCTGTTATGGCCACATGTGTCAGGTTGTTTTTCTCAAAGAGTGCACCTTTATTTTGTTTCATGCTGAGACTGGGATTACATCTCTGTTAGACTCGAAGATGAAGGACTAGTTGCTTTGTTGGCTCACATGCTTTTACTGAGACAGACAGGCGTCACATGGTGTACAGTTTGTACTATGCAAGAGTCATGTACAGTTTAAAGTTCACTCACGATAATGCATGTGACATAAATGTGTTGTCCGTTAATCTTATTGCACAGTTGTCTTTGGTGATTTCCTGTTTCAAATTAAATGTACATACTTACGTAATCAATTTAATTGAAACCGTCACACAAGATGCACTCAAGATATCCTCGACTTTATGTCGCTGTAAGTCATCTGATCAAAGTGTTTTCTGTCTTCTGTTCCCAGGTGGCTATCAAGTCCATTCGGAAGGAGAAGATCAAGGATGATCAGGACATGGTGCACATCCGCCGTGAGATCGAGATCATGTCATCCCTCCGCCACCCACACATCATCTCCATATATGAAGGTGAGGTTCTGGTGTGTGTCTACAAACACAATCAAATCAAATCATAGACACTCGTTTGACTTGAACACACATAAACAAAAACACTCATGTCCAAAAATTCTCCTAGCTGCGGGACTGTCATGTTATGACATGCAGATGTCATAATAAGTGCTGGACGACAGCTCTGGGATGTTATTCATCTTCTCTGTCTGGCTGCCTGGGCCAGTAAAAGTCTGGATTGCTTTGACGGTATGCGTCTGGATCTCTGAATGTGTGCGTGTGTGTGTGTGTTGAAAGTTTGTATTTATACAAGGGGTGATATTGTAAGGGATTGCCTCTCCCACATCTAAGAGGTCTCATCCCTTGTCTTCTCTGGTCTTGATCTCAGGGCCAGACATCTGCTGATACTTAGAGACAACTGCAGCTGGGAACCAGACTGTACTCGTGCATGTGCGTGTGTTTGCACATAACTGTGTCTAACTAAGTCCTAGTATATTTATGTCGATGTATGGGCCTGTGTGCATGGTTGCATGTGTGTGTGTGTGTGTGTGTGTGTGTGTGTGTGTGAGTGTGTGTGTGTGTGGCTAGGGAGACACTGGATTGACCCCAGTCACCCAAGCTTGCACCCTGTCTGACTCCAGTCCGGTGCTATGCAGTGGAAAGAAAGGCCTTTAGCCTTCCCTGGACCAACCGCAACATATATCTACCCCAGGAAGCAACTCTCTAAATATCAAAGCCTTCAAGTCAGGCTCAGACAGCACACATATTTATGCCTTGGGGACCTCCTTCTTTTGCTATGAGCCCTTTTGAATGACCTTAACCTCACTGGAAGAAAACAGATTAGTATTAATGGTGAGTGCACAGGTGGAACAATTCCCATTGAATTTTACGGCATATTGCTTGCAATCCATCATCGCTTGTAATGTAGTCTGGGCCCATGTGCAGGCATTTAAAGTCACAAGGCACTGCGGTGTGAGCCGATTTCATATGATTTGTGACTATTTTTATACCTGTGTCAACAAAGCAGCAGTTTCAATGACTCTTTCAGGATAGCAGCCCTGGCACATTTGCAGCAGGTTGTGTGCCACTGCCCAAACTGGCTTACCCACTGTCCTTTGTACAGTTTCAAATTCCCCAGGTCATTATCAGCAGTGTGTATAGGCAACAAACATCACTATTTGTCATGGGAACGTGCCAGCAGTCAGCTGGAGGGCTGAAGTGCAGCTGAGTTTTATGTGTTTTGTAAGAGAATGATGAAAAGAACACCCAGCTTTATAAACTCCATCGAGCCTGAATGGTGCTCCTATATGTGCTGCCTTCCTTTATAAACGGCTTTCTCCACCAACAAACTCCACCAGACTCATTGCTCTCGCTCTTTGGTGTTTCTCCTCAAATCCAGCGTTTACTGTTGTGGCCTGGCCTCCACCCAGCCATGCTTTAGAGATATATAGGAGGCCAAGAGATTTGTGTATCCGGCAACACCCTCTTCAACAGCCCCTGCTAACTGCCTTGTGTGAAGCAAAGCTGAACCAGATGTGTGCGTGAAGATAGATTTTTACCACTCCCTCGCATTTTGCATCCATCAGCATGCTGAGTGGGGCATTTAGAAGCGGGTTTAGCTCTTCGCTCCTCAGGCACAACTGTGCCTTAGTGCCCTCCTTTTGAAACAAGCAGTAAACCCCATAGTATGCTGTAAAGGCACAAATTGATACATCCAAATAAAATGTTACTACCTCGTTTGTGCACGTAGAGATAAATGCTTAGCCTGACAAAACTGACGTAAGCTAAAGGAACTTTGGTCAAATTTAGTAAATCAGCCAATCATAACCTCGAGGTACTTATCATAGAAACCCCCAAAACAAATGCTTACTTGTTTATTGACTGCATGAGTAGTATTTCTCCACTCTACTGTATTGCACTTTGTAATAGCACCCAGCTTCTTGTTCCCCATACGAGTTTTATCTATCAGCAGTGCAGGCAATAGAACAATAGGTGCTAATTATCCAGATGTGAGGGCCTGACCTGTGAACAAAGCGCAGTGAGTGACAGTGAGGCTGGCTCACCCAACGGGCGTAACAAACCCCAGTTATGTAAGCCAGGTAATTATTTCACCAGTGGAGGTCAAAGGTGAATGGGAGTGCAAGCTGACAATTGGCTTTCCAAGTACAACCCCATCAAGGATCACCCCAGGTCACCACTCTGTCCACCAATCAGAGGGCTGGATCTGCTCTGCCCCTCCAGAGTGCTTGGCTTACTTCCCGTCTGTTGCTTCCCAAGCAGCCAGACAGTCACAATCAGAGAGCATTACCATCACTCAGCAACTGTGTGTTTTTGTAAAGGATTATATCTTTAAAAGGACACTGGGAGGGAAGGGGGGTTGGGGAGGGGGGGGGACTGAGGAAAGTAGTGTGACAGACTATGAAGGTGCTCACTGAAGGATGCAGAGAGTAGGGGCCCTCAACCCCCGGTGACCCTGCTGTGTGGGAAAATCAACACACACAATATGTAGCAACATGGCTGACTGTGTTGTAGTCATCTCCTCAAGTGTTTCCATCTCTCTCCCTCTCTCCCTCTCTCCCCACCTAACCGCTGTCATTCCCTTCATGCCATGGAGAAATATGTTTCCAAGCTGAAATTATAAACCAGAAGGCTAAAAACTGACACACAATCATACGTTTGGTGAGCTGAAGTTGGATAGTAATGCTTTACAGTAGATTTGTTTTGGTCATAAAGTCAATGTCTGTCTGTTAAGTGTAAAATAAAGCCTACGAGTCATAAATTACTAATCAGTGAAGCATTACATGGGATATTTAAGTCTGAGCCTCCGACTCAGTGTGCTGGTTAGGAATATGGGAGTGTGTTGTAAAAAAATGGCGACATGATGTGAAGTTGAAATGCGATGTGTCAAGGCTGTCGTTTGACTCTGTTGCTGTGAGGCTAACTCTTTCTCTTCTCGACTTGGCTTTTGCGTTCCTGTCTGTTCTCACTGCTCTCCACTCGCTCTGGTCTCCAAGGAGTGGGCTTGATTGAGTTAACAGCCCCTCCCTGCGATGTTGTGAAGGAGCCAGACACATGAGGTGGGGTTTGGGTGATGTAACCCCGGGAGAAGTGTAGAGATATAATATGCTCCTCTGGAATTTGGATTCCTGCTCCAAAACTATAGGGGGTGAACTGGTTTACTTTGCTTTCATGAACAAATGAACCTGGGAGGATTTCAGAGGTTGTCTTCCCGTCCACGTTAATATAAACTTATTTTTCTGAAAGTACAATAATAATGGACTCCAAATATGTTCCTATCATTTGTCAGTGTTCGAGAACAAGGACAAGATCGTGATCGTGATGGAGTACGCCAGCAAGGGCGAGCTGTATGACTACATCAGCGAGCGCCGGCGCCTGAGCGAGCGAGAGACGCGACACTTCTTCAGACAGATAGTCTCTGCCGTGCACCACTGCCACAAGGTGAGGAAACCCATCCCATGCTTTACGTAGAGAAAAAGACGCACATTCATTTTCTGGTCACCTTAAATCACTCTTTGCCTCTTTCACACACATGCGGACTTTTGTTTTCCAGGCTCATTGCAACACAAACCATGCACGTCCACAGCCTGCCATATAGCCAGTTAATCTGCAGGCCCTACACTGTATGCTTTTCTTGGCGCTCCGGTGTGAAGGAGTCATCTGTTTCTAAGTGAAGATGGAACACAGGCCAGTTTAATTCAGGCTTATGCTCTGATTACAGTGCAGTGCAACAAACAGACCCCGCATTAATTCTGTGCTCATCGGTTGCCACATACACACACACACACACACACACACACACACACACACACACACACACACACACACACACACACACACACACACACACACTGATGGATGTCCCGAGATACCCAGAGAGCTTTTCCCCAGAGCTTTAGCTCCAGCCACACCCATGTCAACCCTTGTTCCACACCTCACTAACTCCCATCAAAATCTCCAAGGTCCCGGGGCCTGTTTGGATGGTCTCCCCTCTTGTCATACTCTTCCCCAGCTGGTGATAGGGATGATGTCATGGCCCTCCGATAGGAGAGTCCCAGACAGCCTTGAATGATGAATCATCACCACCAAGCGCAACCTCCTGCCGGGTGGAGTGGCATGAGTCACTGACACAACAAGCAAGGAGCCACTTCTTCTTTATTTCCACCAATCAGGGTCATGTGAACACGAGCTCTGTGCCAGACAATAATCAATGGGAGATGCCATGCAGAGCGGCGCAAGCCGGCAGGGGGGTGACGGATGAAGTCACTCCTCCACATCTGAGCTCGGTTCTGGCTGTCTGCATACCACATGTTAATTCCTGGACTTTTTTTTTTTTTTAAAGCCCAACATTAACAGCATCGTTGTTTCTTTATCCCAAGATGCTGTGAGAACATCATTCATACGGGGTGGTAATTACAGGCTCATGTTTATGTGACACATGTGAGGCATTTAAAAAAAAAAGAAAATCACAACAGATGTCAGCAAAAAGACCCGAGAGGGGACAAGACCAATTAAAGAGGACTAAACCAACAGGCTACCTTGATTTCCCCCGAGTGCCACGAGCTATCTTTGTTGGCGTAAATGATCTCGTAATACAATGGACTCTATGAATAATGAACGGGTAGACACACCAGTCATGTTGTTTTTTCTCATTGACTTTCAGAATGGAGTTGTGCACAGGGATCTGAAACTGGAAAATGTGCTACTGGATGAAAACTGTAATATTAAGGTATGTTTGCCCCTTGATCTGTGATGCGTTACCCATCAGGCTATAATACCTCACCTCCAATGATCTTTGGAGGAGGGATTAACCATCACATGGCTTGAGTAACATTCACACTTACCCGTCTTTCCACAGATTGCTGACTTCGGGCTGTCCAACCTCTACCACAAAGACAAGCTGCTGCAAACTTTCTGTGGCAGCCCGCTCTATGCTTCACCAGAGATCGTCAATGGGAGACCGTACCGTGGCCCAGAGGTGAGGCTCAATGAACCAATGAAAGAATGAATGAATGAATTATTGTCCTCCCTAGAAATTAAATTTGAACATTACGTATCTCTCGTTGTATTTAGCCTTCACCCCACTCGTGGTTATCCTCATCATGTAGTCTGTACACAAAGTGGTGGTAGTCTTTGTTTCCTGCTTCTTTGATGGGATTAGTCGCCAGTCAAAGGGAGGTCTCCTTTTGCTCCTCCGCAGTGGGTTAGTGTAGATACTCTCTGCATCCCTCCCCTGTCCTCCCCTTCCTACAATGTGTGGATCTTTTGAAGTGAGGAACTGGAGAATAGATTTTGTTATCTTTCTCTTCAGCTTAATGGGATTTGAATGAGCTCCGCAGCCTCAAAGAGCACTCATGGTCAAAGTCACATCTAACCAAATAGTTTTGGTGAAAGAAACAGTGAAAATGTCTCCCCAAAACCACATATGTGGCAAGTCCAGAAGGGTGTTGTCTCTACGGACTGCATCAGTTGCATAAGACGAAGCAACAGCACAGGAGGAAAAAAAAAAGGCTGCATTTTTAGATATTCAAGTTCAACCATTCAATTTAGCGTGATTCACTATAATTTACTCAAGAGTGCTAAAAACTGCAACAGTCCAATTGCAATTGAAATTACAGAACCACAGTTGGGGTGAAGCCACAAATTACAGCAAACACAGGTAACGAAAATAGAACACAACAATAGTGCGTGCCCCGTCTCGCCCTCGTGAATGGACCAATGGCAACAGCCGAGTGAAACATTTTTGATGTGGGTCCAGAGCTTTAAAGGAAGTACACCAGCTCTTTAACTGGCCGTATGTGATTTCCGCGTCCTTTTGCTACGTCTCAAAGCTTCAGCTACTGCCATCAGAGTCCCATTCCTCAGAGCATCTCATCCTCCCCAAACTACAGTCAACACCCGTCGCACTCTGTCTCACACACACACACACACACACACACACACACACACACACACACACACACACACACACACACAGGTCATCGAGTGTGTCTCCAGCAGGTTGTCAAGAGCTCAGGATATCACAACTCTGCCATCTCTGTTGGTCTCATTTCCCCTCTTACACTCCCACCACTTCCCCCTGTGGCTCTGCACCGCCTCATGCCCCAAACACAAAGTCTTATATAACTGCTGAGAAAGCCACATTGCATTAGGTTGGTGGTCAGAAAGTTCGTGCCTTCGCCTGACAGAGCAGGAGAGAGTGGGGGCAATTTATGTGAGGGTAAACAAAACCGTTTCCCACCAGAGTGCTGACATTTGTAGTCATTTCTTTGAAAGACACCCTGCAGCGTCTCTTTAACAGAGATGTCCTTAAGTGATGTTTGTGTGAAAAAGTGTTTTGGGTGCTTATTAATGTCAATGTAAACTGTAGATTATAACTCAAAGCTCTGCTGCGATGTTGAGCAGAGCTGAGCTCATTCTGGAAAAAAATCATTTTAATGCTCTGAATCACTAATCAAAACAAGACTCGGAAAACCGAATTTACATTGCATAACACACCTAACTTTTTGTTTTATTTGTTCACATTGGAGAGTGTGTTCTGCGTATGATTAACCAAACTGGTTCTTGTTTCCACCAGGTGGACAGCTGGGCTCTTGGGGTACTGCTGTATACCCTGGTCTACGGAACCATGCCATTCGACGGGGGAGACCACAAGAACCTCATTCGCCAGATTAGCAATGGCGAGTACAAAGAGCCCACTCAGTCCTCAGGTACAGCACAAATCTTCACAAAAGTTCACATCCCTCTTTGTTTTTTGCTCAGAAAAGACACCTGATTCCAGCATCCTTCATAAAACAATATCATACTCTGCAGATTGAGTTCAGCAGGAACACAGAAAATATGAAACCCTTTTTGATGTTTGTCGACAAACTGGGAATCCAACATAGATTAGAGCGCCCTGAATGCACACATAGAGTGGAATCTACATATTCCATTACATATCTCTCACACTACTTTTTTTTACTTTTTTGTAACATAATAACATACTCATTTTTAATTAATCAAACTCTTAATTGGTTTAATTATATGGTACAAACCTGAAAGATATCAAATTCAATTTCTGTGCTGATCAGAGTGATTGTCATCCACATCTCTATGTTACAGAGACACTCAGATTGGGTGTATTTAGATATTGATATGCATTGTAATGTTATTTAACTGTAGATACATTGTTGTGGTGTACGCTGAATAACAGAATAATATTTTATGTAAAATATTTAGTGACTTATCCCTTTGTTAAGGATGTAAAGACACTGCATTTTTAATTTTTTATATGCCTCTAAATTAAGTAACTGTTACTTACATTAAAAAAAACAATGTAGGACAAATGTAGCATGTTAGAAATAATTATATCGCCACTAACTACCTCAGCAAGTTCCAGCATCTTTGGATTTTGATCAGCTTTAGTTAGTGCCAGCTGTTTTAACCTCATTGCACCTCTCGTAGGACTGTAATGGCATGTAATGTTAGCACCAGTGACGTGCAACATGAGGCAGCTCACTGATTGCTCTGTTTTCCTGCTAGATGCCCGTGGACTGATCCGCTGGATGTTGATGGTGAACCCAGATCGCCGTGCCACAGTGGAGGACATAGCCAATCACTGGTGGGTAAACTGGGGCTGGAAGAACAGTGTGTGTGACTGCGAGACCCAACGCGACCATGGAGGCTCGCCCATGCTGGCCCGTTTCATCGACTGGCAGAACCGCACTGAGCCACGTGGTTCTGGAGCCAAAGCTGCAGCCATGCCCCAGCTGCTGCGCCAGAGGCCCAAAAAGTCCAAGAAGGAAAATGTGGAAGCGGGACAGACCAACTGTGGAGCAGAGGACAAGCCAGGTCTGAAGAGACCCAAGGGCATCCTGAAGACCAGGGTTACTGAAGAACAGCAGTCTGCCAGCCTTGAAGAGTTGGAGTTGGGTCAGGCAGTGCTTCCTCAACAAGCCGAAGGGGGAGAGGAGGCTTCGAGCCCAGATAGGGAGGAAGAGGAGCCGACTCTGGGAGGAGGCTCGCCAGCTAAGATGGTGCCCTCTCTGCCCAAGAAAGGCATCTTGAAGAACAACCAGCAGCGGGAATCAGGGTACTACTCTTCCCCAGAGCGCAGTGAGTCCTCCGAGCTTTTAGGAGGTGCCAGTATGTCTCTGTTGGCCACCTCTCCACCCAAGAGAATGATGGGGAGGAAGGGCATCTTGAAGCGAAATGGCAAGTACTCCACCTACAGTGGGCCTCCCTCAGCAGCAGCGGTGGCTGGAGTCCTCGGCGAGCCTCCTCCTTCAACTGACTCTGGTCTGTCCCGCAGTCAGAGTCGGCCCTCCAGTATAGTCGGGGAGGACAGCTCCGCCCTGTCCCTGTCGCCCAGCTCCCTCAGCGGGGCTGAGTGGCACCCTTCCACCCCCCACCTACGCTCTAACATCAGGGCTTGCGTCTCGGCTGAAAACCTGCTGCAGCTCGCCAACTTCAAGGGCTTCCAGGCAGCCCCACAACTCCAGGGACCCAAGTTCAGCCGTGGCCCCAAAACAAAGGGCTCCCCAGGGGACAATGGCAGCTTCTCCTTGCTGGGGGACCTGGAGGACATGACTCAGGTGTACCAGCAAGCCCTGGACATCAGCAGCAACCTCACCTAACAGACGGGTGGCAGAGAGAAGAAGCAGAGGGTTTTAAACATGACTGAGTGTGTGAGTGTGTGTGTGTGTGTGTGTGTGTGTGTGTGTGTGTGTGTGTGTGTGTGTGTGTGTGTGTGTGTGCGCATGTGTGCGCACAGAGGTGTATGCGTGGCATTAACGACCAGTGCGTTACTGGGATACACCTTTGGGAGGTTGTGGTTTTTCAAATGGGGCTGATATTTGATGGAAGAGATATGCCTACACTTACACATGTGCATCCACATATGTACACACTTAGGTGCACTTCTCTGGCCAGACGAAATTCAGTTAAGGTTGTGTGAACAGGAGAGACGGCGCTGGCACGAAACAATGCCACCCAGTCTGCTTTCTTATCCCGCCCATAGACTTTGCTGTGTTCAACATGTTTACATATTCAGCAAGAAGGCAAGTTAGAATCACAAATGCAGCAACCAGAAACTGGTTGGCTCTCTTTGTACACCACCCATTTTGATTAGGAGTTTACAAAAGCACCTTAAAACTCACACAGAGCAAAACTCACACAGAGCACATGCTTTTGTGATCTTTACTTCCTTTGAAAAAGAAAAAAAAACGAAACAAACCAGGGTCTTGTTCCAAAAATAACTAACAGTGCTGATTATTTATTAATATTTTGTAGCTTTAGTTTCAAGGGCAGAACTGGTGGGCGCTGGCTATTACTGGAAGAGTCTGAAGTCTCCAACTCTTGTGCGGAACTGACATATATAATTATGTTACTCAATGATGAGAAACATATACTCCACATATATAACTATGTCTGCGCATGTAAAACACGCAGGCAAATATACCTTCATAAAAGCATATGTCCTATATATGTGTATGATACTAGGGAATATGTAGGAAGTGCCTTTTTTGATTCATAATAAAATTATGTATGTCATTTCCTTAAATTGGAGGGAAAAGCCAGACCGACCTGTCACCAGTTGTGCTTTTTTTTTTTTTTCATGTTTGTGAATGTGGATACCCAGGGCCTTCAGAGCACAGCTGACTAACTTTACTCGTCTTGGGGTTCAAAGGTCAATCTGAGGCAGATGAGATCAAACAGTCTCGTCTCCTCCCCCAGTACAATCACACACAGATGCACCGGCATCTGCAGGCCACCTCGGAAACAAACTCCTGTGTTCTATGTCAGTGTTTAAGCCCATAGTTCGGTGTGTCAGCAGTTTAGATGGTTGGACACAGTTTTTGCTGGCAGCACAAGAGATCTGTACGGGCTCACCTAGTGGGCCATCCAGGGAAGGGGAGATGGCGCAGACACCACCTCAGAGTCCTGGAATGTGCCTGGCTTTCTTAACCTTGGTTGTTTCACATGTTCGAGGCTACCTGATAAAACAGGCTGTTAAGTGAGAGATGCATTTTTTTAATATTTTTTTTTTTTACCAAAGACATGTAGTTGTTTTCCATTGTCAGACTAGTTAATATTTTAGCCGAAGCTCTGCAAAAGAACTAAGTAAGGTGGTTTGTTTTAGCTCACTGATGACACAGCGAATTCCTCAGACAAAGACCGGAGACGTGTTGGTGCTGGAGATCTCTATCAGCCGCAGCCCGACTCAGCACAGGTGGGATCTGCGGTCCGTGCTCAGCCCTCCAGCTGTGTATACTAGTTCATTATGTCAACCAAGCACAATTAGCCAGCTATTGTTTTCATTTGAGCGTAAGAGTGAGGCAGAGCGTGGAGATTTATAGCTAGAGGGAGAAGAAAAGTGTGTGAAAGCGTGATGCGTGGAGCGGTGCTGAGATTAGAGAGGACTTTTCCTGTGAAACACAGCAAAGGTCACGGTGTTAGATTTATTTTTTGAAGGATTTGTAATGTAGATTAGTGAAAGTAAAGGAAGTGAGTAGAAAGAGTAGATGGAAAGTTTTTGTTTTATACCAAAGATGTGATGAAGCTTTGACAGGAATCATTGGGAATGGATGGGTCAGGGACTAATGAGGGCCCTTAGGATTTTACTTTGACTTCAGAATCCCCATCGGTGAATGAAATCATCCCCACATTGGCTTTGCCTCACGTTTGTTTTATTTTTCTTCTTTTATTTTTTTCATTCGAGATGCTGGAGGCTGTCGATACAGCTTGTCAGTGTCCGTGTGTGACTTGTGTCTTCTCTATGGCCTTCCAAAGTGTGTTACACTTTTCCACAGCAGCACAAAAATTGGAGAACGGTGACTAACATCCAAAATATCAAATGATGTGGATGGAAAAGCATGCAGTCGTTGACCCCGAGGAAAAAAGATCACGTATTGAATGTTTTCAGTGGTCCGCTCGTGTGAAGGAAAGGTCCTGGGTACTGATTCAAATGAAAGACCCACTGCGTATTATATTGCATTTTATTGCCTTTTGTATTGCATTTTATTGTCAACTGGATTTACAGTGAGAAAATTATACTATGTTAGTATTTTGGTTTATTATGCTTCTGTTTTTGATTTTCCAAAATATAAGAAACTTTATATTGCTTTATGTTATGGCAGAAAAATACTTCCTTCCTTGAAGTAGCAGAAAAATCTGATGTGAAATTGGTGTAATCTCATTTCCCCCTCTTTTGGTCAGACAACCTCCGAGTGGCAAAAAAATAGCTCTTGAAAATGTAAGTTTTAGTTGAAATATGGCATTTCGTATTAATATCTGAACAGCTGACCCTATGAAAAATGTATTTCGACCTCTAGCGAAGCAGGGGAGGGCAGAAGGCTGGAACAACACAGGAGAAAAGGAAATAAAGCAATGGAAAGAATCTGATGATGAAACTTTAACTCTGCCAAACTGGAAATTACTGGTGCATATCTGTTAGTTAGCAGAAAGTCTAATCATAGGAAAACGTGACTGGATATTGTTATGACAATAATAATAATTTAGTATTATTATGTTATTTAAGTATTATTTTTCGTAACAGTTCATTACTATTGCTGGCTATTGCCACAATGTTGGTTTTATTGTTTTAGTTTGTCTGTGGGTGATCCTGGACTGCCAAGGTTTATTAAGATGCGTGCCTTTGGTATCTTTCATGAACTTTTTTTTTTTTTTTTGATAATGAAAATTATTATCAAGGTGTTTTTTATATTTGTATTTATTGATCAAGCCATTTAAAATAGTTGTAAAAGTACTCCGTGTTCATGCTTTGGCCTGCTTTGGACTGTGTTGTGTTCAGGATGTGCAGCACAAAAATAACTTTTTTTAAATAGAGTGGTATCATCTCATTAGTGATATCATCTCATGCCAGTGGTCTACTGTGTGTTTCTTAGGAGTAATGGATCAATAAAACTTCTTCAAATCCTGTAACATGTCTTAATTCGTCCATTCGGGTCAACACGATGCCCCTGTAGTACTGTATCAACTTAAATAAATGGTTCTTGAAAATTACACGTGTTTGTGTTTTTTGTCTTGAATGGTCCTTTTATTCTAGAGATTTATAAGTTTAACAGTTACCTAACATATTTGTAAGGAGGCTCATAAGGAACAGCTTAAATACACATAGATAGATATGAATAAGTTTAATAATAAGGGAGATCAGTATTGATTTATACCACATTGCAAATGCTTCATCCTGCCCAAATAGGCCAATATTGATGCCTGTTTTATGTGTATTTCTAGTTCAAGCCTGACCTCCCACACCTGCTTTAAAATAGGAAAATCTTCACATTATGAACTTTTTTTTATTTCTGGTTTGATCCAGCGGTGAAACTGGATGAACAAGCAGTCCCAGAAGTTAGACTGGGAAGGAACTACAAACACTTTACACACTGCTCCTCTTCTCACAGTAGGCCGCATGTTAAACAAACTATACCCTAATTTCTTTTTCTCATTAAGAATGTGTGACCTAGAAACCTCCATTGATGCAGAAAGGAGGTCAGCAGTGGTGTCCTGTTTTCATCCAGAAATTAATGAATCAAATTAAATTTATGGGGGCAAATGGTCAGGGTCAAAAAGCTGAGAGTGAGCAGGTTATTTTGACTATTTTTAAAAACCTGATGGCCTGTTTAAAGTCGGCAGCCAGCCTGTCCAAAGCAGAGCTAGCCGAGGAGCATGGGCCAGGTTTGGGCACTGAAATTAGCCAATGTTTCCACACAGACGCGGCTGCTGTAGTTAAAGTTAAATTAACTTGATGGATGTTAAAGTGATACTCCACCCAAAATCTATTTTTCAAGCATTTAAAAGTCATTCCCAGTGGGCCTGAGAGGTGGCTGTAAAACACTGTAGCACAGTGGTTCTGGTCAGCTTGAATTTACAATGAATTCCTCCCAGTTTTTCCAGAGGAAACATGGATCAGAAAACCCACTGAAAGATTTCAAATCACATCTGCAGAACAATCCATTTGCCACTGTCCCTATGCTTATCTTCCAAGCATATCATATTTACACCAAAAGCTGGTTATAGCACAACTTTTATTTCATTCCTCACATGCATGTCTGTCTAGCTCATTAGTGGTCACACGCATTGGTTTGCACACATTCGCCTTCCTCCTGTTTTTCCACTGCTCAAAACAAATAGCTGTTTCAAGTTGTTCTTTTGTTTTGTTTAGCAGGGATTTAATTTGGAAGTGACAGTTAACTATTCAGTTATCTACAATATGACCAACAAACAAGCCAGATTCAGGTTAATCTGGATTACTGGTTTACTGTGATTTATACTGCAAACACCTTCATTTAAAACAGTCAATTAAATCTCTCGTGTCAACAGGTCTGGTCTTGAGGTAGCCATTTTGGCCTGGTATTTCTTCTCGGAGAGATAATGTATCTGAAGCGATGTCCTGGTTAAATCAAAATAAAATACTGTTGGACTGAGCTGTTTAATGGATGAACATGGCAGGTGCTAAATGTGAGAGCTCGAGCTATGTGTCTTTGGCCCCACTTTGGCGAGAGAAAGCATCGTGCTGCTTCGCCAACTGTATGTTGGTGGCTGTTGGTTTCGGCAATGTTTTCAATGGATTTGAATTAATACATTGACAGAAATAAACCAACACACTTGTGGGATGAGGGTTATTTTCTATTGTCCATCATTGTCTCAACCAAAAAAAGCCCATTGCTTTATCTTCACCATGCCAACATGGACAACATGTCCCCTGTCTTTCTTCTTTCCTGTTTTTCTTTTACACAAATTCATATTAGACAAGACCTGCCCCCTTGATATCCGACAGCCAATCTATAACACAAATAGCGACCATATGACAGTGACACTGTGGACATCCTAAAACCTTGCCCACCATGAGAACTCGTCTGCAAACAGTTGTACCAAACTGAACTCAACTAAACACAAAGACAAAACTACAAGTCAAAAGACAAATGGTTTTGGACTGAGAAGAAAAGGGCCTGGGATCCTCTTCAATGTTTGGGAATGAGCTCAGAGTGGGTGATTGAAAGCCACTCCCAATCAAGGAAACAGTGACACTGACCAGTTCCAATCAAGCCTGGGCTGACAATGACACAATGGACAACTTTTCACTCTAATGAGAGACAAAACATGCCAAAACCAATAGGCGGGTACGCCTCACCTAAGTAAGCTGGGAAATAGAGCAAATATAAAACAAATCCTTGGGGCAGTTATGTGACTAAAGTGTTGATATTACATCCTCTGTGAATAGTGTTGGTTGTTTGGACCCGGCACACCTGCTGGTAATTACCTAAAAACGAGACTAGAACAGTATTTTCTGCTCTTTGGAGAAATGCAATTTTTTTGGTCATTAGATACTGTAACTGACAGAGTCAAACAAACAGCAGCAGACAACATGGATGTCTGGCTCGGGGAGGAAACAAGTGTGTCTGTTTTTAGGACTTGGAGAGTCAATAGATTGTCGAGGGAGAACATTGCTGCTGCTTCTGCTGGGTTAATTTGATCCACATTTTGCGAGCAGGAGTGGGTGGATGGCTGGAAGCGCTGCGAGTCTTTCAGGGCTTCAATGAGTAGGACAGCACCCCAGCTCGTGCTGGCCAGACACAGGCTGCAGGCCTTGGAGGAAGACAACACTGAATACTTCTCCATGAAATACAGGGCAGAGTAGGATTTAGGTTTCCTCAAACACACATCGAAACTGTTATCCTAAGTCTGAAATTGGTCTTTGTAAGCGCGTCTGAGCTGTAAAAGCAGTGGTTAAGCCTTCTATTTATAAATCCCTCATACATCAATATTCATTTTTGTCACGCTGACAGTAAACTACAGAAAATTACATCAATCATTGTCTAAAGTCATTATTTCTTTTGGGAAGTTTTCTCTGAAGGAGCGCGATGATTATCGTTGGAACAACCGCAGGCCTCTTTTTGTTTTAATGCAAATTCCAGTTGTCTAAGTCAAAGGCGATGTACTACAAAAAGCCAGGAACAAACAGTAATCGAGCAATTCTGCAACAGTTTGAATGCTTGCTGTAATTAATTGTAAGTCATATACAGGTCAATCCAGGCTGAGCTAATTCGAAAAATAAAATGAAAACTTCTTTTGAAACCTCAACAGCTGCGCCCCTGAAACTGATATGATCTGAGTTTCAAAGGGATTTTTTTTTTTTACGTCTTCAGAACCATTTCTGGTTCACTTTTTGACCCTTAAATAAAGTCCAGCTGCTAGACCCTCTGAACTATTCCCCCCCCCCTCCCCCGCCTCCGCTCGCACACGCCGCACACACCACCACCACCTCTGCCTCCTGAAGGTGAGCCTGTTTGCCCCCAGAGGTGGAGGGCTTATTGGTGGAGACAGCATAACCCAACCTACACACTCCAAACCACCCCAAATACCCCATCCGGTCCTTCAGCACGACCCCAACTCTATGCCCTGCAGATATGGAAGTCTGCATAATGTTGACGGATATAAGCTATTCTCTACTTTTAGCTTGAAGCACCATCTTGAAAAAAGGCCTCTCTCTCTGCAGCCCCCTGGAGCTGCAGCGCATAAAAGCCATCACACGCAGAGGGATTTGGGACATGAAAGCTGAAGAATTTACATGCACTCAAAATCAGTTTACAACTCCTTTTGTCTCCAGAAGAAATGGCTTCAGATGAAGAAAGGAGGGAGATATTCTGCAAATTGAGCAAAAAGCAGCGAAGGATTTGGCAAGGTCAGTGCTGCTTTGGCATGTCTGACTGCTGTTGCAGGCAGGATGTTCCACAGTGAAGGTTTAGGGTGGCTGTTGTAAACTGAGCCGCCCGTTCACTGCAGGAAAAATAAACAGAGGGCCGGGCCTGAAGAAAGTCCTGAGTATGTGTTCCCTCGGTTAGCTGACACATTGTTTTAGAAATAACAGTCTGAGAGGCCGCTTTCCACGCTTTATCACAGTCCCATACACACAAATGCCTGAGCACGCAAGTCCACTTTCATTCTTTCGCACTCTTTCGGAAAGCACGCATGTTCCTAACTCACATCCCTGCAGGACTCCTTTTCCTCTGCTCCGCTGTGATAACATTGTGACTGGATATGGAATGGAATAAACCACCCTCCTTTCCTGTTCAGCTTCCACTCCTCTATCACTCATCCTCCATCCAGTGCCCCCCCCCCCCCCCCACACACCCCAGCTCTCCATCCCTCTCCTGTCCAGATGACTATTTTTAGCGGCAGCGCTGCTATTCTGGAATTTGTTGCTGACTGGCTGCTGCTGGGTGTCTGGGCGGCGATCTCTTCAGGAATGTCTGGCCCACTCTCAAACCACTCCAGAGTCCCAGCACAGGGCGGATGGCTCAGAGCTCTGATTACAACTTTAAGCCCGCTGTAGCTGAAGCTTATTCTTCCTCCAGCAGAAACACAAAGCTGGAGCAAGGAGAGAAATTGTCTCAGTGCTTTGCCACCAAAGAACTTTTATGTATGAACAACCATTGTGTTCACCTGTATGTGGGCTTTTATATTCATGTTAAACACATTTTGTAAACTGTTGAAGAGTACACTTTTTTCACTTTCTTGTGGAGTGGTGAATGAGAAGATAGCTCCCTTAAATTTGTTTGTTCAAGCTTAGCTTAGCACAGAGACTGGAAACATGGAGCAAACTGGTCACTTGTCTCTATTCGAAGGTCTGTCTTCTTCCAGCACCTCTAAATCTTATTCATTAACATATAAGCTGTGTTCCAAATGGTGTTCTTACTTACTAACAAACTGTTTTGAGTGCATAACTGCGTTCACACGGACTAGTTTGGAAACATGCAGAGCACTACAAGTATCCGGATGATGCACTCAAAACCGTTCACAAATTTAGTGTGAAACGGACACTTTCCACACTCAACAGTTGCCATCTTGGCTTCGTAATGGAAAGGGAGGGACCACCGACATATAAAGTTTTCAAATTAAGGCATATGAGGAAGCTGCAGCTGTTGCTGAACACCCCACAGAAGTGTTGCAAAGTACCACCAGACTGCTATTGGACAGAATGGCATCAGTATTCTTACTGTGTGCATTAAACAGAGAGCCTGAAAACACGTTTAATTCTGGGTAAAAATGATGAAAGCCGGCAGATATGTTGGCAGGTGATGCATTCAAATGCTACGAATATTTGCAGAAAGCGCTGAACGACAGTGTGAAACAACACAACCTGTTGAAATTCAAGTACTACACATGTAAAAGTCCTAACATGTAAGACCTATATGCTGGTGTACTAAGGGAAGTACGTCATTGTTATTGTGATATATTCAGAAATCAGTGTAAAATGAAATTTTACTGTGATGGTTAGGCATCATTTTTAGACTTAGGTTCAGGTAGGTGGATCTGTTTTACAATTGGTCTGAGCCTAAACTGCTTGCTGACTGTAGTTTTAAATTTGATAAACAGACATGCAATTACATCAGTCTTCTCAACCAGAAGTCTCAGCCACAAAGCAAATAAACATATCTCCCAAAACGTTGAACTATTCCTTTAAGGTAAAGGGTAGGCATGTTGTGGTTCTAGTTAAAGTTTGGGAAAAGCCTCCAGGAAATGAATGAAAGTAGTCAATGCAATGCTGCCTTGCTTACAAGTTTTGGTGTGTTTGTGTTTGTGTGTGCACGCTTGTGTGTGTGGTCCATGAAAAGAAAATAAGCAGCACTAATGGGAAGTTTTTCCTGTCTTGGATCAGGCTTAAGGGGTTTCAAAGCAAAATTGTTTGCAGTGAAGGGAACGCCGTCCAAGCCCACCTGTTGCTCATGATTGCAGAGATCCGCTTGAGCTGGGCCTTGTCGAGAGACATACTGCAGTATGCCACTCAATAACATCAATGGCCTGGGCAGGCCCATTCATTCCACAAGATTACTACCCAAGCAGAGGCGATGCACTACAATGCAATATGTCCATTATAGGCATACCTGAACCGCTGAGGGATGGGAGAGATGCGGTCGGCAGGGCTGCGCACATTTCTTTATAACCTCAACATTCAGAAATGACAGAGCTATTTAGAACAATACTGCTGCTTGTCATTCCAGTAAATCATTGTAGATGTTTCCCTCCAGGCCACAATCTGGATCCACAGGGTGCATTTTACATACATTATATTTAATTAAATAAACCCTACCCTTTGAAATGGCAGTGAGATATCATACGGTGAGGGCGTGGTTTCCCCCAGGCCAAGTGATTACAGCACGGACAGGAGGATGTAAAAATAACACAATGGGACTCAGCCAAGTCTTTTAAAACATGTATTTATGCGCCCTTTGCCTCTTCAGAAGCCAACAAGAGGAAATGCTTCTATGGCATGTAATCCTTTCACTGTAAATCAGTGCGTTGCGCAGGTCCGCGAGCTACTGATAAGAATTCCCATCACCAAATATCTTGTTCTTGTTAGCTTTAGGATGTACATTAGTGAGTATGAAAAGTGAACCGTCAGCAGCGAGTATGGATGCAGCTCCTTAATAAGGGGATGTGGGTTTAGCTTCAGTATACGGAGGGGCCGCATCTAGGCCATGCAGAGGGAAGAGTGGAGACTTGGAGGAAGCCCGGCAGACGCCATAGACAGGCCTAACTGTCCAGTCAGGTAATCAAAAAGTCTCTGTATGAGAGCTGTGTCTCTCCAGAGTGTGAAAGGCCAAGGGATGGCTGGGAAACTAAGTCGTTCTTGGCGAAAGCTCAGAGATGTGCGGCCTGGCTGCTTGGGGACCCAATACCACGGCTGCAGGGTTTTAGCACCGCTGGTTTTAGCCCATCCTTCAATTTGGCTTTTGTTTCAGAGGCTTTTTTCTTGGACCAACCCCCACCCCAGTCCAATTCACCCGGAGCTTTAAGTAGAAATACAGCAGAGAGAGCTGGCTGGATGGATGTATCCCCCAGCTGGCTTACATTCCTCTGGTTTCCACTTGTGTCTGCTTCTCCTTCTTTATGGGTCAGTGTTTCTGTGATTAAAGTTTCTTTTTCTTTTTCCCTCCCTCTGCTTTTCCTCTCTCTTTCCATTCATAGTTGTTTCCTCTCTCGCCTGTCCACTTTTCATGTGAATTTAAATGGCCCCAAAAATGTACCAGGGAAAGTCCCATCCAATTTTGTCCTGCTGCTACTTCAACGCCCCAAAATAGCATTGTTTCATCCTATACATGTATTAATTTGAAAGCCAATTCCAGCAATTATTCAACTGGATTTTTAACAGTAAATATGTTGTCTCTGCGTGGGACTGTCTTCCTCCAAAAACGACCCCATTGGTCTTTTGTGCAAACAGCTTATATCGACCCACATCTACATTTAAAAATGAAGCGACCTCTAGTGGTTGTATTAAAAAACAACAATTGAGTGTCCCAGAGAAGTGACATAGTTCAGATGATGTGTATAATATGGATTTTTCCATGTTAGGAGGAGGCGGGTTATGTGGACAGTTTGAAATGACAGCAGACGTGGATGCAGGACATCGCTGTTCCCTTCCTGTTTAAAACGCATTTACTGTTGCCATGACAATGGAGGCTGCATAAGGAGAGTGTTTTTTGTGCCCAAACCAACCAGGGGCGCTGATTTAAGAAACCCTTCTGAACAAATGACCCATATGGCCGCATTGGTTGGAGGACTTGTTGTTCTGCTCAGCGTGCAGCGATCCAGCACCAACATAACATGTTATAACATCACTATTATACTTTCTCACGGTCTTCCACTCCTCACGTGGGTTTATCTGCGAGCCAGCTGACTGGCCATCTTCAAACTGACTTTACAGTGATTGATATGAGCACGGGTGTGGACTCCTTGTCCTGCTTCCTCTTCCTCCGCTGCTCTCCAGAAGTGGCTGTTTCACACGGAGGGGGAGCTCGGTGAAACTCCCAATGTGAGATTTTGGCTGTTTGGAGTCGGGACAAAATAGAAAATTCCTCATCGGGTACAGTAACAGTTTGCATGTTCATAAATCTGGTTACACGTGACAAGCAATTGCAGCCATAAACTGGACCACAATATGTGACCAGAGCAGCCAAATATACAATTAAGCTTGCAAATACAACCTAAAATAGACAAAAATTAAACAAATTTAATTTTCAATTTAAATTCACCCTTTTAGCGAGAAAAAAAATAATTCGCCCAATGTCAAGTTTCAGCAGCTTGTTTGGAAATCTACACCGTGCTCTGATAATCTGTTCACTACTACTACTACAGTACACATGGCCACATATCACCAGGAATAATTTGTTTATCTGACCCATTTGAACCTTCGCCACGTTCAGATAACTTGGTAGTAAAACCCACTGACCTCGTCCACATTAATCCCTGTCAGGGTGGTCCATCTACTGTTGTCTCTTTTGAAAAGGAAGAGGAAAAAAAAACTTCCCAGGAGTACGTGTGGCCTGACATTCGCTATCCCATTACAGCCCACCTAAGACATAGCCGTGCACATAAAACAACATGAGACACAAGGTAATGAAGTGCTAACCACTGAGGTAATCGCTCTTGGAGCAGCGACCCTTTCCCCTTCTCATCCTTACCCCCCTGGTTCTTCTTTTCCATCCCTTCCTCCTCGTGTGTTTTTAAAATAGCATGTGATTGACAAGAGATTCCTCCACATAAATGAAAATGTGTTTTTGTCCCAGGCATGCTTGTGGGATTGGAGACAACTATGAGGAGATCGTGCGGTTCTGCTCATGATGAGGGGATTAAAAGCAGCCCCAGGCGGATGAATGCATGCTTCTTGGATTGATTTAAGAAAAGAGGAACAACCTAGACAGATATTAAGGTCTGCGTTGCCTGCCAAGATGAGGGGTGGGAAGTTCTTTTGGGAAGGATTGAGTTTCAAATGAAAGCAACTGCTCTGTGACTACAGGTGAGTCCCATTTGATGCTCACTTATAGTGACATTTGGATGGGAGCTCTGTGCTTTTTTTCTCCCATGCAGAGATACAAATCTCCCTTTGGCAGCTGCGGTTTGTTGGGGTGGGGGTTGGCTGTTGGGATGTCTTGTCTTAACATGGTAGATGGGCTGGTGAGTCGTCCCTGAAAGATTCTCTTTATGAGTGATGGCCATCTGAGCATTTTCTCAGTATGTGTGAGCATGTGTATGGTTTTCCTTTTATATTTTTTCTCCTCCCTTTTTTCTTCCTCCTAAACAGCAATGAAATGTGGAGGAAAACAAATGAAAAGATAGCGCTTTGAAAATGGATCTGTCCCAGCAGCCCTCCAACACCAACACCACCACCACCACCACCTCCCACCTTAATTCTGACCCCCTCCTCCATCCACTTGTGCAGGCTTGACGAATGAGTATACCTCTCTTCATCGCACGCAATGTGTGTGTGTGTGTGTGTGTGTGTGTGTGTGTGTGTGTGTGTGTGTGTGTGTGTGTGTGTGTGTGTGTGTGTGTGTGTGTGTGTGGAGAGGGGGGGTAAATTAAAAGAGAAAAATTGTGAGGGAGGAGAAAGGAATGATGGAGACAAGAGAGGAGGAGAATGTGATGGTTAAAGGAAAATCCATTTGTGGAGGCTGATGATAAAAATTTTTTAGAATAGCTGGAGAGATGAAAGCAAGAATCAGAGAATACATTGAGGTTTTGTGTAGTGGAGAGAAAAGGTGAGGCTTCTTGTTTTTGGTAGCTGAAAAACACAAGGAGGCTTAAAATGGCTGAGCGACCGTGCAGAGGGAAATGAGTGGAGGAGCTTTGAAGGGCTTGGCTGTGGTTTACCGGAAAAGTAAATGACAAGGAGAAAATAGCAGTGGTTAGAAAACAGAGAAGAATGACGTGTCATTCAAATGCGTTCGACAAAGAATGTATCATATGTAAGGACTATTTACGAATATGCAGACTGATATTAAAAACAAGATGTGTTTTTTTTCTTCAAAGCTGATGAAGAAAGAGCGGAAAATAAAACGTTTGACAAAACATATATTTACAACTTGAAAATATAGGCTATTTTGGCTACAACACTTCCTCATACTGAAGCAACACAAAAGGTTGATTTCCATTGTCTTCCAAAATTATATACATGAGCGTTTTAAGCTTCCTCCGTAGGGCTACACGTCCGGACACCTAAATAGGAGAATAGGTAGCATGACCATAGGAGAGTGGCAGCGACAGACGTACCGGATCTTTGTCGTCATGGCACAATCCAGAATATCTTTTGAAACTTTACCAAACTATGTCACTATGTTAACCACTATGTTAACACGTGGTTAACATAGTGACATAGTTTGGTAAAGTTTCAAAAGATATTCTGGATTGTGCCTAAGTGAGTGCATTTGTTACTCAAAATACGGTGTTGTTCTGCTTAGTGTGTGCAGTGTGTATGAATTTTACATAAAATACGCTACATTAGTTAGATAAGGTCAATGTTGATTTTTGGTTTGGTGAAGGACATGGAAAATTTGATCCATCTAATCACCCCGACTCCACTTTCCTACGCAGATTTTGCCACTCTTTATACTACCTCAGCTGACTTCTATTACTCAGCTCATAATTACTTTGTCCACTAGAGGTCGCATAAATGGGAAAAAATAAGTTGTTTTGACATTCGTCAACTTTTGACCAAAGCTGATCGTTTTCGGTAGACTGACTGTTTCTGGCAAACAAAGCAAGCAGTTGGCTATTTATTCACCCAACAGAAGACACGGAGGCCCACATTCATTTGAAGTAGTCCCATATCTGGCCTAAAGAGTATTAAAGGAATAATTTGACCCTTTTGAAAATACTCACTTTCTTTGTTTTAGTTAGATAAGATGTGGTCATGTAGAAAATCTATCCATGTCACTTCATATAATCCCGTGAAAAATGGTTTATTTTTACACCTTAGTTTTTATATCGTTTGAACAAACCAGATGGAACAGGTTAAATAGTGACTTTTTGCAGATTTATTACCTTTGGACAAAGCGTGCTGAGCTGCTTCCAGTCTTTTTGCGAAGCTAAACTACCTGTCTACTTGTGAAAGCTGCATATTTACTGTGGAGTGGTTTCCTATTAGCGAATCCTGGTATTTTTTCGCTTCACCATCTTTTTGCTAAATTTGTCTGCTCTCGTGCTCGGTAATTAGCATATTATCAGTTTTCCAGAGCAAATTTTCTGCAAACAGAGGATGCCATAAAACCAAAACACAAAGCTAAATGCTGAAAAAAAAAGCTGATTGGAGCTGCAAAGTTCGGCGATAACTCTCTCCAACACACATATCTCATACTGCACATCTATAGCATCAACTATGAGCTTCAGCTTCACCAGTCAACATTTGTACAGTAACAGTTAATCAAATTCACTCTACAGTATGAGATATGTGGGGTTGTAGAGAGTTATCATATATGTGAAAGGATGATTTGCATTCTTTGGAAAAAAGAAAACAATGCCATTAAAATGTTTTGCATTATAGGCAAAGCATATTTGAAAGCATTAGGCAAAACATTTTCCACCACATTTTTTTACATGACACATTGTTGTGAATGCAATTCTTCCCTTCCCTAACAAAACAATTATTCTGTGATTACCATGGAGCTGCCATAACTTGCTCCTCTGACCACTGAAACCATTTACGCTGAGACATTCAGTACCTGACAACATCAAAGACAGTGACACACACCTCCCACACGTCTCCTTCTCAAAACACAAATCTTTCATACACTAATGACACGCTATAGTGATGAGCTATGCACTGAGCAGGGTGGGAAAGATTAGTGAACTGACAGACATTCCTAACAGCTGATGTCAACACACTATCACGAAATATGCTCAATGTGATGTTACAAACCAAAATATGAACCCCTCGGACAATATGAGAGCTGATATGTTTGGACAAGGGTGGTCCCCAACTGGCTGACCCGGAGGTCAAAATCATAACTCCTGAGGTAGAAATTCCTCAGGCGTGGTCCAAGGAGAATCCCACAGAGGTGAGAGGTGGATCAGGACGCCTTTGCTTCCAGACTCTGGAAGCAACACTAGCCAAATGACTGGTTCACGGGCCTGCTGACCACGAGGACACATTCCAGACATTCTGTGCTCAGACAGTGATGTCCTGGTGAGTTTACGGAGGACAGATGTCCTCCTCACAACCTGTGTGGTGGGAAGGGGGTGTCAGAGAGCGAGCAGATGAGCTTTTGACACCATTGTTTTTTCCCACTTCCAGACTTGCTGCGGTTTGAACTCTGGTGAATCACTCTGTATTAGTCTCTGTGAAGCTCATCCATCTAAAAGCCGCCAGAAGTTTATTTAGACTGTGATGTCGGACCAGGAAAAATAACTTGAGACCTTGCAGGCCCTGCAGCTTGTAGTTTCAAGGTCAGGTCATCTGAACTATGGAACAGAGCTTAACCTCACAAGTCAGAAAAACAACATCCTTGAGCAACAAGAATCAGACCAAGGTTTCATCGTTTAACCAAATTAGAAAAATATAAATACTGTATATATATCCTCATTACATCTAGTGGAATCTGGCCATGCAGATGGTTTGGTTTTAATTTTCCAATCTTTCTCTGAAATGTTTGCCTCCACTAAAAACAATGTAAGCGAATGCAAATTCATTTGTGACAGGTTCAACAGAAACCCCACAGATATGTATTTCCAGAAAAGTCACAAGTTTTCCTTTGAAACTACTTTGTGTCAAGGAAATCATCCCGAAGAAAATTCTCTATGGCATGTTTCCACTATCCAAATATTGTTTTAGCAAAGAGTTTGCGCAAGGTGGCTGTCAAAAGATTTAAATCTTTAGATTTAAAAAAGCGCTTGCCTTCTTGTAGCGCCAGTTTTAATGCATTCTCAAAAATAAATTCCCAATTAAATGTGCCCAGTTTCGCATTTTTATATTAAGAACCCACTAAACAACACAGCAAATGTGGTCTAAAAGATACATACTGTATACTTGTAGATGTGCTTGCTTGGTGACCACTATCGCTCACTTGACCCTTGCCTTGGAGGTCAAAGAGGTCTCTTGTAGTTTCCCCTGTGAGCACCACAGATTCATTTCAATTGACCTCCATGTATGTGAGTGGAGGCAGAAATATTAGAAACAGATATCAAACCTAAGAAATGCCTTGATAGCACTGGTGGAAAGTCAGAAAGCATCTCTTTTTGTTTGTCTGTGCATTTCAATGAACCAAAATTTTATAAGGGAGTTTTAAAAGTCTTTAAAATGGTGGTGGTGGTAGAAGTGGTTAAAAATAGTTGCAGTAAAAATAGTAGTGGGTTGGTTGTGAAATCTCAGTTTTTTATCTTCTCATTACAATGCAGTCAGTGTGCATCACTGCAAATCTGCCAAGTCAATTATCAGATATACGGCGTAAACAGCACCTCATACAATTACCTGCCCTTCTCTTCCATCTTGAATTTGTCCCAAAGGGCCAGGACTCACATGTTCAGCTTTGATTGAGTTCCACCAGGTGCACATACAGTATTTACACGTGGTATTTTCTTTCATCTAATTCACATCCTGAAATGGCTGTTTTATCTGGAGTTTCCTCTGAATATAGCAGCTGCATAAACAGGAAAAGCAATTTGTGTGTATGCAATGCCGAGTGCCAAAGCTTCCTCCGACACATTTGGCTCTCTGTGAATTGTCAGCGACAGTTTAGAGTTCCACTTCTGATCCAGTTTCCCTCCTGCAGAGAGAAGAGTTTCATTATGGGGCTCGCTTTAGAAAGGCAATCTCACTCCAATTAACCTCTGCCTTGTGTGGATGGAGATAGCAGCTTTGAGCAGCACGTGTGACAAAATGCAAGCCTCATATCCACCAGTGTAAACGTTGTAATTACCGGGGGGGCTTTTACACAGTGCCTTCTGCACTGACAGACTACAAAGGGTTTCATCCCACTGGCTGAGTGTTGGACTTCTTCTCCCGCACGTATGATTTGTCTTTCAGTCAGGCACGACCATGGGTGGAGCAGCAACTTCCTGTGCAATATAAGAAAAGGCTGAAGGGGTTAAATGGGAGCCCACTGACCCACATAAACAAGCACTCTCATTCATGGCCTCTGTTACTCCCTCATTTCTAAAGTCTGACTCACAAACGTCCAAACACTACTGAAGTGCCCCTCCATTCCTTCCTCCAACCCCATCACCACGACCAATCTCTTCTCCTTCTCCCACACAATTCACCCACTTCAGAAAAGCTCTCTTATATCCTCCCCTTGGTTTTAAAATCACCATCCACACCCAACACACTCCATACACACACAATCCTACTGTACATACAGTGGACGTGAGCACAGACGAATGTACACACATTCACCCGCACACTCAGTCTTTCCGTTACACACACAAACACTCCGGGAGAGGGAGGGGAGGTCAACATAACTCTTCTCCCAAGAATGCAGAAGAAGTTTATGTTGCCATTGGAAAGGGAGAGAGGCATCTTGTGTGAGCTCAGATGAGCAATTATCCTTTTCAGCACACAGACCAAAAAAAAAAAAAAAAAGGGCCCTTTTTCTGGGAACGTGCCTCCCACCAATATTTCTCCTCGCAGCCACAGGAGTACAGCAACATTTGAACTAAATGGGCAAATGTCGATCTGTCACTCGGTAGGAATGTATTATTTTTACCGTGACTATTTTTACTTCCACTTATTTCCATGGCGCCTCAAAATAACATTTTGTTTGGACACATAAAAGTGCAACCAGAAAAGGTTGTTGAGGTATCGGTCCTCAGATGGTATTGCACTTTGCATGTGAGTCACATTGACTTTATACATGGTGGCTATTTCATTTTGAATTATGAGAACTGGTGCTGGTTTGGTTTATGGTCTCAGTTTGCTAAGATGTGGTGACATAACAGAAAGCCATGGCATTATAAATACAGAGTGGAGGAGATATTATAGGCCATTCACATAGAAAAAACACAAGTAAATACAAGCATCTCTGTGCATTAATTAATGACAGTAAGCTATCTCTGTTTGAAGAGGTGCACACAACTTTATGACTGAGGGATTTGAGGTTGTATAAAGCAAGCTTCTGCGCTGTTACCAATTACTCTTATATTGACTTTTACGAAGAGTAGAAATAAACATTAAGAGCTCTAATCTTAAAGAGACACAAGCTTCCACACCCATGTATACACTTAAATATGTCTGGCACCACGAGCAGATCCTTCCTGTCCTTCTGCTGACAGACTGTGTTTACAACTGGATTCCCACAGTTGATCGGTGATGCCGGTCTTGACAACATTGTATCTGTTCATGTGGTCCTCGTCTGTGGAAGCGGTCCCGCTTCAGTGGCACATTTTCCTTCACCATCACTATCTCCCTTTTTTCTCACACGATGTGTGTTCATCCTGTACTCTACTCAGCATTCCTGTCCTCTGCCAGAGATTAATTGAATTGTTTTCTGGCATCCCTGCTCACAATGTGAATAATTGGGAGGCATGTGAGTGTTTATAGTTCATTTCTCCAGTTGGCAACTTAAACGGAATTCGTGATTTGCTTTGCCTCCACAATCCCTAGAAAGACAAATAAAAGGAACAGGAATGGAAGTCGAGAAGTTAGGAAAAGGCCTCTGCATAAAAAAGAAACTTCAGAGTGGGTTTTGTCAGCTGTTTGCATTGGTGTCTGGTGTTGTGTGAGTGTGAGCACACAAATGTGTAAAGGTCTATAACCTTTCACACCAGAGAACAGGCTAAAATGATTATACTGAAATGAAAATAGGTGCGATGAACGAGAACAAACTTTGAATGCCATCGTACAGCTCAGTATGAAATGTAGGTTTCTGCTGCCATCAAAATATTCAGGTGAGCAAATTTTGGTCCAAATTCAGGCCAGACAGTCGAAGGCTATTGTGATATATTTTCCCAGAATACAGCACAAGACACTTTTCATATAAAGAGAAATACAGGAATATACGCCCAAGCCTGCATCCCTATAAGACATGTTCTCAAAAATCTTGCAAACAACTAATGCAAACAAAATTTTATACAAGAGGGCCACGATCTTCAACACTGATAGTTACTTTCAGTTTAGCTTGTGGAAGATGCATTGCCTCTTTTTTGCCTCCTTCCCCTTGTCAACCTCCCTCTACTTTGCTCTGATTGTGTTTTAATGACAGTTGGCAGACACGGCTCAGTGTAGAAAAGAGACAAAACCCCTCCAGACAAGATGGGAGCCCTTATTTACTTTGCAGATAAGCATTGTGGGTAGTGGTGGGAGCGAGGTGTGCTGGCATGTTGGCTTGTTTTGGGGAAGCTTCTGGGAATCTATGATAAGAACACAATGTGGGAAGGGGGGCTGTTTCCGAACAATTAAAGACGGCTTCAAATCAAGTATGGTAGTGGTCTTATAGAACATACCTTCATTGTACACCTGGTTGGAAAATTGCCTTTGGCTCAACAAATATGAAATCACACTGCTCATGGCTCTTACAAGAGAAAACAGTAAAGCTGTCAACACGACCAAATTTATAGAGACATTGACACATTATATAATAACTAACCTAATACATTAAGCTTTTAAATAATAAACAATGAGGTTTGTAATACAGCTGACGTATCAATGTTTAGGTCAATTATATTGAGTTTGTATTTTGTTCTTCTCAAAGGCCGCTTGACATTTCAGCCACGTCCAGACTCGGTTCTGTTCCACCTGCTTTTGACTCAACGCAATCTCTCGAAAAATTTCAGTATGAGCCTGTGTTGTATTTTCCAATCTCTAAAACAATCCCGTGTAGTAGTTGATGTACCTCAATGAATAGATATCAGCATTTAAATGCAGAATCTGGGGGTAACAATACAATTTTTTTTGATTTGCTTTAGTAGATTGGTGTCTTGGTTTGGACTTTGTTTCGTTCTGTAGTCTTTATTTTAGTTCTGTCTTTCTATTTTTATTTCTGAATTACTTACCTCTTGTGTCTGTCTTGTTTCATTTCCCGCCCTCTTATATTGTTTGCTGCGCCCTGATTTGTTCCTACCCCCTCTGTCATGCATTTGGGTCCTCAACTTTTACTTCAACACATTCTGGTGTCCGTTTATATTTTTGATGTCCGAGTAGTATCAACCAATCACGGTTGAGTGGGTTTTGGTTGCATGCAGGTAAACCGTTTGTATGGTGAGCAAAAGAGGTAGAAAACATCTGCCAAAATGCAAAATCTATCATCTATCATCTGACAATGATTAGCTTTTTCACTGGCTGTTTGCATCATATCAGAGTTACCGTTATTATCAGCTTCCCACTTGTGAACAGCTTTCACATCAGTATCCAAGTCTTAATCATGAACGAAAAAGTTTAATATTA
Organism: Embiotoca jacksoni; assembly: GCF_022577435.1. Taxonomy (NCBI): domain Eukaryota; kingdom Metazoa; phylum Chordata; class Actinopteri; family Embiotocidae; genus Embiotoca; species Embiotoca jacksoni. The sequence goes on along the minus strand of NW_027185381.1, from coordinate 9,640,421 downwards.
CTAATATATCTGACTTAAACACTCAAAATGAATAGATGTAATTGTGCTATGTTGAACAAGTAATGTATTTTGAACCCTCACATGTCCAACTATGCAGTAAAACCACTCAACATTATGACATGCTTATGTAATAGCCATCAATCATTTGCTGGACAGGTAGCATGATATTCTTTAAAGAAATGTAGCTAAACTTTGTGTCTTTGTATTGTTTTTTGTTTGTGTTTTACTGCTTAAAACAGATGGAATCTTCAGATCTGGGTGAGAATCAGCAGTGAAGTGAAGTTCGATGAAATTATATTTTTGAATAATACAAAAGAAGCTGCTATCTTGAGCTGTACAATTGCGTGAAATTCTCTCCTACATGATGTTAGACTACAAATGTTTTGGGTTTGTGGGTAATGGTGTAGAAGGCTGCTGAAAACACATACAAATAGGCCTATGTCATTTCTCAAAATAAAACAGACCTTATCTGGACAAATGAAGAGAGCCACATGACATACAATTGGTCTGGTCTAAGCCAGTGTATTTAGTTATTAGTACATCACAAATTACATTACATTACATTTCATTTAGCTGACGCTTTTATCCAAAGCGACTTACAATAAGTGCATTTCAACCATGGGGGTACAAAACCCAGAACAACAAGAATCAAATGTCAGTGGGATTTTGAAGTAGGTTTTCTTCTCTAACAGAACACGTTAACATGTTTCACTCGGCCTCTGTGTAGTTCTAAACTTTGCTCATCTCACTGTATGAGCCTTCTGCGTGTTGATAAAAGCAGCCACAGACACGTCAGCTTCAGAGCAGTGTACACATAAAACCTCCCTTTAATCTTTGTAGAGAGACGAGAGAAGGAATGTATATTTATTGGTGTGGCATGTCCGTGCCAGCCGAGTGAGACTGAGAAGTGTTAAGAGTGTCGAGTGAGAATTACAGCCGTGTATGATCACTGTAATTATAAAGTTCATGGTAGCCTGCACTCCATTCATCATCACTCGGAGGTGGCTCGCATCATTCACACTTTGACTGATTCAGCTGATGAATGTGCCTGTCAGGGGGCTGAGGTTTGTGCTCAGTTTTTTTTTATGTTTTATTACTTTCAGAGTTGAATATTCTCTCTAACCTTTATTTAATTGTTAGGTGTGCACAGTGAATACACATATTTACCCACAAGTGTGTGATGAGATGGGGCGAGACTGAACGCACATCTCCAAATCAGAACCCTTGAATGCACCCGAGCTGTAAATCACGAGTGTGTGTTAAACCTCTTTCATTCTTAAAATTCACACTCACATAAGCACTGGGGCATGCAGGTGTTTGAGGTTCTCCAATGAGCCATCTCCCAATCCAGTGCCCGAACAGCCGATAGCTGCTCCTAACAGATCTATACCGTGACTGCCTTCTGTGATGTTTTTCCAGTCGCTGTCTCCACCCCTTCCAGTCATTCCCACTCATATTTCCCCTTCCCGCTTCACTTGCTGCTGGCATCCATTGTAGGCACATCCATCACCGAAGTGCATGCAAAGCCAGGATAACTCAATGGACGTGGGATGAAAACAAGGCCTTCCAGCATTCACAAACATCCTGCTGGAGTCCAGTGAGATGCTCATTCGTCCAATCTGTGATTCATCTGCACGTTGACAGACGAGATGAGCGAGAGAGACATGAGAACACCTGTGAAAGGAGGAGCTGTGGAAATCCATAGCATGACTATCTTCACGACTGAAAAATGCAGTTCATTCCCACTTTCCCCAAACAGCGTGAAATTATGAAGACGCATTTTTATGTGTGTGGGTTCGCAGATTAGATAACCAGAGAGGGAGTGAAAGGTCGTTTTCTTCTCGTTCACCTTTGCCTGTAAAAAAAAAAATTAGTTTCCCTTTTACAAACAGAAACCCAGATGGACAGCATTATTCTATTAACATGAAAGAAGTGAGTCAGGTGTACTGCAGCTTAAACTTTCTGTTGTACAGCAAATCCGCAAATTAGCTCATTCTTGTGCTTTGGCATCATCATCATCCTCCCTGGTTTAATTTAACTTATGTAACAGCGTCCTCTCACCGCAGCAGGCCTGCTTTGTTTAGATGCTTTAGCAATGATTCTGTGGGTGAAACGTACCTTGTGAAGGTTTATATCCTGTGGAGTTTACATTGCTACGGGTGTGTGTTTACAAGATAGCGGCTGTGATCACTCATACATGTAGATGAAGGCAGGGGAAAGCAGTGACACACTGGCTAACTTTCTGGACTTTTAGCAAGCTCACCATTTACAGCTGCAATAAGTAATATCTTTCTGGCATTGTACATAATATAACCACAAATATATCACCAGGGGTTTCCAATACCAGTTGCTCCAAGGCTGCACAGATTTCAGGCTTTTCTTAGACTGTCTGCTTTGAACAATGGGATAAGATTCAGGCCTTAACATTCTTCCATGTCCACCTTCGCACAGCAAACATTTGAACTGTCATTGCAGGAATAGTGCAGGTGTACCTAATAACATTCATGATGCTGCGTTTAATTAAGGCGTGCCAGCAGTATGCAGTAACAGGGCCTTGGCACTGGAACACCATCAGCAACCATCAGTTTGTCAGAGCATCACAGCACAGGCACTTTTTAGTGTCCAGTGGCACGTGGACATCACATCCAGGGACATAAGGGCTGCGAACCAATGGGAAGACCGCGGGGTTCAGATGTGAATTGTGTAACTAGACTCTCTTGAGTAATACACTTATTTGCATGAGCAGCACCACCTCACATGAGTTGCTTTGTGATTCGGAGAGACGTAAATGCTTGTAAAATTTAGCAAAGTTGAGCATGTATACTAAATGTTGTGAAGACCCGAGGGCTTTTTCAGTTCTGGCTGTTATTGGATGGGTGCTGAGACAACAAATCTGCCAGCGACATTATTTGTGGCTTCTAATAGATGTTACTAAAGGTCATTATTCAACTGATTCAGTAGCATCCAAAGTCACTAAAGATGATGAGAGTGTTTGGAATCTCCTTCGATTTTGATTAGATTGAATATTTGACCTAGTATCCTAAAGATATCTTACAGTTGTCTTTCTCTACATCACCACAGTGTTGGAGTTATGGTGACATTTTTTTCTTTACTGAAATCAGTTGTGATCTCTATTCCTGTGATTTCTTTTGGCGGTTGTTCTGAAAATCAAAACATTTCAATCCTAATGTTTAAAAAAAGCTTGACAGTGTTCAGTTTTGAGTACTGTTGAGAGGTTTACATGACCTAGTTTACATTTATTTTCTAGGGCTTTTCAAATGTAATGAGTTGCATTAGCCTATTTTGATGAAGTTATTAAAATAGTTGAAATACTTTACCTTAACAGGATAACGAGTAATCTGTATTCTATTTTATTTCAAAAGTAACCTTCCCAACACTAACAGCTGGTACTGAAAAGAGAGACTCAAGCTAATGTATGTACGATTCCCATTGGAAGACTTATTATAATCTGCCTCCTTCAAGTCTCTGTTTCTATTTTTGATGTGAAAGAATAATTGACTCCAACTGACAGCAGCTAGACAGCCGACTTCATGCGATGATTAAAAGAAACTGAAAAGTTGAAACCTGCATGAAACCTGTAGGTGGGTCATACGCGAAATGTTCCTCAATTACGTCTCACCATTACTGAACCACAACATTTCAAACAGCGCTGCGAGCTGGTTGTAAATGTTGTCTTTCTAACATTAGCAGGAAATTGGAAACAGCCAAAAAAAATAATATTTTTCCGGCGTTAAGGATGATGAATTACAATTTATCTCAAACAAAGGGTCTCTAAATCCCTTCTTCTATGAAAACTGGTTTAAATATACCCTTGAATTGATTTGATGAAAGATTAACTACCTTGCATGAGTTCATGCTGTTGAGTTCTGTCTCTACAATTATCATGTGTTCAAATGAAGTCAGTTCCTTATCGAAGGCAGATGCTCATTTAGCTGACATTGCTAATTGCCAGTCTCCTCCTGTGGAAGTGTGTGTGTGAGTAAATGAATATTTGCGTGTGCTTATACTCAAAACACACAGCAGGCAAAAAACCCCAAAGAAAGCCAGAAGTGATCCAATCTGACTCCGGGCCATCTGTCTCTGCCAGAAGAAATGATAGAGGGAGCAGTGATAAATTATTTCTCTGCTTGTGATCTTCAGGGCAGCATTCTTCCCTTTCCACAAGCATATGTGACCCCTGTCTTCCTTCTTTTTAATATACTGCCTTCCTCTCGATACACGTTTTATCCTCTTCCAAAAGTACCAGTTCCCCACCCTTGTTCTCCTGCGGTTGGGTCTACGTGTTGCGCCGTGTGGCCGTCTTTCAGATGTCTCCCCCAGGGCTCCAAAAGTAGCAGATGGGTATAACGGGATCCATAAGCAATTTGAGCTCCATATCCAAGATCATGTGATGATGTGACACCCAAGGGACGAGAAAAGGAAAGACTGATCTCATCTCTTTTCCATACAAGTCCCCTCCCTTGTTTAGGCCGTGTAAGTCTGGGGAAAAAAAAAAAAAGACAAAACAGATGCTGAAGCAATTTAATGTGGAGTTTGTTAAGAAATAGGAATGGGAATTCTCTGTGGTGGCTGCACCCTTGAGCCAGACCCACACTGGTTTCACATTTACAGACTGCTAATGCACCATGCCAATGCAGCAGCAAGGGCAAGCATTATCAGTGGTATTGTAAGGGGAAACAAAATGTGGTTTCTTCTGGCTAATTTGCATAACCAGTATGTAACTTTTACTCTAAAATTATTAAAGCATTCTTTCATAGTTGAGAGTTACTTTCCATTGAATCAAAATAGACCACAACAGTTCTTAAACCACACCGCAATTAAGAGTTTGATAGATTGAATATGTTTACATATATATTAACAGTTTACTCATGGTTATTTAGAATATGACAATTACATGTAACATAGAACCACCTTGTAAACAATTAAAACAGTTTCTATTACAGGTCAACAACACTCAAGTGAGTCTTGACTTTTGAATATCTCTTCCCTTTTCTCATGTCTTCACACGCAAAATTCTCAAAACTGGGATACGGGCTCATCCAAGTTTCTGAAACCAGGTTTACATGTGCTGGGATACTGATGAGAGCCAGGATACCAGTGTGCATCTAAACACACTCATTGGTAATGATACTAGAAAAACAAACTGTCATAAATAATTTAGTTTAAAGCATCATGAAGAATTTCCTGGTTAGTAGGTTACAGAGTATCAACACACCAAGCAGACAGACAAACAGCCCTAAAATATATCAGAAAGTATAAAGAAAATGTTATGTTCATCATTTGGTCCTTATATTGTGGGTCCTGTTGTGTTTGATTATGGTAAGAGGCACGTTAGCACTACAACAGGTTTTGTCCAGTGACAAATTATACAGAAATGCACATTTTACATTTATGTAGCAAACTGGGCAAACAAGGGTGTTTCTTATTATTATTGTAATTTTCAGAATTTAATGATGAAGGTGATCATTTTAAAAGGTCACCAAAAGTTAATCAGGTCATCCTTGAGTGGAATTGAGGGTATCTGCCAAAGTCCATTAATCCTTTTCTGAGATATTGCATTCACAAGAACGGAATGGCTGTGAGGTCCCAGTGACCTATGACCTTTAACAGACAAAATATAATCAGTTCATCCTTGAGTCAAATTTAGCCTTTCTGAGAGATTTAAATAAATTCCCTCAAGGCGTTCATGAGATATTGCGTTCACGAGAATGGGGCAGATGTGAGTTAGCAGGGACCTTTGACCTCTGACAACCAATACGTAATTAGTTCATCCTTGAGGCCCAGTGATTTGTGCCAAATCTAAAGAAATTTCCTCAATGTATATCTGACACATCGTATTCAGAAAAACAGATCGTACGGACAGACAATTAGATGAACAGATGGATAAAAGGATGGACAACCCAAAAATATAAAGCCTTCGGCCACAGCTGCCACCGGGACAGAAGCATAAATAAAAAAATATATAACATGATATTTAAAAAAAAAAAAATCTGTTTAACATTACACACAAGACACTACAAAACTGGCACTCCTTTAGCATATGGTTGCTCCTTCATTTTCCAACTTGGACTCCTCCTCCTCCACCCCTCTGTGTCCTTGACACCTTGGCTTATCCTCTCCTCCTTGATTTTGCTACCACCAGTGCACCCACATGAGGTCATTTCATCTTTGATGTGAAGCTGTTTGGCATTGCCTCTCATGTAGGAGCCATCCATACTGCCTTTGATCGCACTCTCGATGTAAGTGATGGAGTGGTGTTTATGTGGTAGCTGTCTGCCGCCAGCCTCTTCTAACTCCCTCACAGCTGGGCCTTCACTTCCCCCCGCGGCTTCCTCCTTAACTCTGACACCTGCGTTTGGCTGCTCTGACAAGTAAATCATGACAATGACCTTGCATAGCTCTCATTGAACAACTCTATCTACTGTACACTGCCTTGCCTACATACCCTCATTCTATGTATTTCACCACCAGACGATGATGGCCAGACCCTGCGATCATACCAGTGATGAAATGGTCTGTCCCCATGTACAAGCAACCTGACTTGGAAAATTAATTAGGCCAGAGAAGATGTGGGTGCAAGAAGAGGGAGTTTAGGCGTAGGCATACACTGACTTTCCTCTTTACAGGCAGCTAGAAAATCTCTGTTTATATATGGGGAGCAGAAAAAACATATATGTGCATTGACAAGTGGGACTTTAATGTGCCGTAAAGTTGTGTTAATTTGAATAAAATAAGTGGCCCCGTGTGTGAAAAAGCTGCATGTCACTAAGCGAGGCACCCTCAGCAGCTGTGAATTCAAATATAAGTCCAAACATATGCTACACTTCTACATAAACACAGACGCACACAAACCACATGTCTGCACAAGCAGTAAGTGACAGAGCTCCACACAGGGCTGCAGGCAAATAGGTGACTCACACAGTGTTGACACATTCTGGTTAGAGGGTCAGAGCTTCAGAGAAACAGAAAAGGTCACCTGCACACCTGCACACTTCACGGCACCAGGACTTTTCACTTTATCATCTCCGCTGGTCAACTCCTACCATTCGACTTAAACGGCTGCGAGACGCACACAAGCTGCCTTTCTGTGGTGGTGAACACAGCGAGGAGGGGAACGGGTCTGTGTTCTTTACTGAAGATGGGATGTGAGAGGCTCTCTGCATGCAAACCCCCCATTCATCATTGTCAGTAGCCTTGTGTTGTCTGGCCAACCCCCAAAAAGCTTGGGGATGAACCATTGACTCCTGTAAAAAGGGGTTTCAACTTCACCAAGGCTCAATAAAAAAGGGCCAATGCACTTAGTGTGCTGTTAATTACCCCACTTCAAGTGAAGCAAAACCTGTGTTAACGTAACATAATGGACTCTGTCACCACGTCTTTGGGGTAAATGATGGGTTCTGTCAGTGCGAGAGGTTTATACTGTATACTGTAAGGATTATTTAGTTGTAAGTCTAAAAAAAATAACTGCATATTAGTTTTAAGTGTCGTCTTTGAATTTGATTACTGATGCACTTTTGATGCCAAAACAGTGGCACTTTTATACCAAACAGTTCTTTTTTAATCTCCCTAAGAAATGTATTTGAGGATGTGAAATACACACAGACAGACAGACAGACAGATAGACAGATAGATAGATAGATAGATAGATAGATAGATACACACATATGGTAAAGATAGCATTTATGACATGGATACAATCAAATAAATATATAAATAAAACAAATAACAGCGAGAAACAATTCAAATTAAAAGCCAGTCAAAAAAGATTTTAGGGTTATAAATTTGTTTAAAAATATCAACACTTTCAGTTATTCTTAGATCCTCAGGAAGCCAATCCAACGGCTCAGAGCACAAAAACTAAAATCTCACTGAAAGTTTTTGTCCTTCCACTTTAAACTGAGAGATCGTCCTGGTTCATAGATTGGAACGATGTGTGGACCATGGAGTGCTTTAAAGAGAAATCATAGAATCAATATTTGGTATTTTTCGGCTGCATTTAAGCACAGTTTTGGTTTAGCATGCTGACCAGCTGATAATGACGCTAACCTCCTGATTATTAGCAAGTTTACTGTTTACCATGATCACCCTTTTAGTTTAACCTCATCGTATTCAAATATTTCCTTATGAGCTGGGAGATTTGTCATTGTGCCAAAAATTCAGTAATTGTTGAGATATTTTATTCTGAACCAGAAATGTCAACTGCATGGTGGCATGACACTGTGAAACGTTGGGGTCACCAACTGCTGGGATTAATTGCCTGGAAACATAAATGTCAATGCCAAGTTTTGCAGTCATTAATCTCGTAGATGCCAAGTTATGTCTGGACCAAAGTGGTGGCCCAACATGTCCTTCCCCAGAGCTCCACCTTCAGTGTGGCTGAACAGAGAAATGTCCTCTTTCTACTCTTAGAAGGAGGTGGTGTAACTAAAGAATGACCCATCTCTGTCATTTTGGGGTCATGTCAGCACACAAACAAAAACTCGTGGTTGGAGGAGTGGGAACACGCGTGAGGCTGAGAATATCTGGCCTAGTTCTGAACAAGCCCTCTCTAATTTGGTACACCTCACTCAAGGGCAGCTGGCCTCAATGTTTACTGCTCTTTTTTTAGGGCAAACGTGTGTTTGAGTGTGTGTGTGTGTGTGTGTGTGTGTGTGTGTGTGTGTGTGTGTGTGTGTGTGTGTGTGTGTGTGTGAGTGTGTGTATTTGCACCCTTGTGGTTTTTCCACATGACTTTGAAACAGATATTATTGGTCTTGTGAGGAAGCAAGCACATGAAGCCTTCACCTCTTCCCTGTTTGAATTTAAAGTGAATAGTGTAGCAGCTAGTGAGCGAGTACTGGAGAAAAATGTGAGAGTCAAATTCAATTACTTTAAGTGGACCAGACTCAGAATGAATGGGTCTGTTTCACATTTCAACTCAAGACACCCACTTTACCTCCCCAAATGTAATCTGCGCTCAGAGGCAGTACGACTGAGATTAAGACTTTTACAGACAACAAGAGTGATCAACAGTTAATGTTTACAACTCGACACGGCAATGACATTGTCGATGGCAAATTATCACTAACTTTCTACTTTCAATAAATCGGGAATTCCTGCAATCTCTGTCCTATTGGATCGTCGCTGGAGTAACGTTTCTCTTTGAACTCCCGGACATTGTTTGACAGTGACAGAAGTTTCTATAAATTTTCCTTTTTGCCTTGACAGCCCTGTGTCAAACAACCCAGCCCGAAGTACTACCCACAATTCATCTGACGCAAGAAACCTGTCACATACTGACATGTACTGTATCTCAGGTGAGGCCATTTGATTTCATTGGTCTAATCTTGTAGCGAATCACTCGCACTTTTTGTCAGAGAAGATCTTACCTTTACAGAGACTGAGTGCAAGAGAGAAAGGTAAATTACATAATGAGATCAAGGGCCAGAGTGTTTGTGTGACCCAGTTTGACGAGCGTCATAAGCAGACGCGATCTGAGAACCATTATGTACTCTGACAGGTCCAAATGAAAGGGCCATTTCTCTAATGTGGAACAGGGATGGGGGGCCTCAGATACTTCAAATGTTTCAAATTCAGCAAAACAGTGACCTCCCTCCAGAGAGCTGCGAAAATAAATCCCCAGTCACACATTTCAGCCACAGGAATTGAGAAAAATGGGGCCTGTCTACACAACCCACTCGCTCGCTTTCTCACCCGCACGTGAGCCAAAGTGGAAAAGTATGTGGTGCTCTGCCTGCTTCATGTTACATGTTTTCTGATATGTTTTGTGTTTTTTGTGTGTCCCCCTTTATTTATTTCTGAATGTAAAACAGACTGTGTTTTATCACGTGATCTTTATGAATGTGGATCCACTGAAAGACCGCTTGTGATTCTCTTGTGTGTGTGAATTGTACGAACTGTCTGTTTTCTCCATTTTCAGTTCCCCTCTTGCCTCTTGTTCTCTGTATCGTCTTCCACTGTCAGTCTGCCCACTAGGCCAGTGTCTCTGGAGTTCAGCCATGAAGAGGCCATTTTCTGGCTCCAGTGGTGTGTGCTGAAAAATCCCTACTTGAACTCGGTAGACCCGCCAGCTTCATGAGGATCCAGCTTCTGGCTGGTGGTTGGAGGTTTGAATCCCTATGCTGGCTGGTAGAGTTAGTGGATATTACAGTAGAAAATGGGTCATATTCATCTTGGAGCTCAGTGGGTCGTATATTCACAAAATCAGGTCCAACTCTAGACTCCAAAGAACCCTCATTTACGTTTGCAAATAATGGGTACAATTAAACTGCATCTGTGGACAGTGCAAACCCTCAAAGGTCACTACTACTACTACTACCTGAAAATGGCTAAAATTACAGGTTTGTAGTCTATTAGGGTTTGTGGCAAACTGAAGTATTTGAAGAATGTGAACTTGTTACCAAGTTTGAACATTCAGCCATTATGTGAATATTCAATCCATTTTTGTTCTCCAGTTTTTCCCCAGACAAATGTGTGTTTGGAGGTGTGTGACATCCTTTTTAATATTTATGGCTCTATTTTAATTGTTGCGGTTTCTTTTGTTTTTTTATGTATTTGATTTTAGATGTGGCATCCCTACACATGAATGTGTATAAATATGAATAAAGGGGAGAAGAACTGGGTCAACCAAAAAATAATCATATTTTCAACTAAATGTATAAGAAAATTTGTATTTAACAAGCAAGAGAGGCGAAAGTACAAACACTTTCAGCACATTTGATAATTTTTCCAAGTTTGTTTACATTCCAACTTAATATTCGAAGAGTCCATCAAGTCCATCAAACCACTGACTGATAGTTTAGTTGCACTACTAAATTACAGCATGAATATTTCTCCAATCAAAATTGTCTTGGTAGGTCAAAATCTTCTATATACACTCTATGTCTACAAGAACAAAGCCTAGATGTATTTGCATGTGTCTGGTATACGCACCAAACTTTCCTCAGAACAATAGAGGTTTGAAAAATTCACAGCACAAAGTTCAATCCCATAACTCTCTTTGTCATCCAAACTTCTACTCTCCGGTCATGCCTCTGAGCCTATGTCGCTCAGTCTGCCAGCGTGCCTGCACAGACAAGGAAACCATAAATCCGTGAAGTGCTTCTTTTTCTTCCCCTTCGACACATTTCTCTTTCGGCGGGGCTTTTTTAGCACACTGAGCAAGCGGCCGCGGCACCAGGAGAAGCCTGATGGAGAGAGCCACCTGAACAAACCCAGTGTGGAACCAGGCAGCCAGGACAGCCCAGCCCAGGCAGATTTATGACCCTCTACCACTCTTTTCCCACAGAGAGGCCCCTCTCTGGAGCTTCTGGATGTATTATACCCAGTTTATTACTTTTTGTCACCTCTGTCTACCTCTCCTTCCACTCCCTTTCCTGTTCCACATTCCCATTTTTATTTAAATATGTATCATTTACCTTCCTCTTTTTTTCGATTTTGGTATCTCTTTTCTCTCTCTCTCTCTCTCTCCCCCTCCTTTTCTCCCAGACATCCTGGCCAGCTGTTTATCCAGACAGGGTGTCTACAGCTGTCTCTGCAAAGCTGAGTTGCAGCTCCAGAGGTAGGTCGCATAGCCTGCAGCGTAGAGCTCTTTCCCAACACCTCTGTCTCCTCTCTTCGCAGCATCCATGACCTGAGCACGACCTTGACATCACAACTACATGTTTTCTCCCAAACCACCCACACAGTGCATGGAGGTTGTCTAGAGGAGGTAGCACTGCAGACAATTTACGGGATCTATGCCAACACGATATATTGTGTCTTGTAAAAACACGAGAAACACTAAAAATGCATTTTGCTCTCCAAAAATTAAGCCTAAATTTGAGGGCATAGCTTTTACAGTACATAAAACACCCATGTAACGGCAAAAAAGTGCTCTCACTTTTTTCCCACTTCTTTTTTTGTTATTTTGTTTTTCTCCACCAAGCAACAGTGACGCCCTGGCAGAGGCTCCATATTACCCCAAGTAAAATCAAACCACTGAGCACAAGCATCAGTTGGTGGGTAAAAAGACTCCGCCAGACAAGGGTAAACTCTGTTACAACACCCTATGAGACAAGGGGCAGTAAAACCAAATGAAGTGTGCAGCAAATTAGCCCTGCTTTGCTGAAGATATTGCAATAATTAATCTAGCCTTTGCACGCGTTTCTGCCGTGGTATTCTGCCTTCTTGGCCAAGTCAATCTCAGATGAGGGACTTTAAGTAGTCTCAGTTCACTTTTTTTTCCAGATGAGGAAAACTTTAAACTGTACCTTCATGCATATTTCCTTTGGGAAGTGCGTTTCTACGTTATTTGCCATTATTTCTTAAAAGTTTACTTCGCTGTTGTTTTTCCTGAGTTCCTGGGTAATTGTCGAGACAGGTCAAAGACAACCTTCCTCTGGGCCTCAACAAAGAATGAGTTCGATTACTGAAGGCAACAGCTTAAAACACTTGAAGCAACCTCATATTAAACTGCTGGTGAACTCAAACTGACAACATACATCTTGTGTTTTTTATGTTTTGCCACACAGTGTTGATGAAATGTTATGAATCCTCCAGGCCTTGGGAAGCGTGGTTTATGACTTATGGGGGGGCTCCAGTGTTTCTTGGTTGGTTGTTACAGTAAACTGTGTTGCCATCCGTGCTGCGCGGTGGAGACGTGAGACCCCTGAGATGGACGTGTTTACTCTGCAGTTAATCACCATGTCTGATGCGGCCTCTCTGGATGTGTGAGGGGGGAAATGCCGGCTAAATGCAGTCACCACGACCTAATGAGGTGGTTTAGCTGCAGCAGCGTGCCATCAGTTGTACTCTGTAATTCAGAGACACCAACTCCACAGTTCCCCTGGCCAGTCTGCGTCACAAGTGCGTTCGTCCGTATTCGCCACGTCGCCCGCAGCCCTGTGAAACATGTTGAATGGCTGCTCTTGGATACCGGGGTCCTACAGGCCGTCAATCAATGCGGAGTGTGTGGTTTGAAAATGGGGAGAATGGGGAGCGCGAGGAACGGTTATGGAGAGAAAGGAATTACAGTCTGACCGTTTTTCGTGAGGCAAGCGTCAAACTTCCCATATGAAAGCAAAATGAGTGTAAAATGTGCTGCACACACACATACAGTAATTTGTATCTATGACATCCAGAAGGTCCTTTCTCCTCCTCTTCGTCCTCGTGGCACAGCAGTGCTGTTCTTGGAAGAGCCTGGTACTGTAGCTCCACTCCTCGCTAATGGTTAAACAGCATGCCCATGCCATGCTCACTAATGACAGGTTAGACTTATTCCACTGAAGTGGCGCTTTTCAGAGTCAACGGCGCACAAAGAGCACAGCGAGCACCTCCCAGTGCAGCTGAGGTGCTGTGAGGACACTGTCAACATGCACAGGAATGCACACATGTATTAACAAACACTTAGCTGTGCAACAAATAAAGTGTCTGCTTACACTCTGGAAACTGGACTGAAACTTTTGTTAACAGCAATAATCAAACAGTTCCTTAAAGGTTATCCGATACTATCCTCAGGTCCTGTTATCTGTTTCTGATCCTCATTCGATATCAGACATCTCGAGTTCTTACATTTGTGTCATTTCAAAAAAATTTAAGCATTCGTCTGCTGCGCTTGAGTGTACCGTTAAAATGGTCAAAAAACAATCTTTATGTCTTGTTATTTTCAATTAAGTCCAAGTGTCCCACAATGAACCCTTCCACATGTCTTTCATAACTCACTGAAACGTTTGTCTATGCATGAGAATGGGTGAAGGTTAGATCAGGGTACCTTCAGGGTTCACACTGTTTACCCTCCTTTCACTGAACATTCAACAGATGAGAGCTGTTTGTTTGTCTTTCAAAACAGAAGGAGCGCTTTGTTTGACTTGGCATTTGTTTAGCCATATTATTAGGACAGTAAACTTCCGACTGGAGTTGTTATGCGCACCACATGTTAGGCCTTTTTTTTTTTTACGTTTCCCATGAGACAGCTAAAATGTAAGAGTATTCCCACTGTGAGGTGATGTAGGAGAGGTAAAGGTCTGCAAAGTGTAGGAGAATTTCATGCACATCATCCATCATTTCCAGCGAGCAAAGCATGAATACGTGCGCATGAAGAAAAATGCTTTTCTTTGCTTTATGTGTGCGTGCCTGCGTGGGCGTCTATACATCTAAAGGTATGCGTTCTCAAAATCACTCTCTTTGGGATATTTGACTCTCAGATCCTGTCACATTTTCCCTGCATCAACAGGCTGGATCTGTTTCTGCCCCATGGCGGGCCCACTTCAACACTTCCTCAGCAGAAAAGGTGGGAGCGAGATGAATGTGTCTTTTCATCAGGACTGGCGCTGCATGAATATTTCAAACCGGCAACATGACTCTTCGGTGCCACCCGACACAAGGAAGAGGTCTCTGGGTGAGTTCAGGGGTAAGGCAAGTGGAGGTGAAATCTCAGATTGTAACTTCAGCACCTGCTCGCAGTGACAGACATGCAGACCCTGGAGCTGGTGGTGTGATAGAGGTTTGGTTGAACCCTATCTGACCATGTCGCCATGTGCCGGTGCCAGGCCTGCCACTGGAACAACACTTTGTTTTGTAAAACCATCAGTACAAGCCCGGGCATGTGCTTGTATTGTTGAGTGTGTGTGTTTGGATGGAGAGGATGGGTGTGCCTGTGGACATACCAGGCATTCCAGGTCGGCAATAAAGCCAAATTGAAGGTGGGGGATAAAGCTGGGATGTGTTGAGTGATACCTGGACAGCTGGGAATGAGAAGGTGGGACAGAGAGGTTTCGGCTCCTTGAGATGTGCTGACACTGCTTTAGGTGAAACCTGGGGAAAGATTAAGCTGGAATGAGGATTTTGCTGTGTTTTGTGGTCAAACCAGGATCAAAATCAGACAATTGTGCCCTCAAAAGTTCAGGAAAAAGATGTGAATTTTGCCCCAACTGTTCACTCCCACAAGCACCTAAATTGGTTTTGTAATATTTGAGTGGTGTGTTTCAATGTTGCTCTGACTGAGTATGTATCAAACATTTTTGTCAATGTGTGTCTTTCTGCCAACACACTGCCATATTTGTTATTGTACATGATCATGGTGGTGACCCAAGATGTCAGCTTGGTATGATATCTCCACATGTGTTTAGGCTTAGAAACCTTTCCAAAGATTCAGGCAACAGCCAAACACAGGCTCTGTAGATCCAAAGCAGATAATAGATACATGGTTAAAGAAATACACAGGCTTTTCAAACACAGGGGAACAAAATGTTCTTTCAATCACACTGCAAAGAAGGAAATGGCATGTCTGCAACAGCTCTTCCAAACCTTCTGGTTCATGCTGACTTTAAAAGCAAATAACCCTGTCACACATTGGATAAGTTTTGAGTTGTGAGAACTTCAAGCAAAAAGGGATTTCTCTCCCTTAGATTATTTCATTTAAATATTTTTATCTGGCATTTTATCTACAGCCGAACTAAAGGTGTTGTGAGGCCGTGCCAGCCTGTTCTCAATCTCAGTGCGTCAAATTCTGAGACGCCAGCGGGCAATAACCAAACAGCAGTATTTGATGACGTTGACAAGGGGTTGGCTGTACATGCAAAATATGCATCAACACTTACATGCTGATTTTTAGGAATGTAAGAAAGTAAGAAATGTTTAATGCATCAATATTTCAAGTCCCTAGCATTCCACATATTTGATCATAAACCAAAGCATTGGATATATTAAAACTCTGACCTGATAATGACATGAGAGGAAAAGTGAAAAGTTATTATAAATCATCCCAAAGGGAACAGGAATGTCTTAACAAAATTTCACAGCAATTCATCCAATACGTGTTGAAATTTTTCACTCAAATTCTCAAACATCAATCACAGACATTATCAGGGGATCTTCAAAATCATCATAATACATGGCCTCGCAACCAGAAACGTGTATCCTTCAAGTAGTTCTTTCTGGATAAGTGAAAGCAATAAAGCGATTTTTGTTTATTTATTTTTGTCTTTCCTACCCTACAAATTATCTCGAGCCATCAGATTGGTGTTGGACCTCTGATACGATTTTTCATTGGACAAGAGCCAGGTGTTTAATTCACTGGCTGTGATTAGTTTCATTTAATTCCCTGCTGTGCTGAATATATCAGGCAATAATTGCTGAACATGGCCTCATCAGCTGAGAAACAAGCGTTTAACACCCCGGGTGCACAAATGTCTGCACAGCTTGTGCTCCTGAAAGCCCAGTTTTCTGGATAGCATATTTTAAAATGTAAATGTACTTGATGCTGTTCCAGATCTCTCTGTTGGTTAGTAAAAGCACGGCTCATTAAGCCCCAATACTGCAGCAATTAAAGTCAATTAAAGGCCTGTTAGGAAACTCAATGGGCTTCCCGCTGAGACAGGTTCCACCAAATGACACTGGGGGGAGAATGCAGGAGGTCCAGGCTGCGGACATAATCAGGGGAACAATGATATACAGTGTTGGAGTGGAAAGGAAACTTTTAAAATGTTTTAATGTTTAGACGTAACTTCTCATCTGTCACCCAAATGCTTCACCTGGGATTTGCCTTTAAATTTTCATCAGTGGTGGACTTTACTTTTGCTGAAAAAGCTGAAAAAGCTCCATTGTTCGTCTCATGCACTATGCAGTCCCTCACTCTCACGCACTATCTTCCCTGTTGCGGCAAAGACATGGAGCTCTGTTGAAGCCCCAAATAAGCCGGGAGCTTTAATAATGGAGCAATTTCCAAAGCTGTGTTATAATAACCCAATGCCCACAGTTGATGGCGGGCTGCTCTGACTTTTAGTCTTCGGACATCTGGATGCTCTTCAGACAGTCTCTCTAACATGGCACGGTCAAAAAAAAAGGGGCGTGCGTTTCAAAGGACAACAGAAAGGGCTTTTGTCTTTTGTTTGACAGAGTTCCAGGCAACATGTGGACGGGGTAGCCATTTTACTCCCAAGGTATGTCCTTCTGAATTCAGGGCTCTTTCTACTCCTGGACAGCCTAATGTGAGCCAGATTGTTGGTGCTTCAGGGAAAATATAGATCTCATGATTACCAACAATTGACCAATTCATTTGAGAACTCTTTTGACTTGGCGTCTGTGCAGCTGCATTCGAAAATGTGGTTATTGTGTGTCTGCGTTTCTGTGTGTCTGTGTGTGTGCTAAGACTCGATCACTCCCACAATGATAAATCAAAAGAGGCTGGTAGCCTTTAGATCATGTTGGGCCCCATGTTTTGAAGAAAGGATTGGCACTCAATATGAGTACTGATTGAGCCACTGAGAGGGTGTTTGGATTAGAATGAGCCTATACATTACACAGATGGGGCTCAACCTAAGTGTGTGTGTGTGTGTGTGTGTGTGTGTGTGTATGAAGCCATTTATATGCAGTTTTGGAGGTACATACTGTACATTTGACCCAGATAAATACTGTGTGCCAGGCAGAACGTGCAAGAAGTGGAATTAAAGGCAACAGAGGTTTGTGATGAACGGTTCAAAGACTCAAAAGAGATCACCTGCCTTTGTGGCTGGATTATTTTTTTTTTTTTAGCCCAGATAGCTTTACATGGGCTGCCATAAAATCAGTTTGAAAAGGCAAAAGGAGGCAATAGAGTAACTTTATTGGCTTGAGATGAAGTGCTTGTGTACAAAGGGATTCCAGAGATGCCAGGGGAGATGAAGACTGCCCACGGCCAGGTAGCTCTCTAAAACATCCTCTTTCCTTATCACGGAGCCGTTCACAGCTGGCATACAGCTGCTTCTTCGTAATGCTGTCTTAAACCACCGGCACTAGAACTTATACACAGTCTAATATAAAATGTTTGTGTGAGTGAGCACTGCAAGATGACACCAAAGATAAATCTGAAACATATCTGCCTTTTATCTTGAATGCATTTTATCACCCACTGCTGACTAGTGTCAATTCTTCAGACAGTTTTATAGATTCAACCACAATGACAGCAGTAAATAGATGAAAAGATAGATTTTCTGAGAACACACCCTCTCCTTTTATCTTATATTTAGGATCTTTTTGCATATGAGTGTTTTTATTCAGTGAGAAAGTGAATGTTCTGCTGCAGTGAGTAGTTTGTGTTCAACAAACAATGTAGCTTAATTTCTTTTTTTGATATTATCCAGTTGCATAGTGTTCAAATTCAACACACATCACCACAACATCAGCTTGATAAGTGCAATACTGTGTGATCCTATAAAAATATGAAGAGAAAGTGAACATCGTAAGAATGCTCTGGCTAAGGTGTACCTGGTGGTTCTGTTTGGGGTAACTCTTTTAAGATTACAGTGTTTTCCAGTTCCCTTTTGGCTTAAATACACGTATATATTACACAGTGCACTCAAGAAATAGAGTGAGATGACGGGATCAAAATCACTCTCATGCCTTTGTTTATTGTGGCCCTGGATATATATGGTGTTTAGCTTATCTTAGCTTTGCATGTGTGGTGTTATGAAGGGAAAACAAACTCTCTCTCTCTGCTATGTTAGAAATACATTTTAGAAAAACCTCCAAACACCAACTAATATGACATAACTTGTATGTTGTGTCTTGACAAACAACAGTTTAACTTTCAGTCCTAAACGTCTGTGCAGAGCGCCTCATTGGTTGCTGGTGCAGTTTGGAGTCACTTTTCAACTCTTTTAGCAACAATGAACACACAAGAGAGTGATACCCGTGGCCCTCCGACAGAAGTCAAAAAAGCATGTTTCCCAAAATGTTGAACTCTATTCCTTGCCCTATCCTGTTTATTGTTCCTTTGACTTTACTCTGTTAAAATGTATACTGCCCTATTTGTGTAGCCCACTTAATTAGTTTATTACTGTTGTGAATCCAGTTTCCTTGACAAAGCCTTGCATTTTGTGTTAATTATGGCTCAACACCCAGAAGAAACCAGCAATGAGATGGAAGGAGTTAATTCTCACTAAGAAAATGTAAGCATCATGTGGGATTTCACATAATGACGATAATGATGACAATGAGCATAAAAATAAATTGTGGATTTGTTTTGTGGCATGAGACAAGAGTGTGTTGCAATGAATGTAATTAGGAGGTTTCAAGGATTTTGTAACATGTTTTATTTTAAAGCCAAAATGCATTACGAACATCAGTTTTTTCATATCATTCGTCCTATTGTGAAATGGAATTCATATCACAGATCTGCTTTTTAAAGCAAAACCATTGTTAGATATTTATTTTCTGATTGATGACTCAAATACAGTAAATCTCTTATTGTCTTTTCCTCATGATTGTAGATGTTCAGTTTGTGCTATAAGCTACTGTAATTATTTGCATGTTGTGAGTTGTTTTTTTTTTCAAGCGTTTGAGTTGAAAGATTTGCACCGAAGGATCTGTATGTCTCTGAGAAGACTGTACAGTCATAAGAAAACAATATTCCATTGGCCTCAAAAATATTTCAACTCTTCTCAGATCGGAACCAAACGTTGGTTGTTCCACTGCCTGTTAGCGTGCGATTCCTTGATCCCTCTGTAACATGAAGCCCGTGTAGCGAGCCGGACCACATGGGGAGCGCGATGTTGTGAGGTGAGGTATTTTTCGACTGGGAGACAAATATGTAATGCATTCCAGACACTCAGGCCGCACACGGCTTTCTCCCCTGCTACCTATAGGCATCAATCCTCTCCCCTTTCGCTAGAACAATAAACCCACAGCCGCTGAGGAAGAACTCATTTCAGATCTCAAAAACACAACTACCTCTTCTGTCGCTTCCTGGGGCCCGTGGAGAGGGATCCCGCTATAGTCTCCGGACTTGGAGTCAGTCTCTAAACACTAGACACTTTCTCCAACTCATAAACATTAACTCCTGACCCATAATTTAAGACCTTGTACCATGTCCTCGCGTTCTAGACCCATAACTTTTTGCTGTTAACCTTCAGCTCACCCACAGCGCCAACCAGGACACTAAATCTCTCACCCATTCCCCCAACAAGTTGCGGTGATTTTCTGAAGCGTGACCTCCTGGATGATCACCTCATATGAAGATGTTTCTGGTGATTCTCCTCCAAGCTGGTTTAACTGAGTTGCATAACTGGGATGATACTCGGGTTTCTTTTTGTTCAATGAAGCCCAGATGGGACCGACTTTCTTCCCCTCTCACTTCCTCACCTCTCCATCCTTTCCTCATCTCCTCCACACCGCATTAAGGAGCACCAATCAGGTTTGAGCTTAAAACAGCAAAGATGGCCTCTGTAAAAGCCCCTCTTTTCACCTTGTCAGTGTAGCGTGAGATGCTAAGATGTATGTGAAACAGAGTGCTAAGATATTACTCATAATGAATGGGCCTGTGCAGTTAAAGAATCATGAGTTTTTTCATCAACTTGCTTGTCCTTTCCTCCCACACTGGGGTAAACATTTTTGTGATGTTCATTTGCAGCTTCCTGTTCATGTCATTTTGGTCTCTTTCTCTCCCTCCTTCTCTCCTTATTAAATCAGTTCCACTGAATGTTATTATGTCAAGTCTGACTCACCAAAGAGAGCCAGGAGTGAGTGGGGGTGGCAAGGTAATTTGATATATTTCTTATTTTAGTAAAAGCAGATCTATGTACTCATGCCTCTTCAAACTGCCGCCAAAGGACAACAGATTGACAGCTCTCCCTGTGTGAGACCAACACTCCTGCTTGGCCTTCATTTAATAGGTATGCATGGGTGGAAGTGTGCATGTGTGATGTTTATGCGCGTCTTGGCTTCCCTATGACGTTCCAATGTTCTTCCCTCGTTCAACCCTTCATTTTTTGTTTTAATTCCTCTCTTCCGAGGCATCCGATCCTGTGGACTTTCAGACATGTGAGAGCTCATGGTGCATACCTCTGGAGATGCTGGAGAGCTTTGAACTGAGCTGCATGAAACCGAGTCATCAAGGCCAAACTGACCTCTGCTGGGCTCCATTTTACCTGTATTATACTTGTGCATTGAGAGAAGGTATTTATGGCTTCGATCAAAGCTATTGTTAAACCTCAAGTGACTGCTTTTTTTGTTGGCCACTCAGGGG
Organism: Embiotoca jacksoni; assembly: GCF_022577435.1. NCBI lineage: Eukaryota > Metazoa > Chordata > Actinopteri > Embiotocidae > Embiotoca > Embiotoca jacksoni. The sequence goes on along the minus strand of NW_027185381.1, from coordinate 9,619,420 downwards.
AAGCATAAACAAGTTGTGAGCACAATATTGACTTATCGTCATCTTATTAGTTGATATGACCACCTGGTTTGCCTGTTATCAGACAGTTGAATGAGCAGCTATACCATCACACATCTCTATAGTATAGTACGGGCCCACTAAATCTTCTAATAAGTTCGGGAGGCTCTTATCAATTAGAATATGATCGGCGAACAATAACAGCGACAGACATACCGGGCTTTTGTCTTCAATTATAATATAAAAATTGGTAAAACATTAATAGGTTAGACTCACGAAAAGATCACATACTGTACATTAAAAACTTAACTTAAGTTAACTTATATTTGTAACTTAAAACAAGCCCACATTAGTATTTGTTTTTACACGGGACACAAACAACGGACTCCATAGGTGAAAGTCCTGTGTTTGATCCATCTAACCACCCCTGACCTCCTCCCGCCGCAGACTTTGTGACTCTTTACACTGTCACCTGACTTCTTCCTTAGCCTTGTACCTCAGGCCCTGAAGGTCAATAGTAATCTTCCACTAGCACTATCACTGTTGTGATGACTACCGCCTATTCAATAGTCTGATAATAGTCAGATCAGGTGATATGATGAACTTGTTGGCATATGCTGCATACTTACACATTCATTAGTGCCAGAGCAACATTAACATTCATTTTGTGTCCATGTTCTGACCACTGAATTAATTGACACTGTTGTTCAATATTTACTTTTCTTTTACCTCTGTTTTTGGTCTCTATAACTCCTAAGGGAAAATCCTGTGTTGTTTGGTATTGAGTAGGTAGAGTGTTTTTTGTTGTTGCTGAAAACAGCGACCTGATGTAGCAGAAAGTGTCTCACTTTTGACCACAACAACAACATTTGACCACAACAGAAAAGGTGCCACCCGGACAGCTAAACATTGACCTGAAAGCTAAAAACCTCTCAAAAGCCGAGGGGATCTGCAGATCCTGGTGCTAATTCTGTTGTAAATATCAAAAACAATAGGGTTCCGCCACCGTTGGTGCTTGGACTCCTAATTATAGCCACACGCTTCTGGTCTGTCACAGCAGGTCTGAAATCAAGACACAAGTCCTTTCGGTTGGTAGCTTGGTGTGTACGTTGTGGTGTAGCCTGTGTGTAAGCTGTGGTGTAGCCTTACATACTGTAGCTTAGACAGACATATATCTTTGAGTCTTATGAAAGTAAACACAGAAATAAGTCCCCTGGAAACTGCATACCACACTGGATCCACTTCCTTGTCACTTTGCAGGGTCGCTTACTTGCAGTATTTTTGTGCTCACGCCGCTTTTTTTTTTTATGTTGGTGTGAGGTTCTGTTTTCATTTGAGTCTGTTTGCAAAGTGCATGCTGGAGAAGTGGCATCAAATGTGAAAAAACGTCCTAAATATTTCCCTAAAATGCAAAAAAAATAAGAATGAGCACACCATGCGCTGCAGCTATAGAATAAACTGAGATTTATTTTGTTACTAAATTTGCAGTCTCTTAAAAGTGGTACTGTAACAAAGTTTGGACACCTGTAAATTGAGCATGTTTTCTTCTTCCTTTATGCAGAGCATGGCCTAGAAATATTAATGCCACAGCAGAACAGGTCATGCTCACTGGCACACTGCACACTGGACTACTTCTGAGACTTTTACCTCTTTTACTTTCTGCAAACTGCAGTTCGAACTCTCTTTTATTGACCTACTTTCGAGGTGGTGCACAAGATGATATATGGAGCAGGGCTTTTTGGAGAGCAGGACAAACCAAGGGGTGGGGGCTGTAGGGGGCTGCAGCATTGCATACCTCTGCGTGTACAAGGAGTAGCCTTTCACCCCTCACTCTGTGTGCTGCCTTTGTCTTTGCAGAAGAGGACATAAATCACCCCAAGTCCTGCCCAGGAATCAGCCGTCACAAAATGAAGAAAGAAAGAGGAGAGGTGAAGCGAGTTGAGGTAGACGTTTTATTCTCGAAGTGTAAGCCAATTTCTAATTCCCACTTCAACCCCCAATATGCATGTGGAGTGAGGAGGCAGCTTATAATGTTCAGCTCACAAGTCTGGCAGGCAGCTTGGAGATGGAGTGAAAATGAGACAATGATAAGGCAAGAGAGAGAAGAATAAAATGATCCACACCCTCTCTGAGGATTAACTCTAATCAGCTCTGCAGAAGGAAAACACAGACAGGAGCCATCAGGAAAAAGAATGAATGTCTAACCTTTCAAAGAAAAGCCTCAGGGATCATCTACTGTTTTGTCACATGGAGGTGCAGACTTAAAGGGCTTCCTCTTATGGTATTGACCTCTAACCTTTTTCAACAGTGTGTCAAAAACGACTGACGTGCACTTCTTTCAGATGTCAGCAGAAGACCGGAGAGTGCTGCCTTTTTTTTGACTTGCTCAGACTGACTCATGTCAGCAACTACAGTCAAATTTAAAAATTTTGAAAAAAAAAAAAAAAGATGCAGCTTTGTTCCATAACTCCACAACAAAACAACAAAAAAGTTGAACCAGACTTTTGCCATGCAGTGGCAACAACTGGCATCTAATAAGCCTTTAAAAACATTAAACTATTGCTCCACTTGGACTTCAAGTAGCTATGTCCCAATTGAATTACACTCAATATATCTGCAAACCCATCACCTTTCAGGGAGGTGAGGGTCATGTTTTGTCACCCAAGGTCATAAGGTTATTGGCCTGTGTCTGTTTATATCTGTATATTCCAATTCCACCTGTGCAGGTGATGGTGAACTGTTCTCTCCCTCTGCTGAAGTGTGTGATGGGCTGCAAGAGAACTGATTGAGAGTGTGTCTGTGTGAGTGTCTTTCAGGAAGCTGATTGGATGCTGTTAGGATAAAGGCCGAAGATCGCCAGCTCCTGCTGGCTCTCACCTCTCCTCGCTCCCTATTGAGCCAGCCAGCCAACATGTCCATTTGTGGAGGATGTGTTAAAATCACTGTATTCATTCATCGTCAGGTTCGGGTTGTTGTAGTGGTGGGTGGCATTTCCTTTTCAACCCGTTTTCTCCTGTTTTGTGAACTGGGAGTTAGGTTAGCACTTTTTCTTTTGGTTTTCTTTTCTTTTCTATACGTGTACGGAACAACTTTAGTTTAGAGGTGGGGCTGAAGTCAGACAACCAGGCGGACATGTTACAGAAGGCCGAAAGGTAACAACTGCACTGGGGCTCACTTCAGGCAGCACACACACACACACACACACACACACACACACACACACACACACACACACACACACACACACAAGCTAACATGCTAACAGGCTCAGCAAGCTGTATGGAGTTGGACTTGTTGTGGTTTTTATTTTCACACTTTTGCACATTTGTTTTTTAACTATGGTCACAAAATTTGTGCCAGAATTAATTTACTTCCTCCTCAGACCGATTTATATACTAACATGCTTAATTTAGCATGTAGGCACGTTAGCATTTGTTAATCAGCAGTAAAAACAAATATAACACAGCCTAAGCTGTATTAAAACTTGCACTGTATTATTGCCTCTTATTGACCTTTGCTGTTGGTTATATGCGACAGAGAAAGGTGTAATGTAACACCCTGTCAATATAAAAGCATGTAATCACCCAACTTCAAACAGAGCCATAACTCTCAGAACAAAGGATTAGAGGTGATGATGGTTATCATCCATTACACCAATACACATACAATAGATACACACACTGTAGCCAACAGCAACATGTCCCAACAGGTGTAGACCCTGTACACCAGGAGGTATTACATGCTGTCGCTGTGCCATTGCATAACAGCTTTCAGACAAGGGTAAAGCATTCTTACATGCTGATTCATGAGTGTAAAAACATTATAAAACATGGAAATGAGTAGTCAGCTGAGTGCAGCTTGGACAGGGGGGCCAACACGAGCCCTTAAATCAATTTAAGACCCGAGCAGGGCCGGACAGGTGTGAGCAGTTTCCCAGGTGCACCTCCACAGGCCATGCAGTGCCAGTAATCAGCAGTCAAGGGTGGTAATGACAGGGTGCTGCTGTCAGAGAACTGTACACACATACAGGTACACACGCACAGAAGCACAGGCAGTTTTAACTCAGAGGGACGCTTGCACGCACACAAACGTACTCTTAGTCACAAAAGGCCTTTTTCCTTCTCAACCTTCTCACACATTCTCCATCCGTCTGTCTCTCGCTGTCGACCACTCAAAAATGTTCACACCTCAGCTCGGATCTTTCAGCCACTATCTCACAGGTCAGCCCATACGCAGTAAAGTCAAACAGCAGCTGTGCGGTTATATAAGCAGTTCCCAACCAGTCTGCAAACCTGTTGACCTCTAGCCATTACGGTCAGATCAAAGGTCAACCCACACTTCAAAACAAAGAACAAAACTAAAAACATCATGTTTTTTGGGGGGGTTTTTGGACCTTAAATTTGAATTCTCACTTTTTGTGTTTGTACATAAACAGTCTACAATATTCATAAATTTCTTTACTTAGTATTTCACTCTCTACAAATATCATTTCATCGTCAAGCCCGAGGCCATTGTTATGAAGATCTAGATTCCAGATTACAAGATGGCGTCTCATTCGTTTAAATGAGTTTCCACAACTTGGCAAGTATATCCAGCTGCATAGCACTACTACAACAGTGATTAGGGTTAGGACTATGGGTTGGGCTTGGGAGTGTGACGTGTAATGAAGTTGGAGCATCCTGAAGTAAAGTGGGTGTGTGGTGTATATCGTCTACAAGATTGCAGATAATCCATTCTCCAGTTTTGGGCCCATGGAGCACGCTCATTAGCATTCTTCTCAGTCGAGCGTGCACGGAGCATGCACAACTGATATTCCCAGACTTCTTGTTGGCTCCCAGCCCACTTGAAATATATTAAATGAAATAATTCCACAGCCTTGCAACATTTTTAAGATCTTATTGGACCAAATGATTGAACAAAATTGATATGGCTTCTTTTTGATAATTAATAATTTTACTAAACTAACTGACAAATCAACAAAGACTTAAAAATTTGATTTAAATTCAGTAATTTCAGAGACTCTGAGAGTTGAGTATGTTTGCATTCATTCAGCAAGAAAGAGAATTGATGTAACAGATTTTAGAAATGCCACGTGAATCAAATGCATTAACTCTGACAGAAGACATTAACATTAGCCACCTGTGTTGGTCTGCTGTTAATTTCATGGGGGGCAACAGGTATGTAAGAACATCCAGCTGGATCCTGTGCATTACCTCAGTAGGGTGTGGTAACAATGCTGCTGGCACATTGTGTCCTCAGTTCAGAAAAAGAGTGCAAATGGTGCATTCAGAAACCACCCCATACTTAGCAACAAATACCTCTCCACCACATGCTGTATACAGTCTACACTCCCAACTAGTGGTGCACTTTTTTCTTTCTGAAATTTCCCTCATGGTGATGTCAGATGTGTAGTGAAACAAACAGTGTGTGGATCTTGAGCCAGGATGTCATGATGAGACACCAGCGTCACTGTATGCTATTTTTAACTCTGTCCTTTCCCAATTGGACCACAGTCGCAGCCAGCAAGCCAGGTTTTGCTTGTGTTATATGTCTGTCTGACCCCGAAGTTTAGTTGGTTATGTATCAGGGGGGCAGGCTGTCCAGCAGCTTGTCTCAGACACATCTCATATATGCCTGCTGATTACAGGGCCTGTCAGAGCTCATTCAGTTGCGCTGCAGTGAAAAGCTCTAGTCCCTGAGATGCTGGGAGAGTATGGAGCTCCCCATGTGAGGGTACAACCACAGTACTTCAGGTCTGCAACCCTGCCGACTGTAAACACACACCACTCCTAATCTCCAGAGCTTCTTTGAACTCCACGGCAAACAGGACCCCTGACATAGGACCTAGGCTGAGGCAATAATGAGTTGACCGTAGTGGACATACTGCGAAAGTGTGACTAAAAATACCTGCGTTACCTAAATGATTATTTCAGACCTTTTTAATGTTGAATCCTATTTACTACAAGCCACATACTCAGCATCATGTGTTTTTCAATAGTTTCTTGTGTCCATCTTTCCATTAATTTCCACACAGTATGAAAATCTTTGCAGAGTTTTGCCTAATTTATGTCACTGTCATAATCCACCACCAGTCACCATAATGAAAAATGTAAAATGGACAGAACTTAATGACGGATAGACATTCATTGTTATGGAGTGCGTGCAGATTTCAAGGGCCTGCTATGAGTTTGTTCTGCTCTACAGACCTGAAAAAAGAAGAGTGGAAAATACATTAAAAAAAAAAAAAAATCTGAAACTGTAGGGCATGCTTTTTAAAATAATCAAATTATATATATGATTATAAAGAAGTAGCCTAATTGTTTGAATCGCAACATTAGTTTGCAATTATACCGCATCTACGTGGTACAATGAAAAAGGTCAGAGACTGTGCCTATAACAACCTAAAACTGCACCTAATTTAAATCTGTCTGCCATCCCCTTCAAAGTAGTCCTCTTGTGCAGCGATAGACCAATCCCAATGCTCCTGCCAGGTTTCGAACGCCCCCCTGCAAGTCCTGTTCTGCAAGCGTGTCAAACACCATGTGCAATTCGCTCTGGAACACTACCACAATATCAAAACAGCGACCCTTCGGCTTGAACTTCTTTTTGGGGAAAGACAGAAGCCGCAGGGAGCCAAACCCTGCCACTTGTGTTGTTGCAGCCAAGAACCTCATATGCATTGTCATGTTGGAAAACTCAAGTGCCATCATGCCACAGTTCAAGTTGTTTGCGCCAAACATTTTGCCTCGGACACTTCAGGACGTCACAGTAGAACTCGGTTTGGACAGAAAACCTCCAGCACACTCTCGGTTGCACTTCTGACCTGAACTACCTTCTTTGATCTTGGACAGTGACTTTCCTCCACACGTTTGCCTCTCATTGCTTCGTTGCTATATGCTTTGTGAAGCATTTCAAGGGTTAATTAGTTAAACAGAAATGACTCCAAAGGGAAGTAACCCCATCCATACTTCAACTCATTTTGAAAGAGAAGCAGGGATTGTGCAATGTACATGCGTGGGCCTGAGGGACGTCACACTTCCCTGCATGCTGACAGGTCCTCAGCAGCTCTCAGTGCCACAACCAACACTCATGCCAGAGTGGCATCTTTGATCTTACATAACCTCCTTAAATTATCCAGCCGCCACCTCCGCTGCAGAGCTCGGTACAGAAAAAAAGCTTTTGTCTGCAAACAAAGCCAAAACACCACGTCTGTCAGCAACGCTCATTCGTTTTAAATCCCCCTTTCTATCTTTTTACATCGATACCAAGCACGACCACGGCAAGCTCGATGACCTACAGCGCAGAGAAGACAAGTCAGTTGCCAGGCGATTGTGTTTGTGTAAACTGAGGCTTCTGCTCGAGGGGGGCTACGGGTGGCAAGGGGAGGAGGAGGAGGAGAGAGGTGAGAGGATGTGGGGAGGACAGTCGTGGCTTGGCACAAATCACTGTGGGTGAGCGTCGGCCCTCGTTGGCTGGAGATGCTATATAGGCGTGCACTGGAGGGTTTTTATAGAGTGAGAGTGAAAGAAGGAGTGATCATTATGGCTCCTGGAATAGCATAATTAGAGAGAAAGGCCTCGCCGTCTCACTGTCTGTGCATGTATGTGTGTGTAAGAGTGTTGTTTTTCTCTTCCCCTAGGAAATAAAACATTATACGAGTCCAGGTACATTCAACTCACAGTGCTATTTTTTCTGACTCATCATGAATGGTAAAGGTTTTAAGAGATGTTTGTGCCAATAACTGATGTGAATGAATTGCTGAAAAAGCAGCAACCCGCCATGACAAACTCATTTCTGATTTGCCCCTTTTGGTGCAGCAGAAACAAAGCATGAACACGACATCTGACGTATCATCACCTCTCAAGTATATATGCTGCGCATCCAGTGGAACTAGAGCAGCATTATCATTCATTTGGAGTCGTGTTTGTGGTGATCTGATAAATGTAATCCAATATTTACTCTCTTTTTGGTTCTCTTTTGCACTTTACCAACTATGGAGGGAAATATCTGTCTCTTTAGCTGTGAAATGCGTTCACTAGGTAGTTGTTCAGCAGCGTACAGTGGCCTCGTGACATTATAAAAACACCGAGTGTGACTCAAGACAGTAAAAGTTCCAAACGATCCGATTAGCAGTTTGTTTACAGCTCCTTAATACCATGTAAATTGAACAAGTCTTCAAAAGTAATTACTATCTGAAAACAAAGATATACAGTCTAAATATTTTCAGATCTGTACTGTTTGTGTCATCATAAATGCAGGAAACATTTTATAAACAACTCTCAAAGAAAAGTTTGATTGAAAATCCTCCATTAAGTAAACACCAGACGAATGCAGTAGCCTAATCATAACATCTCCACGAGAGAATGTGGACGTGATAGCGGTTAAACACACATCAAGGCGGCGTTCAGGAAATAAGAAGTGAACACTTAGCGGAGTTCAGCTGTGAACGGCAGAACGATTTTCTCCTCGGAACAAAAGCATAATCATGCCGCTTCCAAATTTAGTGCTCCGCCATTTCCGTTTACAGAAGAGCAGATTAGACACTCACAACTGCACACGCACGCACTGCCACAAGTGTGCGCAGACACACTTTTGCACACTGGGAGCTGATTGCCTGCATATGTGTGCATGTTCAAATGCGTACCACCAGTCCTTCGCCATCAGCTTGACTTGATTAACAGCTTCTTGTGCTGCGCTGATGAAAGACAAGGAGCTGGTTCTGTCACCGCCGCACGGGCATTACAAGTGCGACAGTTTACGCAACAATGGAGCACTAAAGTTGGCCTTCATTAGAGGGATTAGAAGCCTAATCTAAAACACTGTTCAAGTCTCTCATCCCAAACCCTAAACAGCCTCTCGAGGGGGGGGGGGGCCTTCCCTCCTACACCAACCATAACATCTCAGACTTCAAACACTCCTTCTGTAACCCCAACCTCTGGGTGCTATCCCCTCTCTCACCGACCCCTATCACAGAGTGAGGGGTTGCAGGGGGTGATGGACCCCATGTGATGGTGCAGCTGTGGAATGATTTATTGCAGGGTTAATTGTTGGGTGAGAGGGAATTGTACCCGCAGGCTGCAAGCTGTGGTCTGATTACGGGTTCACCTGCTATCAGATTGTAGCGTACAGTTCATTAGCTTCTTAATGGGACTCACGTCTCCCTCTCGGCCCCTCCCTGAACAACTGCGGGTCATGGAGGGAAAGGTTATAGGCCAGGGAATTGACGCTGCTCTAGTGCAGTAATTAAGTGTCATTTGTTTGGAGGACTTCCTGTGCTGACCAGCTGCACGATGTCTGTCCACCTTAAAGCGGAGTGGAAAAGCTCTGCAGGTCTCGAACAGCCTTCTGATGATCGTGGCCCTGGATGGTCTGTTGGTGAGTCTCTTTATGTATGCAGGAATAGCCATAACAGGTTTTTGCAGTATGGTGGTTTTCCAATATGTTGCATGTGATCTCCACATCTAGAAATCTAGTTATGAGAAATTTGCATATAAGACTTGGAACAATCAGTGGTATCAGTCGATAAAGAGAACATTAATCGGAATCAGTTTTGATAATAAATGATAGATTTTGGTCATTAAAGCTTTATTGGTTGCATGGCTTGTTCATGACATATAACGGGTCTGTTTGATCAATTTTGGAGATATTTATTTGAATATAGAATTTACAGTAATAGTTTCATTGCAGTTGATATGCTTAGCTTTGTTTTCTGGATTCTATTTCGAGTTTTTGGGATTCTTTCTGTAAATCTTTTGCTTTGTTAGTTTTGCTGAAGTACAATCTTGATGTTCCCAAATATACAAGGCTTGGGATATATCTACTGTTTTGAACTTTGATCAAGACCTATCAAAATTGAATAGTCATAGTCATAGTCTAGAAATTGTGTTCACATGAAGGTCCTTCAGCCACTCTGAGGGATGGACCAGTCAGCGACCAGTAGGGGTGGCATAGTGCGATGATACTGAAGTCAAGCGTTTGTTACTAAACATAGTTCCAGCAGCGTTAGCAGTGGTAGAGCTAGATTAAGCAGTAGGAAAAAATTGTAGCAATACTAGCAAATATTGGGAAATTGAAGCCATAGCAAGAACAATGTTTCTTGTATCCTTGAATTTACTTTACGAAGCTTGCAATGCTCATTTAACGACATGGCGTTGCACTCTGCTCACAAAGGAGGAGGGCCTCTGTTGTTTACAGTGTGCTGAGTGTGCTCATAAGATGGTCAATGCTGATTGGTTAGTGGCTGCTCCAACAGTTAACCTGAGGTCTACGCCTATTAGGATGCATGGACTGGAAATGATCTCCAATGCAGCGTGGCTAGAAGCATATATTAACAAAATTAATGTTTCCATTAACACCACATTAGACCATCAAATTAACTGCACACATCTCTCTTTGAAAGTTGTTCTTTGTAAAGAGGTGGTTTTTTTTTTATATTTTTTAAATGGAGCACACAGACACAAAATTTAGACCAACTGTATTGTTTTGGGTCAGCTGCAGAAATTTAAGCTAATGTTTCAAAACCTTGGGCACTTAAAACCAAAACTTGGCTGGTTATCACTGGTAAGTTAGTGGATCTGTGTCTCTGCAAACTCAGTGAACTGGCTTTTAAAGAGAGATCAAGTAGGGCAGAATATGAGAGTGTAACCCAAATCAAGACAGATTGAGCAGTGACAGGCCGGGATGGACTGTGGGCGGCAGAATGAGACATGGGATAATAAATCCTGGAGGATAAGCCTAATGGACGGAAATCTTCTCTTTCCTGATATTAACTGCAATCAGCAATCAACCTGTACAGTAATTGGTGCCCTTATAAAAACACATTTCAGAATAGAAGCTGTATTACACTGCTTATTTTAACCACTACCAGTCTTGAAATTGAATTAAATTAAAGTGTCAGGCCTGTGGGTAAAAAAGCAAAAAAACAAATAGATTTTGAAAATCCTGCTCATTAGCCTACAATGAATTGTAGGAAGGAATGAATGTCAACTTTGATTTCTGTTTTTAACACATCAAAACCTAGATTAGAGTGTGGAATCTGAGAATAGGAGACAAATGGAGGTGATCGTGCACATGATGGAAAGTAAGCTCCCACATTTTTAACTGTGATTGATTTATTTTGGCAGGGCTCTCCGAACGCCAACCTGGAATCTATACCTTTTTCATTATATCCCATAATGTGGGCACTGGCGGAAGCACAGAAAAAGGCATCCCTCTGAAACCGTGTGAGCTGTGAAGTAATCACCCAAACACGTCCTTGTTAACCCAGAGTCCAGTTGAGACTCACTGGGCTTTTACCCAAGCTAAAAATATGTCCCAGTTTCTTTCATCTCTCCTCCCTTTTCATTCTGCATGTGAGAGCTTTACTGGGTGCTGCTGGTCCGTGGCCTAACTAAGGCCTGCAGCCCCCCTCCTGTAAAGTAGTGGGATGCCAAACATCCACTGATTTACAGCTTGGAGCACACGCTATGCCTTTGCTCCTATGGGCTATAAAAGGCAAATGAGAGCGAGATGTCCAGATCCCACTTGCTATATTAACCTACATTCTTTCCAATAGAGTGGAGTGGCTGCATGATCCGACTACAACCACATGCTGAAAAGAGGCAAACCTTCCAGGCCCCAGCAGAGAGCTCACGTGAAGGGCAGATGGATGGATAGTTCTGATAAAATCAGCTGCTGACCTTCGCCTGCACACAGAGCAGTCAAAGCACGCCGTCTCTTCTCCACAACACTGGCACCATAGCCTTGTCTGGCCTCAAACTTCATTAAATAATCCTGAAACTAGCAGTTGCTTTATCAGATAGGCATTTTTTTAAGCAAATGTTTGCTTAATGTTTTCTATCATCATGAACTGAATATTTTGGAGTTTTGGACTGTAGATCAGACAAAACAAGACATTTAAAGATATGTTGGGAGACTTTATGATGAGATGTAAATTCATATTATCTGCTGACACATCATAAACCAAACAATTCATTTAATAATCAAGAAAATCATTTGGAGACTCATACTAATTGTTAGTTGCAGCCCTAATATTAAATAGTTCCTCAGGTGTTTAGGGCGGGAACACTGGACACCTCAGTAACAAGAAGTCAAAGAGAGCACCATGAATAGGAAGCTCTGCAAGGCTTTACTTAGTCACAGTGTAACTGAAACTTCAGGATTTCCAAGTTGTAACAATTCATCCTAAGAGGGACATGAATGTCTGTATAAAACTTCATGGCAATCCATTTAATAGTTGTTGAGACATATCAGTGTGGACCAAAGTATGGGCCTAGCTGACAGTGCCAAAGAGCCACACTGATAACAGGGGACTGGAGGAAAACACTATTATCTAAAGTAACACAGAAGGTAAAAGAGAAATGGGATGTTTCTATCGAGTTCTCTTGAAGTGCTGGACAGTTTGACTAATGTGAGCACGCCCCTGTTGAAGATGCCTCCAGGACCCTCTACTGCCGTCACCCCACCCGCTCCGCTCAGGATTAGCTCTGCTATGATTTAGCGCTGTTTCTCACTGCCCTCTGGAATGCGACAGATGACGGATCTATTTTCCTACATTGTTTCACCTGCTCTAAATGGAACCACATGCCAAACAGGACCGCCTCTCCTTTGTCTGTAATTGGAAGCACATGCACAGTGAAGTCAAAAGTAAAGCGGAGTCGACACAACCGACAGGGCTCCCCTCCCTCCTCCCACCCAGCCTCCCCTCCCTTTCGGGGTCTGGGGTGCCACATTTTGGTCCAGGCCAAGTGGGAGGCCACAGTGCACAGCCTGAGAGCATCTATTGAACTACCTGACCTGGCATTACATGTCAAATTCAGTTCAATGGGACGACTGTATCGTGTGTCCTGCGAGTCTTTCAAGCCCCCGGATTTAAATGTGAGTGACAGTTAAGAGTTTGCTGAGGAAGGAGGCCTTGACACCGAGTCTGACATGCTTTGAGAACACAAGAGGTACTGTACTGTTCATTCGCTACGGTCTGTGATGTCTGGACGGGACAGGCCATGGACGCAAGGCAGAAGGAGCACCAGCTCTTACATCACTGTTTTTTATCAGGGCAAGATTGCATAAGGGAAGAATGTATGATATTTATTAACCTCATCAGTCACGTTAATTTAACATGTCTGTCAGCGATGTAAGGTAGGAACTGCTCCGTGATATCCAGAGGGAGAGAACACTATACATTCAACATAACGCTTTAGTTTTTGGCAGGAAAGTAGCCAGTATTTTTTAGAAACACGATACTGGGTACTGGTACTGGGTCCGAGTCTCTTATAGACCAAAGTAATTTAGGGAAATAAAGTCTGCAAATTCCCAAAATAATTTTGATTATTTTGAGCATTTTATCAATAAAATAGTCACATTCAGCAATTTTTATTTCCCAACATGAAGGTTTGAATGCTCTTTTTCAAATGTTGATACTTCATCTTAAATCTCAGTCTAAAATGTGCACCTTTGATGTGATTTTGTAATGGTGCAACTGGAGGCCTATCATGGTGAATTTCAACAAGTTAGTGTTGTATAAAATTAAACACAATTGTCATTCTGCACTTACCGGAAATGACCGTAACATTAGAATGTATCACCCACCAACATATTGTTTGGTAATTAAAACTTAATTTGTTTTTGTGTACCTTGTTCCACAGGGGAAATAAACTCTTTTGTGTGATTGTGTTCAACTTGCATTGGTATCGTGCAGCAACAGCTGCAGCTTTATTGACCACTGCATTTAGAAATGGTTGGTGGTTGGTCCATTTCTGCTAGTTAGCCAAAATGGTGATCGTTGAGGGTAAAATGTGTCCGGCGTTGCATACTCAATTTGTGGCCCAGTATGAGTATACCACCCAGGTACTCATAGGGCAATGCATGTTTCCATATGCCCTTGATATAGAAAGTTTAAATACGGTAAGTACGGGATTTGGGCCACAGCTAAGGTTTGGGTTACAATAAGTACATTACTCCCGAAAGTTACATTATGTACGTCATGTCACATTAGTCACTATTTATACTTTGTCTCCCGACTTCCTCTTTTGCTGGGCAACTGGAAGTCATGATTTATGTAACCTAATGGCCTACTAATTGGTGCAGTTTGCCCAATAGGTTTAGGGCCTTCACCTTCCAAACTATTTCAGATGTATGATGATAACCGCCTCGTCAATAGTCTGACAACTCTCAGCTCGGGTGGCACTTTACACATCTCAAGTGTGGTGTAAAAACAGCACACAGCTATTGTGAATTGCCTTTGCAGTCACTCCAGTTATATTTCAACAATATTTGAATTCTTCTAATAATCTAACGAATTAATTGACCGTCTGAAAATAATATGGTGGATGTGGTTGTCAGTGAGGTCAAGAAACCATAAAGTAATGTCCTTGATTGAGCCTGACACCGGTAGTAAACTCATCAGAGTAATCTCACAAGGGCCTCTAAATGGCCTGATTGCTGTGGAAAATCTGGCACGCGTTTATTTTTTTCCACCAAAACAGTGATTAGCACCCTGTTACTCTTATTGGGGTAGATTAGCAACTCTGGCGCCAAAGAGTATTGCAACCCCATGGCCTCACAAGTCAAATGGAGAAGATTGTTTGAGCCTCTGGCTGGTTTTAACCATTTCATCACAGGGTAGACCTTAAAGCAGCTGCAGAGGCACTGAGAGCAGGAGAGAGAACATGCTTCTCATTTTTCATGGATAACAGAAGGAGAGATAACAAAATGTGGTGTTTGAGTGTCCTGGATCTTAGTTGCAGTTTCCAGGTTTGAAGCTTGGCTTGTGCTGCAGCGACATCTACTGGTAATAATTGGATTTACAGATATTACATGAAACTTCATGAAAGTAGCAAAGTATAACGCTGTACTCTTTTTTCTACCACAATACCAGCATTTGAAAACAAAGCACAAATAATGACTGGAGCAGGACTGTTTTCTACCCCACTGATTATAAGTAGTTGTCTTTATTTGTTGATTCTTTCTTTTTGTGCAGAGGTAACAACATGGAACACATTCAAGTGAAATGATGTGTGAATGATGAGTGAAGAAATTTAAAGAAAAATGCCACTTCATACTGGACGCTATATCAAAAAGGGCTGAAGAACATGCTCAAACACAGTTAATGTGTAATTTGAATAATAAAGCAACTCAATTAGTTATTTGTTGTCCTTTTTGTTGTGAACCACACAGTAGTTTTTTAGTCTCCTTTTTGAAAATCACTTGCTATATCTCTTATATTTTGATATACAGTGTTAATCCCAATTGAGACTGACTAAAGGATGATGTGAAACTTAATCTGCTGCAGTGGAGCTCCTCACTGAGGACTTTTTGACCCTGATAAAAGCGGCTGTCCACATTTACAAATTGGACAATATAGCTTTAAATCCGTTTTTGGTGGACCACCACTATTCGTCTGAGACTGGTAAGTAAAAACTTTCTAGATTTTTCCTGATATCTCTGATGGCCTGTTATACAATTAGCTACCTTTATAAGCTATTGCTGTATAGCCAACGGTATCATTAACAGCTGTTTACTCACCAGTCCAGAAGAAACGTTGTGACTTAAGCATCAAATTTAATTCCTTCACTCTCAAGATATGTCTCCACAGTGGAAAGAATTGCCAACATTAATTCTGATTTTGCTTCTATTTTCCAAAATGTCCCAGCCATTGTTGAGTTTACTGTTTAATTCATTATAACAGGAGTTTACAATTCTACTTCTTCTTCTCATCTCGGACTGAGGGCAGACTGGACGCAACAGTGACTCAATATCATTGCCTGTTGAGGTGGGGGGTGGGCCGGGCCTAGCTGGTTGGCATGATAACTTCAGTGGACATTTGTGCAGCACAATACATTGATTTCTTTGACGTCAACACCGTTATTTCTTAACATTCTGTGGATAATGAAGTTAATTTGTTATCTTTTAAACTAAAAGAAATGGATATTGCACCTTTAAGTTTAGTTGTCCCTGTAAACAAATATTGACAAATGTGTTCATTCATGAGTGTCAAAGATCCAAACTGCAAAGCACATTGGTTTCTATTATAACAGCAAAAAAGAATATTATGAAATGTAAATTATACTGTATGTGTAGTACCATTAGTTCAGCTGAAATTAATCATAGTTTTTTACATTACATTACATACATTTGAAAGTAAATTTGGTTTGAGGTGTTACAACAACAGAGCAGAGTGTCAGCGGAAACGCAAGTGTTTACTAAAGATTGTCAGCTGGAAAAAGAACAGCTGTGATGTCGTGGTGGGCCAGATGCACACATGATATGACTAGGGTCATGCGCTCGATCACGTACCTCTCACAGTTCACACACAGAAAGATCTCTATCTGTGCCCGATGTAAAGTACACCATATGATCAGCTCATCACAGAAAGGAGGGCCATGTTGTGGAAACTCTGTTTTATAAAGAGAGATAGAAAGTCAGTGCCTTAGTTTGCAGTGAACTGTTGAGGGGGGGCTCTCAGTCTGCAAAACATTATTGTGTAACAACCAATGTGGTAATAGAATATATAATGTTTTCGTTGACATTTCTGTTCAAGAGGAACATCCACAAATAAGAATGAGGTTGCTCCATTAGAACATCTTTTCAAAAGATGTTTCATGCTTATACACCACAACAACCTCCGCACCCTTGCTGTTCGCCCAGCTAGATATATGGCACCCCACTTCCTCTACTTGCACTGTAAGTTGGCTTTGGACACAAGAAATAGTTCAGTATAGATGTAATTCATCAGGACACAAGGTGGAGTGGAGGCAGAACTCTGAATGATCGATGTATCAAAACCTGTCAGCGCACAAAACTACAAATCTGTATGACAAGAAACCACTAACACTCAGTTCAAATTTTTTCTTTTGAAACAGCCTTTTGACAGACATCTTGTTGCAAAACAATTCAGACACAACATTTCATAGAGAATAGGATCCTTTTTTTTGTGGTGCTGTATGTGCATGTATAGGCTGGATAGGGTAAATGTGTTCTATACAGCTCTCTCTCCCTCGGTGGCTTATTAGTGAAGGCCTGTTTTAGTTCATTCAGTAGACATGGGTATTATTCAATGTCCTTAGCTACTGTACCTACAGCGATGTGGAATCACAGGAGAGGCTCGAACTATTTCTGTGCAGTGTGATAATGGACCGTTAACACAACCTGCTCCTCCTTCCCTGTCCTGCATGCACTCCCAACACAGTCAATTACTGAGATGGAGCTGTGATTGATCGTGTTGCAGGCGGACTACACAAAGGCCGCCGGTTCGATAAGGACAAATGTTCTTCTTGGCAATGCTCATTTGATTTTGTCAGGCAGTCTGTCTATGACAGCTTCTACGAACACATGCAATCCCTCAAGTCTCAAAACTATTGATTACAAAAGGCAGATACATTTCAGCAAAGACCAGTCAATAACCACAGCTGTGCGAGGACAATATAAAAGTCTTTAATAATAAATAATTGAATCAGATGATTATGGATAAGTTGCACAGAGGCAGTCACATTTCCTTTTTCTCCTCATGTCATCATCATTGATGAATTAGGTGAGTGATTGGAAAGGAGAGATGAACAGGTAATGTGTGATTTATAGTCTATATGTGTGAAAGATTGACATGAAAAGGAGAAATATCCTATTAAAGGAGTTTTTCAACGTGAAACATCACTAAACAACCCGATCCCCTCAGTCATTACTTCCTTAATAATGAAGTTACACAGCACTGACGGCTTTTTAATGTCGTTCCAGGTCTTTTTTTCAGTGTGTAAATAAATAAAATGGCTATGAAATCAAGTGGTTTTCACAATTTTCAGCATCATTGTGCCATAAAAACCTGAAGGATCTTATATTTTAAAACTTAAAAGAATTAGTTTTACATTTTGGAGAAATGTTCTCATTTCCTTGCTTTCTTTCCCAAACAACAACAATGTGCCCTTTTCATAATTTTGTTGGATTATGATATCACGTGTTAATTAGTGAATTTAACGGGTGCTGGTCGGGAAATTTTGGACAAAGCCAGACAAGCATCTTTATGCTATGCTAAACTACCTGGCAGTTAGCTTAGTTTTTCATACCGTATAGACATGAAAGAGGCATCACTCATCTCCTCTCACCTGCTAAAAGAAAGCCAAACAATATTCCCCAAGATGTTAAACTACTCCACGTGTTACTTCTCTAAGCACAACCCCCCCCCCCCCTCTGCTACATTCAAACTGCATGCTGTGCTGCAGCAGCTACAGCAGCATTTTAATGTAGAGGACATCAGACGGTTTTATTCACCCACATTCTGCCCCCTTGTCCCTGTTAAACTGATTGAATAGGGCAAAGGCAACGACATTCATCATATACAGGAGAAACCACCATAAAGGGCGACGCGATGCTGATAAAAAAGAGGGAGAGACAGGTTGCACAACACGGCGTAAAAGCCGAAGGCCTCTGGACGGGGATGACGCAGGGAAGCCGAAGCAGCAGCTGAGAGAAAATGTAGACATCAAAGAAAAGGGGCAGCAAAAAAGTTACTGATCAAATCGGCGCTGTGGTGCTGCAGGCACATTGCAGCTCCTTCCATAACACGCTGTAAACTACACAGCACATAAACCGGCTCTTTGTATCTGCAGTATATTTCTACCTCTACCACAGGTGAACACTGTTACGCTGTGAGCTGAAAAAAAAATGGCTTGCAATTAAAAGCCACTGCATGAAATCCCTGGGTTACCAGTGCGACCGATAACTGGCGACACGGCTCTGCAGCAAGTGGGCGTCATTGTGAAGTGCACCCGCAAGTAAACAGACAAACAGTAAACAGTGAGCTTGTGTTCAGGCGTGGTGAAATAAGTCCCTGTTTTCATGAGACTGGTCAGACACACACACACACACACACACACACACACACACACACACACACACACACACACACACACACACACACAAGCGCATAAAGAGTTTTGTGTAGCGCAGAGAGAACATCTCTTGAATCTCAAGTGTTTAAAGTTGGCCTATTTCCACCCTCCTCTAGGGTCCCGGTGAGTGGAGGATGTTGTACATTCATTAGAGGAGAGTACTGTCAAGGGCCCTGCTGACGAATGACCTTGGCCCCTAACACCCGCCCAGCTGTAATATGTTTTCTTTCCTGGGGACATTATGGTGTTTGGGGAGGGGTTTCCATTAAAGAATAAGGCTGTTGTTATTGTGCATTTTTCTTCATGTCGATAAACCCCGCCAATAGGCCAAAGCCAACAATGACTTGATCGTACTAATGCAGTAATATCTATAGCTAAAGTCTGATACAGCGTATTACTCCAAAAACACATTGTTGACTGAATAACATGTTCCGTCACTAAAATGAACAGGGGCATAGTAGTTTATTCTGTCTCAATCTCACATTCACCATCCTGCTGCTGTGAATTTTCATTAAAGCACCAAATTTGTATTAATCTACAGCTGAAAATAGTCCGCAAAAAATATCCTGTTTACTCCTGTTTAAATAATATTTGCTAAAAAATTGCAGTGTCCAGTTGTTTTAGGAAACTGCTAATGTTTTTGTAAAGTGACATGACATATTTGCAAGATTTACATGGCTGATTTCTATAGAAAGATGGATGTCTTCAGTGTTAACCAATGGGCTCGGAGCTGGATGCGATATGAGATGAGACAGTACAGAGTTACTCTGATGAGAATTTTTTTCTAAAATCTGTTGGTTTTAGTCTTTTCGTGGGATTTGTTGACAATCAGAAAAATACACAACATTTCCCTGTAAGGATTACATACAGAAAAACAACATTCACAGCTACGTTTGATACATAATGTATAAAAGAGGCTATAATAAAATCAACGCAATATCAATCATCTGTAGGAAAAAAGAGGGAGTGAAAACCAATTCACCACTGCTGCCATTTCCTCTAATAATGTTTCCTTCGTTTACATGTTTTTTTTTTTGCTGTTACATGTGTGTTGTGAGCTATGAACAAACTATGTGACAGTTCTGCATTTGGAAACCTTGAGATAGTATGAGATTGTATGAGCTATGTGAATGACCCAGAAGCACCATAATCAGAGCTGTTCAGGGAGGGGGGGGGGGACAACAATGCTGCAGAGAGAGAGAGAGCGAGCAAGAGGGAGAGAGAGGCAGAGAGAGCTCCTCTAAGTATCATGACTCATATGCTGATGTTATATAATCAGCCTGGGACCCAACACCAGGTACGACCTGGATGGTGCGCCCAGGACATTTAGGGACATCAGTAAAAACACCCTTCACTTAACTCACCAATGCTGTTACAAGCATTTCGAGCTAGTTGTTCAAATTGGTTTCATCTCAGTTTATTAGTTGTTCAAATTGGTTTCATCTCAGTTTATTTCTGTTGCAGCAGCAGGTCCCTGATTTGAATCAATGCTACTTTCAATAACACTGAGATGAACTGTCAACCATCAACATGAATGTGTTCGCTGCTTTCTGTCAAACTCCGATTTATCTCTGTCTCTCTAGCGCTCTGGCTCCGCCACACAATGAATCATTGATGGCGTTTTAGAGAAATAAGTGAGCAGTGATTATTATTGCAGAGGGCCAGTGGGAGTGTGTGCGAGTCCCACGCAGTTAGTTAGTAAGTTGGCTGGATCCGCAGTCTCCTCCCGAGAACGAGAATGTTCCAGTGCTGTGACCGTTAAGCCAAGATGGCTGTCACAATGTCCGCCGCCGCCCCCAGCTGCTAGTCCCAGGGTGGGTGCTCGTCTATTACCTCTTGTTTTTGTTGGCAAAGTGAACGGTAATGATGGTTGCCGCATTCAGACCTCCAGTGCGCATACCTGCGTCACTGTGCCACCCATGACTCCATGAGGCAACGTCCTCCGAGCCCTGGGTAGCTGTCCACATCTTCGCTCAGTACGAGTGTTAAAGCCTGAGACTTCAGTGTGTGGTGAGCCCGAATCGGAGCACTTACATGCTCTCTGCTTGCAATGTGAGTGTCTCTAAGTGAATGAATATGCAGGATCCTGTCAAGACAAAAAAACAAGTGGTTGGCTTTCACATCTGCCTTTGCACCGAGACAAAACACAGAGCGAGTCATGTTAAAAAAAAAAAAGCAGCAGCTTTTCTTTCACCTACCTGTGTTGTGTTCCTTTCGATCGTTGCTAGTCTGCAAGAAGGAGAAAAGATGACTCAGTGGCCAGATATTTTCGGGACAATTATTTGACAATTTTCTTGTTCTTTTCTGGTGTTTCTCTCTCACTGTCAAGACTGTGTTCAAAAACACCCACACACTCTTCCCAACAGTTTGAACTGCCAGACTTCATAAGATCAAATGTTTATCATGCCAGAGGATACAAAAACAAATCAATTCATTATTATATTTAACATTAGTAAGCACAAGGACAAGCGCACAAGAAGGCCAGAAGGGCTACAAAATACAAGGGAGAGGAAGCAGTTTCCACTAACTTCTCAGTGCAGTTCACAATAAATACTGCAGTGGAACTGAGGTGCAAAACACAACAACAAAATGAGCAGTCCTGAAGTGCAAAGCGCAAATACAAAAATTGATTTGCACTTCAGGACTGTAAGTTTTTGTTGTTGTGTTTTTAATTTTTTTTTTATTTGTGTTTTGCACTTCAGGGCTGCTCATTTTTGTGGTTGTGTTTTCTTTTTTGCTTTTATGTTTTGCACCTTGTATATGTCTGAGACTTTAGTGTGTGGTGGGCCAGAATCTGAGAGAATCGGAGTCGGGGATTGTGACCATATTTCACATTTAGTCACATACTAAATTGGTGACACTAATCTAGGGTGTCCATCTTGAAATCGTGGTGATCGTATACATTTTCTTTGCTGTCAGGATTAAATATGCATGTGAACCATCCACATTTCAAAATATTTTGTTTCTTTGCAGCAATATCCATATCTGGATACGCCTGTCATTTATACTGTTCAATGGTCATATATGTCATTGATAACAACCTCCTGAACCTACTAGATTTAGAAGTCCCCTACTAGCCCATATATGTGGAACATATATGTGATGATAACTGCCTATTAAATACTCTGTTAACAGTCACACTGGGTGTGTAAACAGATACAATGAATAAGACTGTTGTTAATATTATTAAACGTGTAACATTTCAAAAATAACCAATACAAAATTAAATGCCCCTCATAAATCACACGTCAATTAAAAATCCATTTATTGGACTTTGCCTTTGTCAAAATGATTGCTGTGAACTATATTTGTCTTCATACATATGGATTCCCTACAGCAATGGGAAAGTTTCTCATCAATATTCAGTAAAAATAAATGTCAAATAAACCCAAAGATCGCTGCAGGTGGTTTCATGGGGTGGTGGCTCAACCACCAGGGATTGTTTCTCTGTCCATTCTGAGATGCTTCGCTACAAGACGCCCATCAATGTCAAAGAAACGGTCTTGTTATAGCCTATGGTGTGCCACACTGACATTGTACTTAGTATTCATGCCAGATGTTCAGTTTACAGAATACAATATGTGTTGTAGATGTTCACCTTTAAGTGTAGACTTGGACTGACTAGCAGCCACAGTGGTCAGGTCTGCTGGTAGACCTACGTATACACCTCCATAGTTTCTGAGAGGAGAGGAGAGGAGAGGAGAGGAGAGGAGAGGAGAGGAGAGGAGAGAAGAGAAGAGAAGAGAAGAGAAGAGAAGAGAAGAGAAGAGAAGAGAAGAGAAGAGAAGAGAAGAGAAGAGAAGAGAAGAGAAGAGAAGAGAAGAGAAGAGAGGAGAGGAGAGGTGCGTTTTTAAAAACTAGGCAGCAATTTAAAACCATATTGATTTGTGTTTTGGATAGATCATCTTTTCTTCCCACTGCTCTTGGAAGACACTACCCTTTTTTCCAATTAACATAATGGCCTTTGTATAATAACTATAATATTGTTACACATTTGACTGATAATTCTGCGTATTTTTTAATTTAATTTCTGAGTTTTGCCCTTAAAACAATCATTACATTAAGATACTTGATAAACAGATAAAAACAAAAAAAAGAGTAATTCAATCCTTAAAAAGAGGACAAATTTGATAACTGAAGTTTTAGAACAGCTATTTAGACTGCTTTATTACCAGTATTCGCCAATTACAATTGGAATTAATGTCTCAGTGAGTTGACAACCTGCTAAATGGTATTCAGCCATCATTAATTCTATTATTCACATCTGAGCTTTTCCTACTGTGACATCAAAATTTTATCTTGTGAAAAAGATTCTAAAAAAAAAAAGCTTATTATTATGTCATTCACATTTCATAATTCGCACGCATTGAACAGTAGTTATAACTGCCGTAATTACTTTAGAAGACATGAGCAAAATACCTTCTTTTCTCATCTTCTGCCGCAGGATCTTCTGTCCTGATTGAGAGAAGAAGCACAGGTCAGGTGAGCTCTTATAGGAGCACAGAGGACTTAGAAACCAACAGACATACAAAATAATGAGAAGCAGCAAACATCCATCATTGTGGAGGCACTTTTGCTTTGCTGCAGAACATTTGAGGTGAGCTGCTTTAAGCCCTGGGAATACTGATAATTCTCTGTTGGGAACAACTGATGATGAGGCAGACTGAATTGAAAGTTTTCATTTCAGGTCTTCAGTCAGACTACTCAACACTCAGTTTCCACTGGCCTCAGGTTTATTGTTGCTTGGTTGTTAAGGGCTAAAAGGAAGCTGACACCAAGCTACACCTCCTTATTCTCTCTGTTGACTTGTTTTAGCAGTGCAAACGAAACAGTGACATGATGTACATTTCAGTTCTGGGGGTTTGTTATTCACTTAATCTTGTGTTTTCCAAATTCTGGTCGTGTTTTTGTTTGTGCGTTTGTGTGTGTGTGTGTGTGTGTGTGCGTGCGTGTGTTTGTGTGTGATAGTTTGCTGTGGAGTGCAGTTTTAGGAAGCTGTGATTAGCTTCAGTGAGTCAGTGCCCTACTGTCAGCTCTCGTGGGCCCTATGCTGGCTGCTCAGATGGTTATCAAGGAGCATAGTGTATACAGTACACA
The DNA here is from genome assembly GCF_022577435.1 of Embiotoca jacksoni. Lineage (NCBI taxonomy): Eukaryota > Metazoa > Chordata > Actinopteri > Embiotocidae > Embiotoca > Embiotoca jacksoni. The sequence goes on along the minus strand of NW_027185381.1, from coordinate 9,595,448 downwards.
CAAACACTGGCGCGCGCGCGCGCGCGACACACACACACACACACACACACACACACACACACACACACACACACACACACACACACACACACACACACACACACACACACACATACACTCTGTTTCCAGGAAATGTTTTAGAAATGCTGCCCCTCCCTAAGATTTGATAAGTTCTAACTGTGGATGGCAAAGGACAGCTCATCCTCTGCATGACACTTCAGAGAGAAACATAAAGGTTTGAACTGACACATTTTCTGAAGCCAGAAGAAACGTTTCTTTATTTTTAACCAAAAGAATGATTTAACAAAAGCAGAGCCATCGGGGACATGGTGTCATGATAAAATATGTATGAATTTAAACTATTGTCAATCTATTTTTCACAATAAATTTGGTGTTTTTCAGTACCAGGGGTAGATTTTGTTAAGCAGACAACTTACAGGGAATTAAACATTTCCGTTGCATTGCTAAAACAGTACATATTTAGGGCATTCTTCATTCTGCCAACATCATACAGTGCGTAAACAATCCACACCCACTCAGACACACAAATACTAAATCTCAAAATCATACTTGTCATGCAGGTCATGAGGACAAGGGCTATACTAATCAATATCACATTGTAACTTGAGACTTTTTTGCATATAATTTGAGTTTTTATTAACTGTCCATCCTCAATATTGGACATTCCAAAATTATTTAGGCTCGGACACATTATCATTAAATTTTATCTGTCAATATAAACTGAATATTACAAAAAATTGAAGTAAATCACATTAATTGCATAAACTGCAAATTTGATATCACTGGATCACTGGATCTAAAATGCCTTTACAATGCTATATTTACAGTTCTAAATGTATCATATGTGTTCATAATATTACGTATGTATTAAGTTGTGATGTGAATGAGTCTCAGAAGCAGCAGACGACGAGCTTCATTTTTACTTTAAACAATTGGAAAATGACTTATGTACTTACACATCTTTGGAGGCTTCTGCTGGCCCTGAGAACACATGAAAAGATGAAAGTTAATTCAATTTCATTATGAAATGTATTAAAGGTGTGTCACCTCATTAACAGTTAATCCCTGTGCGTTTCACAATCAGTAGACCATACAAGAGTATTTTTTTCAACAGAACTCTACACTCACTGAGCACTTTATTAGGAACACTTGTACACCTGCCTTTTCATGCAATTATCTAATCAGCCAGTGATGTAGCAGCATTACAATGAAGTGCAACAACAGCAACTGTATCAACAGTCCAAGCTGCTGGTGGAGGTGTATTGTGTGTGGGGAATGTTTTCTTGAGACATTTCGGGCCCTTTGATACTGATCAATCATTATCTGATTATTGTTGCCGATCATGTTTATCTCTTTATGGACACAATTCAACATATTAATATAGCTACTTTCAGTATGAAAATACACAATTCATAATGTTAATCTTTACAGGGGCAAGTTGACAACACAAACCAATGCCACATTTCACAGCATTTATGGCTTATGTTTCTAATGGCCTTTCAAATGCCACAACACAACACAAAACACAAACAAAGATACAGTAAAAATACCATTTAAGTTTTCACACAGAGTTTACACTTTAGTGTGGTATTGTTAGTGTATAATCACTGTAACTCCTAATGGACTTTGCTTAAGTTTGCAGTAGTTGTTTTCAGTATGTATGCTACTCCTATACTTTCTGCACAATTAGATTTGTTCAGTTATCTCAGCTCAGTCTGAAGGATTACAGAGAACATACTGTAAAATGACTCAATGCCAATGACACCCTTTGTGATCATGCCAATGCTATTTGACTCTTTTATGGACCGAACACAGCTCATTCTTCTCCAAACCGCAGGCAGTATACTGGCCTTGATTTGAATTGTAATAAGATCATAATACCTTCAACACAGAGGATAATTGAACTTTTCCTTCCTGAATGTACAGTATCACAATGACAACAGCGGAAGAACAAAAGCCTAATTTCTGCTCTTCAATCGCTTTTTCATGCCGTAGCTCATTATGTTAGTGCAGAATTGTACTCTGAAGAAAAACACTACAAGATCCCCATGTAATAGTAAAAAACTGGAGAAGATACATTACACACAAATACAGCAAATTTCACCCTTGTAGACGAAAAGGCTTTGCACGGTGAATGTTTGAGTCTGCTGACATGACACAGGGGCCTATTCAGTGGCCTGACAAAAGCTCATTCATATCCAAGGGTGCACATCTGGGTGCATAAGACTAGGGATGAGCAATGTCATAGAGAGATATAGAGAGCAATCATTTGAGGCAGTCATTTGAGCTTGGTTAGACCGTAGCTTGAAATTGGAACATTCTTGTATGACTCTGAGGCTTCCTGAATGACTGATGGTTATAATTTGGTTATCTCCGAGAAGCAAACAACTTCAAATAAATGGAAACACTTTACTTTAAACCTCTAACTTAACATGTATAAGCTGTACATAAAGATTCAAAAAATGGTTCAAAACACACTATAATGTAAATATAAAGACATTTTTAACTGTTAAATCATAACTTCTTCTATGACAGTCCAGTAATATATAGATTATATGAGCACATCTATTTCTTCTTACTATATTGTTATAGATTATCTATCTATATACAAAACTGCCACAGGTGGACACTCATGAGTATCATCTTTCAAGAAGGGCCATAGTTTGTGATACATATTCAGAAACACTGCTTATACAACTATACTATATTATACTATAAACTATATGTTTATTACATGTTTACACACTGCTTATAGAAGCTGAATAGGTGAGGTTAAATTAAGATAACAAAAAACAAATTTGTTGTGGCACAACTATATTTTTTTAGATAGATATATTATATATTTAGTATTAAACATGAGCAAGAAGTGCTTCCATTCTTATTTTACATACAATAATGGTGCAGAAAACAGTGTCCTCTGACTCCGGCCTGGTGTCAGCTGGTATGGACAAATGAGAGCAGCCACTTGTCCACATTTGTTAGATTGACAGGATGTCACTTGTCCTTGACTTTGTGCTGAACACTGACCTCTAAGAAGAAGCAGGGAAAAATACAGCTGCTGTCCTTCATAGACAAACAAGTCAAATAAGCCACACTTACAGAAAACTCAAACATCTACTCAGATGTTGTTTGCAGACAGTGTAACCACAAAGTACATCCCGTTTAAAGCCCCAGAAAAAAAAACCCACTGTGTTTTGTTTCCTGGTAGCTGTCTGTGGCTCTGTTAACATGCCTGGCAAGCACTGATTAGGTACCTGCAAGCCCACTCGCACACACATCTACACAAGACCAAACACACACATCACACCGCTTTAATGGGCCGTGGTGGTGGTGAGGTAATCTTGCAGATACTTCAATCTAATTATGACTTTAATTTGACTGTAGTGCCCAGAGATTTACTGAGTGTAATTTAAAACATGTATCATCTCAGCCTAAATCAACTGAGAGAGATGTGTTACTTGGGGATAAGCCACTTAAAAAAGCACAATACATGGAGAAGTCCTGCATTATTTATTCCATTTAAATGTGTCCTCTAGGCTTTGCAAATGAAACCATTGATTAGGAATTCCAGCGCTACGTGCTTTCAGGACACAACCAGCAGCAGTCAAATGGGTGAGACAAAGATGGGTGAATGTCAGGGAAACTGCTTGTCTTTTATCCTCAAACACCCTTGGAAACCAGCATGAACACACCAAAGAGAGAGAATAAAAGAGACAAGAATGACTCTGAGTGTAGACGTTCACTGTCATCGTTATCAAAGCGCTATGTTCCTAAGGTGTCTTTTACTAGAATATGGGAGTCCCTTCATGATCGACCCACCACCCATGGGTTTAGGAGACCGCCACAGGTACATACACAAACACACACACACACACACACACACACACACACACACACACACACACTAGAGACTGGGAGCCAGTATGGAATGAATTGCACAAAATAGTTGTGTTTGTTTTTACAATCAATTGAAGACACAAATTTTATAATAAACTGCAGTCTATTGATTTACGGATAAAATTAAGTGACCAAGAATTCCTGCCCAACACACACACACACACACACACACACACACACACACACACACACACACACACACACACAGACTGGTAACCTCAACACACTTCATTTACATTCAAAACACCTTCTCCACTTGGTGCAGATACAGGGCAACTGTCTCTCTCACCTTCTCACACACACACACACACACACACACACACACTTAAACAGATGCATGCAGAGATTCCTGAAACACTCACCCCCTCCTGAGGTGCTGGTGGCTGAGGAATTGCCACAACCCATTTTGCATCGATGCAGCCACCGTCTAAGCAGAGCGAAGGCGCTTAACAAGTAGAAGGATAAGGAGGAAAGGAGGGAGATCCACAACACATGGGGAAAAGAGGAGAGAGTGAGGGAGAGATGAGAGTGGGAGAGAGAAAAGAAGAGAGGGAAGGTCAAAGAAATGTCTCACAGGGATCCCTCTGGTCTTATCCCCCTCCCCTGTTTCTTGCGTCTATCCTCTCTGCAATGCAATGGAGAGCTCAGAGTGGAGTGAAAGCATGGAGAGAGAGGCTTTTATACACACACACACACACACACACACATACACACACACACACACACACACACACACACTCCGAGAGAGAATGAGAGAGGGGGGAAAGAGGGGGGAGAGACAGAGACAGATGCTTTGCCCTCACACGATTTGCTCTTTTTCTCCACCCTGACATGGTTGCCCAGGAAACCAGGGTACAGGAGGCGGAGGGTGGAGTGACACTCAACCAATGGGGAGCCTCCTTTTTATATAAAGGTGTAAAAAAATTGAATGCATTTAAAGGCATTAATATATCAGGCTATGTGCGTGTGACATTCTGTAACAAGCCCAAATTGCTTTTGTGTGCAAAAACATAGAGCACCTTTATTCATGCTTTCTCTATGGGCGGGAAGCACGCGTACATGCACACTCTCGCCCAGAGCTTAACTTCTTTGAGCTCTTCCCTATGAATGAGACCGAGAAGTCTTGAACAATCTATGTATGAAACCACGAGGGTCGTGCTTGGATCAGTTTATAGCCGTCAGTAATCCTCAATGTATCTCTTCTGCTTGTTTCAGTCACGCCGTTGTATACAAGACTCGTGCAATCATATGAGTGGAGTTAAGATGGCAGGACGCACGACATTACCACTCCCTAACAGTGAAATCATTTTACCCTTTCAGTAGTGTTATATTACAATGTTAAGATGTCTAATGAGGAGTTTTCAGTGACAAATTCTCCGGTATGAGAAACATGACATCCGAAATGATCATTCTGTTGTTGCGAGACAGGCTAATTATGGTTTCCACAGGCTCCTATACAGGCTAGTGAGTACACTGTGCTTCTTAATGGTGAATCAAATCATGAAATGTAACAAAATGCTTATGTGTCTTAAAGACTCGAAAGTATAGAGATGTCGGACGAAAGTAGTTTTGTCAAATGAATTTGCTGCTGCCAGCTTGTTAGCTTAGCTTAGCCTCGCACAAAGACAGGTAACATCTTGCCAATGTCCAAAGGCCGGCTGGAAACTCAGATGTTCACCCGATTCCCCACCTTGCAAACAGTCATGAGGAAGTCCAAAGAGACCCAGCGGCAACCACCTGTGGCTACTTTGAATGGATGTTGTGCTTTACCAAATGGAAGTGTTGGTGCTGCAGAGTGTCATGGTTCCACTGCTGGACCAGTTTTCCCACTGACAAGAAGATGTCACAGTCTTTTACCGCAGCCACAATGTCTCTAGCAATGCCAGCCTCCACACGAGGAGAGAGGGGTGCAGAGGGTCCTCAGATTAAAGGTGATTGTTAGCAGCATGGATGTTCATCCATTAACTAATAACAACTACAGGAATAATTGACATACAATTTGAAACACACATTCATGTCTTCATTAGGATGAACTGAAAGAGGAAACATGAAGGTACGTCATACCGTGCTGCGTGTTGAGGTAAGGGCACCATGTGAGGAGTTTTACCGCACAATGGTACCAGAGCCCTTTACTAGAAAAATTATGTAAAAGGTTAAAAACAGTTAAATGTAATGGAAAAGGGAACAGAAAAAGAAAAGGGATTCTACCAGGAGAAACTGAATCACGATGGGAAGCAACGCTATTCAGACAAACTCATTTTAATTAAAAATATGACTAGGAAGACCAATTCTGGATTACAAACTTCCTCCCCAATGTACACTTATATATCTGGTAACTTTTGAACTGAGTGCATACATTTTAAATGTTACAAAACCTGAGAAGCTCATGATGAGTTTTTCTGTGGCACGGTGTAATATTTGCTAATTCACAAAGCAGCAAACAGACTCATACTCACAATAAGTAACGTGGCACTCCTTATTTCGGCCCAGTTATTGAACCAAACAAAATACAAAACTTTCACAAATATTCAGCCATGTCACTATTTTACTGAGTCAAAGGTAGTGAGTTTGATCAGTCACATTATTATTTAAAGGATTCATTAGAATATGTCTATGAAATGCGTTTATTTTTCTCTTTGCAGTGGGCAGATAGGGTTAGTATCTGGTTAGTATCTATTGAGTGGATATGGATGGAGATGCGGTTAGTCCTACAGTGTGTGCATAACAAAGATCCTTCAGGTTTGTATAGCCTCCAACTCCTAGCTTCAACTCACCAAGAGAAAGGCAGCAGGACCCCCTAAACATGCCCCATTACCCAAAATTCAACAGTGTGATGTCAGCTTCATATCACTTAGGGGACCATTATCTGTAAAACCATCCGTCTCAGCTGTACTTTGTAAAATTTTTGCACGTTAACATGAAGAAATTAATGAAATGATGAAAATGGTACAAAATTACAGCTTGTGCACATTAGCATATTCTGACGTTTTGCTCAAAGCTGTAATAAAGCACAGGATTACAGAGTTGCTGTAGACTCTTTGACTTTTGATATTGCCTGATATGACATGTTTTGTCTAGGAAAAGGTAGATTTTGACCAAATGTGGTACATTTACTCTCAAAGGTACAGATTGAAGGTGAAGGTAAATGACTTGTAATTAAAAGATGATCTAATATACTGTCCCAGTCACAAGCATTTCTACTTTCAGTGATTCCTGCTTTATTTAATCTAAGTTGGTTACGTGTCTTTTTATAGACCAGACTTAGCCGAGCTTGCAAACATAATTATCAAAGTTAGAACTGAAAGAAAAGCCTTGTCTGATTTAGAGCCACAACTTAACCAATTAAACAGCGCAAGTCCACTGGGGAGGAAAGAATGTGCTCCTGCTCAGGCTACCTGGGAGCTTGATGAGAAGCCACTGCCTGTCGCGGCTTGCCTCCATTATCAAGACACTACACAACAAGAAGTCCAAAAGACTGTTATACAACCTCTTCAAGAAAAATATTGAGTTTTACATCTTCTATTTTGTCTCCTTTTAAGAAACTCTTTAAAATAAACATAATTTTACATTATGAAGCTTTCTCCAAAAAACAATGTTTAATTGCTCCCAAAAAAGATCATCTTGCATTTGAAACAGGTGAAGTTATTATATTTGAGTGCTCTTATTTAAAGCAAAAGGTCCATGAAGCACAGATGAAGCCTTTTTTTGTTCTCTCTATGTCTGTAGACCCCACATAACTTGCACTTTACTCTTTAATTGTTACAACAGCATTATGAGCAATTTCTAGTACAAAGAAGTAGAAATCTGGGCTGTACTGTGATAGAATATATGTAACAATCACAAAAATTCAAATGGCAAAAAATATTGACATAATGCTTCAGACCTCATCCTTGTTTTTAACTGGTAAGGCTGTTTTTGTATTATTTTTTTTTGTATTTGGATATATATCATTTTATTTTATTTTTTAGATTACCTTATCAAATATATGTATATATCAATAACACAAATGACAGCCTATAAAAAAAAAAAACTATATTCTTTTTTCAAGGTAAATCCTGAAACACACTTATAAAAGTATATTTTTAATTGTTATTACCAAAAGCTATGTAGACGATAGATACAGTAATCTGATGTCAACAGGCTATTTTATTTTGCTTATTTATTAGTCAAATGATAGAATTATTTTTTTTTCCACATTAGAAGTACAATCGAATCAAAACTTGATGAACAAGTTACTGCAATGCTTTAGGCAACAATCTAATATAAAGACACGGTTGACAGGAAATAAGTGATAATTCACTTATTTAATTAAATTTAATTAATTAAACTGTAATCAGTTTAATTGAATGAATCATGCTGTATATTCATGTCTGATTGTTCAGTTTTTCTTGCACATATATATATTTTTTTCTTTCACAGTAGAAAACATTTAAGCTGTGTTGGGTCATTCAGATGTAACCATGCGCTCTTACAGGATGTTCAAATGTTGGTGGGTGTTAATTAGATCAGATTACATTAAAATAAAAGAGGAAGCATGGGATTAGAGAACACGCTTTATCAGTGTAGCTGACATTTGAGAAGCAAAACAGCATGGTGACGACTGATTTTATCATCCAAGATGGGATAAAAATCAATAAATCAAAGATGGTTCATTTTGTGTGTGTGCGTGTCTGTGTGGCGTGTGTGTGTGTGTGTGTGTGTGTGTGTGTGTGTGTGTGTGTGCGCATGCGTGCATGCGTGCATGTGCAGCCTCAACAGGAAGTGTGATGTAATTAGAGAACCAGTAGCTCCAACAATACTCAGCACATCTCATGTTCTGCCTATTATTTGTGAATCATGACTGAGGTAGAACAAGAGGAGAGCTGATCACTTCCCACACTTTTAAGTGTGATTTTGAGAGACATGTGGCTCCCTCTCAACTGTGGTTCATATCCATTTATATTGCCAAAAATAATTCCCAGATTGCCTTATAACAATCATATTATACCTACCTTAGCAATACTGTGCAGGCTAAAAATGTTGACATCCCATTTAAAAAGAAATTAAAAAAAAAACATAAATGGATGTTGCGCTGAAACATCAGATCTATTAATTGTTTAATTGATTGACAGAAACATAACTCTTTTAACTTAACTCTAGGAGAAAACAGAACTTTTGCTGTCCACTAACATTTGTTTGATTTGATTGAACAGAAAGTGAAGCTTGTAAATGAATTAATTTTGAAGAAAAAAATCAAGGCCTATCTGCCTCAATTATTATTTTGATACGCTGATGTTTCTGGTAATATTGTTCTTTTCAATATCATTTTGAATCCAGAATTTGTACGAGCAACTAAATATTTTTACTTGGCTCTAATGATAAATTTGCTTCAGTAAAAGATGTGAGTGCTGCTGAGTGAAGACTCATTCTGTTCTCACAATCGGTCAAACAATAATTTATGGACCTTAAAAAAACCCATTAAAGGTTGTTGGAGTGTAACGACGTGCAATCACACATTTTTGTAAGAGCGTGACTTTTATTACAAGAGGAGAATTTCTTATTTTGAAATTAAACGCTGCAATTCTTTATGTGACCGCACAGGGTCGCTGTTGACAGTAAAATGGAAAACATTCCAGCCCGACTTCATCTTTAGTTCGTCGATAGCGTCAGAGTTTTTCTGTAAACAAATCACATATTTAGAACAGAAGTAAATTAAATATGAAATTACAAATATATAATCCAGAGTTTGAGTTTGGCTGTTTTTACCATATATATATATATATATATATATATATATGTCTGTTTTTTTACTGCTCATCTCACCAATTGCTGTTGACGGTGACGTCATCAGACTGATTCTTGGCCCCGCCTCCAACTGCGACGTGTTCCTCTCATCCGCGCGGAGACTTCTGGGAAACAGAGTCCACGCTTTCCATCGCTCCAGCTCCCGCTCCCTTCTCCTCCACCGCTAACAAGATGCCGGCCGTACATCACAAACTGCTCCTGGAGGACGCTTTACAGGACAGTCCTCAGGTAGGCCTTGTAACGTTTAGGGACCCCGACTGTCAGGTTAAGGGCGTTACGAGCGCCGAAAGCGAGCTTCCTTAGCCCGGACGGTATCCAGCTCCCCGGTGCAGGCTCTTCCCGCCGGCCGATGACAGCTCTCGGTTTGTTGTGGGAATGTAATCCTCCGGCAGCCTGCAAAACGCTGTTTTAATTCACAACAGCACGTCATCACCATCTGCTTTTGTACGTCTTTGTTGTATTTGGGAAGCCACCGGCCCGTGACGGGGTTTTCCTCCCACTGTCAGAGGCGGTTTTCAGGCGTGCCTCCAGACCGGTGTCACTCACAAGCCTCCTTCACAACCACGACAACCCTCTTACGAACATTTTATTTCTTACTATCGTTATGAAGTTATATTTTGGGGCTGAACCCTGTTCGTCAACCGAGCCTGATTCCCTGGATGTGGGAGGGGTTTCCATTATCGGACTCCCCTGGCATTAGTCACCGGCCTGCAACAGGGAGGAATCACTAAGTAAACACTGTATTTGATGCTCACAGGTTTGTAATGCTGAACGGAAGTTGTGCATTAAGTCTTGAGACCTCACGCATGAATCTCAGTGATGCCGATGTTAAATCCAAAGGCGGTGGTTGCTGTTGTGGCCTGCTGTCTGCCGTCTGTTGCGTCACTCTCCCTCCTCACAGGGCTGACCTCTGATGGTTCATGCCTGCAGGGCCATTTCTCTCTTTTTGAGTTTTTTTTTTTTTTTTTTTTTTTGTCCTTCAAAATGCAACGTCTCCTGAGAAAGGCCCTGCGTCTTTCTGCAGTGAAATGTAAACATGGCCGAGGTTGACAATGGTTATTTCTTTTCGATGTGAAATGACTCACCGTCCCCGTTGTGGTGAAAGTCAACTGGAGTGAACTGTAAACAGACTTTACCTGATGGGTGTTTTCGTATCTGCCCTGCATTGCTGCACCTGTTTATGGAAAAAAAAAAAAAAAAAGCTTCACCCAGACAGGATTTTCCCAGTTTGCATAGCCAGCCTGCAGTGAAATCATTACGCCTTTAGTTTCACTTCAAAGCTGCACAGCAGTGTGCATATTGCAATATTGCAGCCACTTTCATTTCTTTCACTCGGAGACATATGTCCTCTTTCAACTTCTAAAAAAATGTTTTTAAACTTGAGTTTTCATGATGACGGGTTCACAACCAAACCAAAAGCGCGATACAAGTGCAGACCATTTAGCACTTGTGGTTAAAATCCAGTATTTATAATTGGAGCTAATAATTAACTTCATGGTTTGGTTCATCTGCAGATTATATTAGACTACTTGCTTTTATTGTAATTTTTTTTATAAAGGTCAGAAAACAGCTAAACATGCCCATTATAATGTCCTAGAAACCAGAAAGATGTCTTCAAATGACTTTCTACGTCTGATTAATAGAACCTGATCTCAGAGACATTCAGCTTACCAACTTGTAGGACAAAAAAAAAAAAAGCAAAATATCTTCACATTTGGGAACCAGAAAAACAGGATTGAGTTTAGTTCTCAAAATAATAATTGTCTCTCTGTTCATTAGGACCATAATCGTTTTTGTTCTGTCTGCAGTTATCCAACTATTTTCTCATCTATTCCTGCCTTTATCATATTGATCAAAAGAGTGTGTGAATGTTTTGTCTCACAGACTCGCTCTTTGCTCAGCGTGTTTGAGGAAGATGCGGGGATGCTTACAGACTACACCAACAAGCTGCTCCAGTCCATGCAGCGAGTGTTTGGAGCCCAGGTACTAAACAAAACACAAACATACAGACACACTCACATCAGCTGTGTGTGACTGTGAAACACACACACACACACACACACACACACTTCACACCTCATTTTATTTGCCTGACCGAAGATGATTCTGGGTTGGACATATTTGCATCAGTGAACTCCAGTACAGTTTTGTTTTGATTTGAAGATGGCGCCTCAGTCTTAGTTTCTGATGAGACAAATACCCATCTAGGATATCAAACACTAACCTCACCCTGTAGAAACAGATGAGAAACGTTTGAGTATCGAAATTCATTCTTGAACTTTGTAAAACAAAATCATATAAACTGAAATGTCCAGTAAGATGAAAATTTAATTTTAAGCGGTTTTTAAACTGAAAGGGTGTCAGTTTGTCCTCACATTTCCCCAGTAAGTGTATTGTGTAGCTGTTGGTGAGACTTCACTGAGCAGCATGCTCACTTGTTGCCGTTACATCACATGTTTCATTGTGCTGCTCTAAAAATGTATATTAACATGGCTTTAGACCTTTTCTGAACCAACCGTAGTCCACTGGTACAACTGGCAGTTATTTGACATGAGCCTTGATCCGCCCGTTATTCCTTCGCTTCCTTTTATTCATTTATAAGGTTGAAGAGCAAAATGACATATAGAGGCAAGAGACAAATCCTAAGTAATCCAGTCTGTTAACATGTCGCTGTCCCTCCATCTGTTCCCCCGACAGAGTGAGATGGGATTGGCCACAGAGCAGCTCTCACAACAACTTCTGGACTACGAGAAGAAAGTAAGTATGGGTAGCATCAGCGTGACTTAATCCTTGATGTGTTCTCATGGCGAGTGTTGGCGAAATCCTTCAAGTAACTCTGCAAATGTGCTGCAACAATTATACTCCATATGTGACTGCATGAAGCAAATAGAACTTCTATCATGAGCCGTGTCAGGATGGGTTGTCGTGACACACCTATTAGGATAATAAATGTCTGCTGAATATCTCCTAACATGTGAGTATGCCTCACGCCATCTTTGCATGTGGATCTCTGTGAAATCTCTCTGCATGAAAAAAAAAACTTGCAGAAGTGCCTCTGTGGGTAATCTATGATGTTTTCTGCAGCTGACAAGAAGCAAAGAGTACAATAGTTGCTGAAATTAGTGCAGCATTTATTTTAAATCATGCAGGAAAAAAAATGATATGTGGATCAAGCTGAAAGACAAATGCTGGACATACTGAGTGCACGTTGTTGTAGAAGAAAAAAAACAAAGCATTGATGTGCAACTGCTGCAACCTTTTAGCTCATTTAACAAGGGTTATAACTCAGCATCTCAGCACTGGGTTCATTAACATCTTTGGCCTCGTTCCATTTCGGTGATGTGCCAGAAATCCTGGCAGAACTTTTAACTTCTCAGCCTGTAGTATGGGCTGGCTTGACGCAACATTATGCAGTTTCATGGCTAAAACGTCTTTGTTTCTGTCTAGAATTTTGCCCTTGGAAAAGGTGACGAGGAGGTAATCAGTACGCTGCAGAACTTCGCCAAAACCGTCGGGGAGGTGAGGCCTGTGCTCTCGACGTTGTTGTTCCATGTGTGTATATTCAGGTGTGGTGCGTGCACAGCAGAAGAGAGGGATGATAAACTACCGCAGAGTCTGCAGTTGGTCCTTTTATCACATTACAAAGGATATTACACCCGTTTTACTCGAGCACGCTGGAGAGAATGACCTCAATGAGAAGACCTCAGGACTATCATCCCTGGAAGACCAGAACTGAGTGTCTGAGAGGGGAATGGTGGGGTGGATATGATGTGCATCACCCCGGATGGATGAAGCAGCAGCAGCAGCAGCAGGTTATTGGATGGGTAGATGAAGGTGGGGCTGTGCAGGCTCACGAATGTAGACTGAACAGATGGGCCCTGTCTCTGTCAGCCGTGGGGGTCCACTAGCCTGCCCAGTCAGCACTCAGGAAACACACACACACACACACACACACACACACACACACACACACACACACACAACTGCTCAGAGGACACAGGCTGATTGTTTGCTTGACCTTTTACCTCATCATCTACAGAGGAGAGCTCATTTCACAGTGAGAATTAGGTCCACGACTTCACCTAATCTGCTGAACTTCAGCACTTGCTAAATCATTCAGATTAAACTGGATGTCGGCTCGTTAGACGTTGCCATGTAGCTTGTTGATAAGCGTCGGGAATAGCTGCAGGGAATAACTGTAGGATTTGCTCGTTTGTGCGATGCCCGTTTCCAATATCAGAGTAAACAGTAAGTTTTATTATTCTCTTTATGAAATGCGCTCTTCCACAGTATGGGTTTATTATGATGTAGGGGAGGCATCGTCTGCCGTTATGGCCACATTTCACTGAAGATGTAATTTTCCGGCTTGCTGGCAGGAAATGGTTCTGTAAATATTAAAATACACTGAAATCCCTCAAGATGTTTGGCAGGGGTTCATCTGCTGTTTGTGTCCTTGCGCGGTGCTTGAGATATGTGTAATCTGTTTTGTGTGGTGCAGCTGAACTCGCTCCACTCCGAGTTAGCCAACCAGATGGCTGACGGCATGGTCTTCCCCTTGATCCAGTTCAGAGAGAAAGACCTCACAGGTAGAGTCGCACAGACATGTACAAAAAAAATACTCATTATCATAGTGCATGTCTTCATATCGGTAGAGGAAAGATAATATAAAGATACAAAACAAAACGATAATGAACTTTTAAACATCTGTTGTTGATATTTTAACAAAATGTGCTAAATGTTGAATTTTTGCAGAGATAAGTACACTGAAGGAGATATTTGGCATCGCCACTGATGGTAAGTACACACTTTTATGAGTTTGACAAAATAAATGAAAGGCAGTAGTTATTATCTGACACTTGTGTCTTTTCTCTTGTGCTGTGCAGAGCATGAGGCAGCTATGGTCAAGTACAGCCGGTTGCCCAAGAAGAAGGAGAATGAGAAGGTAGAGTAACTGCAAAGTGCTTTCTCAGCTTCATGATGCAGCGGTTTTTTTTTTTTTTTCTCATCCATTACAAGCTGTAAAAAGACTTGCAGTGCATTAATGCCAGTGTTAATGCACTTGGAGTGTTTTATAAGCGTTTGGAAAAAGCACAGAGATAAAAATGAAATAATCCTCAGCTACCAGGCTTCACCGTGGTAACACAACCTTACCAACACTCCACATTATCATGGCTGCAAAGATAAGGTTCTTTTGCTATTTGCGTGTATTGAGCGTGTCAGCATGTCTTCTTAAACAAACAGGATAATGCGACTTTGTTGCTTATTTGTATGCGTGTGAGAGCAGGACAAATGTTTGCATATGTATGAGTGCGTGTGCAGAGCCTGATAGTGCGTTTTATGCCGAACACTTCTACATTTGCATGTTTAACCCTCTCCTGTCCGGACAGCTGAAGGCCGACTTGGTGAAGGAGGTGGCCTACACCAGAAGGAAGCAGCACCAGGCCTCGCTGCAGTATTACTGCGCCCTCAACGCCCTGCAGTATCGCAAGAGAGTAGCCATGCTCGAACCGATGCTGGGCTACACTCAGGCACAGGTACTGAGCTACCGCACACATATAAACCGAGCCAGACCTGGTCGTCATATCGGTATTCAAAGTCAATATTTAAAAATGAGACCCGATTTCTTCATTGGTTTACAAAGGACACTTGTTAGTGTGTAACGTGTTGAAAGAATATGAACTACTACTACTTTGATACTGTCCTAAGCCACAATTATTCAATTATTTGATTAGTCAATCAGAAGAAAATTAAGCTGGAACTATTTTTATGCTGATGCAATGGTTTTAATCATTTTTCAAGAAGAAAATGCCAAACATTCTTTGTTTCCAGCTTCTCAAATGTGAAGATTTAATGCTTTTCTGTTTCATATATCAGAGCAAACTGAATGTGTTTGGGTTTATGACTGTTAAATCAATATTAATAAAGGAGGTATTTAAATACATCCCCTTTGGCTGTCTAACATTTTACAGACAATTGATTAATTGATAAAATAAGGGGGAGATAAATAAAAAATGAAAATAATAGTCACTTGCAGCCCTATGTGTGACAGCTGTAAAAATGAAATGAAATATCATATGAACGACTCGCTGTGATGTCTTTTCTTTCAGATCGGCTTCTTCAAGAAAGGCATTGAGCTGGTGTCAAAGAAAATGGACTGTTTTCTCTCTTCTGTGTCCAACATGACGCAAAGGTAAAGAATATTTCATTAACTTTAGTTTTAATGCGTCTCATAGAAGTGATTAAGTGATTGTTTGGTAGGATTCTAAACAAAACAAATTTCAATGTCATGCTCTGATTTCCCCAAAATCCCATATTTTTGATTTTACAACATTGTGCTTTATGATTTTGTCTTGTATTTGAATGCTTTTGTAGAAAAAAACATAATCTAATTTCTGAACGTCTGTTTAGACAGATGTCACCAGTATTAAAACTCTTCTCTGTCCAGTATCCAGGCCCAGCTGGACTCGGAGGCGGAGGCCATGCGTATGGCCCAGAGGGAGCTTCTGTCTGTGGAGGACACTGTCTATATGCCAGATAAGGACGACGAGCCTGTCAATCGCACACTTATCCAGAAGGCTGGCTACCTAAACATTAGGAAGTAAGATTAATTACAATCATGATGGCCCTATCTGAAATCCAAGGACACTTCCTATTCATGTAGTGTTTCACAGTCAATATGTTAAAGGGTGTCTTTGAACTGAAAACACATTGAACAGCTGTGGAACAAGCTTTAAATCTGTCCTTGTTTCACTTGTTTGACATCTTGGATTTTGTCAGGAAATGAAATGTGGCGCAATACATGGTGCAGTCAACACACAGTGGCTACAGAAGAATATGAATGTCTAAATTACCCAAACACAACCGAAAAATAATTGTTTTCCTCTCTTGCTAGAGTCGCTTCAAATCCGCACAAACTCCGTAAACAAAAGGTCTGTCACAGCAGACGAGGTGGGTCAGGTAACATGTTGACAGTGTGCGCTGTCAGCTTATTGTAGAGTAGATGTATGAGAGGGGAAACTTCCTTAATGGCTTCAGGGGATAAAACTGCAGCGTAGCTCACATTGTGATTTAGTGAAATGTCAGAGCTGTCAAACTCTGTCTCTCCCTCATATACATCCAAAGTCTTTGACAAATGTCCGTGACACCAGAGAAAAAGGTTTCCACAGAATGCCATCCTGTTTAATGACACACTGCCAGCAGCCTCAGACGCTTGTCAAATGGAGCCGAGGCCAGAGAACATTTGCTATTTCAAATGGTTTCCCAATATTAAGGGTCTGAGTCACACAGGGCTGCGTGAGCCATAATAATCAAGGGCAAATTTATCTGGGAATATTTTGTGACCAGACTGTATGAGGAGAAGGCTTCCAGATAAGCAATTCAAATGAGTCATACGGAGCAGCTGGGTTTGGAATGAAGTGACTCAGGGTTGAAATTGCATTGTCATGTTTCGACAAAACAAATTTAAAACCAAAACGCCCTTAAAATCAGATGACAAGTAAAAAACAGAGGAACACTCGGCATTTATTTATGAAAAGTAATTTCCGTTTTAGATTTTGAATATCAAATCATGTATCTAAATAAGTAATGTGGCTGATTCCTTATGCAACACAAACATTATTTGATCAGGGGTGTAAAATTGGAGATGTGGATTCACAATAAACAATACACCGTTCATTACCATAAACAAGATGTAAATGCATAGATATTGTTATGCAAGATAAAAGACCAGACTGCTGATCAAAGAGAAAGGATGATGCCAAACAATGACTTGTAAACACAACCTGAATGTAATAATTCCATATTTGTATGCGACATAAAAAGAGGCATTATGTTTTTGGGTTGTCTGGCCATCTGTCTGCCTCAGTCTTTTGAACGTGATACCTCAGGAATGCCTTGAAGTAATTTCTTGGACTGTGGTACAAACGTCCACTTGAACAAAAGGATGAACAGATTTTGATGGTCAAAGATAATTGTGTTCTCACAAAACTCATTTGTGATCATAACTGTAGAATTAGTGCACTAATTATGACCAAAACATTTTTATCAGTTTTTTATGACAAATGTCTAAGAGGCTGAAATGATGATGAAGAGACATTTTATATACTAAAGGTACAACTTCACTGTCGCCTTTATAATTTTTCAAAAGCACTTTTCTCACCAATATACAGTGCTGTAGTTCAAGAACAGAAAAGGGGGGGAAGAAAACTCCCCAACAAGAGAAGGGAGATCGACATGAAACGTTGCTTTTGTGCTTTCAACTACACTGATTGAAAAAGTAACGATAAGAAAATTGTAATCATTCCAAGAAGTGTACCTGCTTCAGCTCAGAGGGCTGTTCGCCCCGGAGCCGTGGATGTTATGAACGCTGATGGTTTTGCAAGAAATACATGCAGTGTTTGTGTGTTCATAGCTGGTCAATGAACATTATGTTTATCAGGCTCTGTGTTTGACATGCTCCATGTTGCCTGGTACAGATGGTCCATGCAGTATTTGATCAGTATTGCACTTCTCAGCTGTTGTCTGCCTGACAGAAACTCGTGTATTTACAACTTTGCACAAAGCTAAAACACCGTATACACGCATGCGTGTGCGCAAAAATGATTTTATCCAAAGCCGGGAGAACAAAAACTATGTAACCGTTTAAATACTTATGGTCTGGACTGTGTATTTACTGCCTTGATTCACACACCTTTTCCTCCTCTTCTTCAGTAAAACAGGCCTGGTGACCACAGCCTGGGACCGACTATACTTCTTCACCCAGGGGGGGAACCTCATGTGCCAGCCGCGTGGAGCGGTGGCGGGGGGCATGGTGCTGGACCTGGACAACAGCTCCGTCATGGCTGTGGAGTGTGAGGACAGACGCTACTGTTTTCAGATAGCGTCCCCTTCAGGAAAGACGTACGCCCGCCTTCTCCACACATCCAACAATTAGACCAATGCAGAAACATGAATAAGTGACTGGATGTGCTTTATTAAACTCTCTTCACGTCTCCAGGTCAATGATTCTACAAGCCGAGAGCAAAAAGGAGTATGAAGAAGTAAGTGTGAAAAAGGCCGTTCAAACAGCTGTGTTTGATCTTCGTTCTTTCACATCTTCATCACAAAGAAATCTGCTGCTACAAGTATCTGTCATAGAACAATGGAGGAGCTGTCAAGACTCATTTGTGTGGTTTTCATATGTGGATCTTGTGCTTGGACACATCTGACTGACCTGTCACAGCTGCTTTCAGTCAAGTGATTTCTTGCCGGAGCTGGCGGAAGTCTTAATTTGGCTTTGTGTTTCTTTTTCAGTGGATTTGCACTGTGAACAACATTTCCAGACAGATCTACCTGACTGACAACCCAGAGGTAAAAGCTTCGTACCCAGTCGCACGGATACACAATGGAAGTTTAAAAAAAAAAAAAAGTAAACCAGACGGAATAAAAGTTAACGGTAGTTTAACTACCCATGTTGCTGTCATTCGGTTAGTCGGTGACTATTTTCTGCCTGTTTAGGGAACTTATCTTCTGCTTAAGAAACAAAAAGTAATTGTTTTGTTTCAGTGCTGTTATGTAGCCCTCCCTCCTTCCTTTCCTCCCTCCTTCCTTCCTTCCCTCTGTCCTTCCTTTCCTCCGTCCGTCCAACTTCCTTCCTTCCTTCCCTTCCTCCTTCCGCTTCCCCCCTCCCTCCTTCCTCTTGTATCTCACAGCTGTCGTTGCCTTTACAGCTACTTAATCCCAGGATTTTACATGTTTGCCGGAGGCTTGTCTCTATGAAATGTTTATTATTCAGAAACAACTCTCCTGTAACTGCCTCCAAAATCACCCTCTCCCTCACTTAATTATTTCCTCACCGTGTAGTTTTTCATCAAAATAAGTCATTATTACAGATTTCAGACACTAATCATCAGGGTTTACATCAGTTACTGTCACCTGAAAATTATGCGTTTATCACCTCAGGAGCAAATAGCACAGCGCTGCAGGATTTTAAGCGAACAGCTGCGTGTTTGTACACAGTACAGAGGCTGCTGAATACTGTTTTATTTTGTCAATTGTTAAGGACACGAGACAGAATTGAGACAGTGCAGTGACGGTAATAAAAAAAAAGAAAAAGAAAATGCAGACTGTCATTCCAGTTCATGCAACATAAAGATTATGAACAAAACACACAAAGGAAAAACACAAGATACGCTGGTAATGAAGTATAAAGCACCAAGCAGAAGATTGAGGATGATTGCCGACACAATAACAAAGATTATCTAATTGTTCAAATTAAAACGATTTGCCCTCATTCTCTTTCTAACGTGGGTGTTTGGGAAACAGCCCGGACTCCCCCTCAGTTGTCTCATTTATTGATCTGTATTCTGCGCCTCCTTTGGTCTCTGTGATTTCATTATTGATACAGTCTAGGTGTTGTTTCCACGAATTAGATTATATAAACCCAGTGCCGTGCAGTGACCAAACTTGGTCTCCAATAACCCCTTCATTTAAAACATCCCCTTCAATAGATGACCGTTTCTCACATATATTAAGGCATTAGCTCTAATTATTTTCCAATTTGTATCCACCTGACTACTTCGTCAATTTGTTTTGAACACTAATAAATTAGTCAGTTCCCGCAAATCCTATCCTCAATGACATGAGCACGGACTCCGACTTCAATTGAAAGGCTTAAAAGGGAAATCTGCTTTTTTTTTGAGGGATCGATGCTGGTCAATAGACCCGTTTATGTTACAGCGAGCAAACGTGAGATCGAGATGGTGAAGAGGTTGCCAACGTTTTAGGTATATTTAGACACTTTCTAAACGACTCGCCTGCCGATGCTGTTTGTTGGATGTTAGGCCGTGGCCATCCGGATGAACCAAAGCGCCATCCAGGCCGTCACTCCCATCACCAGCTTCGAGAAGAGACAAGAAGGCTCGCCCAACCCCGACAGGTCAGGCACGCTGCTGCTGCTGCTGTAAGAACACTACACATACACCGTGTCGTCTCCTGAAGTTTACAAAGCTCATTATCTGACTGTGACGAGACTGTCACTCGTCATTGCTTTGCTAGCTGCGTGTTGAACACGGATGTTACACTTTAATAATAATAAAAAAATAAACTTTCGTTTGTACAGCATCTTTCATGCGTAGAATGCAACTCAAAGTGCTTTGCAGGATTATCCGATTTCATGTCTTTGCTTTTACCTTCGTCTGTGAAGCGCTTTGAGCTGCATTTTTGTTGCACACAAGTCAGCAATAAAAAAAAAAAAAAAAAAACGTGCAAGTTCATAAAAGTAAGTCTTGAGCTATTTCTTAAAACTGTCAGCAGAAGTCGGTGTATTCATTTGCAGCGGAAGTTCGTTCCGAACCTTAAATGCATAAAAACAGAAGGCCGATTTTTACAGTTCATTTTCGAAGTTGGCCAGCCGGCAGTACTAAATCTCAGAGAACGGTTCGATAAATGAAGCTCTGTGTTCTAGTTCAGGCAGAGCACTGAAGGGGCCCTCGTGTCGCCCGGCCGGTCGTCTAATGTACGCTCTGTATTATTGATAGATCTGCTGCTCGGCTAACGTCGCATTCTGACAAGTAGACTTCTGCTTTTCAAGTCTGTCTGAAAACAACAGTCGGCTCTCGACATCAAACAGGTTTTGCTTGCTGTAATCATTCCTCCTGCTCGCGCTGCCCTAACGAGATCATTTGTTAAAGCAATTCCAGCATAGGTGAGGGGAGGCTGTTATTATTGCTGTCTGATGAAAGTGTGTATGTTTTCATAGTTCCTGTTTTCAGTATGTGCACTTATCTTCTATTGAGCAGTGGATGTTTTTTTTTGTTTTTTTAGGGGTTAATTCCGGAAAACTCATCTTTATTCTGTGTCTCGCTCCTGCAGAGCAAAGCCAGGAGGTGTTCATGTTGCCAGCAGCGGTTCCCAGAAAACAGGCGCTGCTCCGGAGCCAGAGGACCTGATCGCCCCTGGGACGCCCATCCAGTTTGACATCATGCTGCCAGCCTCCGAGTTTCAGGACCAGAACAGAGGTGGTGGGAGGTGAGGGGAAGGGGGGACGGCTGGGGCGGGACGTTGGTGTGAGTGCTTGTTTGTGTATGAGTAAGAACCAGATAGTGATGCGGGTACCAGTGGGTAGAGTATAATTTCCTAAACGTTGGCCTCATTGTGGTCATTATATCATTTCCAGGAAGCTGAATGCTTCCCAATAGCTCCACGCATGGGGTTTAATTGTTGTTGTTTTTTTTGCTTATGTGTGTGTGTTTGTGGTCCCATCCTGACAGACGCACAAATCCATTTGGAGAAACGGATGATGACTGTTCAACAGAGAGTGATGGTAACTGTTCCCCATAACCCAAATGCACTGTAATGGTCCACTCTTTCTCAAGAGCTTTTAAAGTATTATGTATTATGTGTGTGTGTGTGTGTGTGTGCGTGCGCGCGGGTGTGCAGACTCCCTCCTGCAGCAGGTATTCGCGGTGCGCTTCCTGGGCTCCATGGCTGTCCGCTGTGGCAACAACCAGGAGGTGATCTACGAGGCCATGAGGCAGGTGCTGGCCGCTCGAGCCATCCACAACATCTTCAGGACCACCGAGTCCCACCTCATGGTCACCAGCAGCAGCCTCAGGTAGAACTTAACACAGGTTCAGGAACTTCTACATGAATACCACAAAGACATATCGGTGTGATCCCCCATTTATAGCGATAGAAAATGTCTAAACAAATGCTTCAGTTATTGTTTTCTTTACAATATTGCAGGAGTCAAATTTGATACCATTGTAGCTACCTCTTAGTGCTGTTTGGGATTTCTTAGTAAGTTCTTGGTCCTGTTGCCCGGTCGACAGACAGTTATCCAATGATATTCCTGTAAGTTTTCAATAGCTAGAACGTCATCTGACACCGTCTCTCTGCCTTCAGTTAGACATTATTTTGATCATCATTAAAACTGTCTTTATAATTACATTTCCTCCATTAAAACTTAAATGTGTCTAAATTGGACCTTGATCACAGCTGATAGTCCTAAAATCCTGAAGCATTCCGCATCATGCTGCGCTGCAGGGGAAGAAAAAAAAAAATCATTTTTAAAGGAGGTTTTAGAGCTAAATCTGTCTTTTTAAATATTACATTTGATCCCACTTCACGTAGTTCTATGGTCTTGTCAGTGGTGGGAATCACAAAGCCCCAAGATACGAAACCACAGTGAAACTCGAACCGTCTCATTAAAACACTAATATTTGCAACAAAGAACTTATTTTCAGACGGGGTGTCGAGCTGCCATAGTACCGGGATTGATTTTCATATTTGTTAAGAAGTTTCACCTTGCGTGAGCAATGTTTTTCTCGTATGATATTAAGACACGAAGGAGAAGTCACACGGTTTATGATTATCCCCGAAAGTTGCTGTTAAAACTTGTTCATGCCTGAACACAATCAGAAAGAGAGACTCGAGCTCACTAACGAGTATTCCCGAGGTGTTTGTATATTTCCACTGAAGTTTCTATTTTCTCTTCTCAACAGGTTGATCGACCCGCAAACTCAAGTCACAAGAATAAGTGTAAGTGTCACCAGAAGATGGAGTCACTACTTTTTTTTTTTTTTTAAGGGGTGAGGTCATGATGCGTGTAGTTTAATAAAAAAAAAAAAAATAAAAAAAAAGTTTTTTAAAAACTCTTTCTAAACGTCTTTCATTTCTCAAGTTTCATCTGGGAGATGTGTGTCAGTTTGCCGCCCACCAAGAGAACGGGAGGCTGATGGGATTCGTGGTTGAAGGCAGAGACTGGAGTGACGGAGACGAGGAGGGAGAGCCTTCGTTCAGCGCCTTCGTCTTTGAGAGCAACACGGAAGGCGAAAAGGTCGATTCACCAACATCGCCGACTCTGAAGTTTTAAAAGGAGATGACGCGTATTAGCGGAAAGCACAAAGTGAATGTTCACCTGCGTCTCTTTGTCTTTATTCACAGATATGTTACACCATAAACTTGGCCAAGGACATTACAGAAGCCAAGAAGGTAACGTCATCAGAGAGAAGCACTCAAAACGGTTATCCATCTGCATTTAATGTCAAAACTATTTACTTGGTAGTTTGATGCAGAACACTATTTTAAAGGCATAAACACTGTAACACAATTATATAAATTATCTAGGTGTTTTTTTTTACAAGGAAGTGATCTCACGGTAATATTGCCCTGTAAGGAAGATCGATGGCATTTTCTGTGATTAAAAAAAAAAACACACAAAAAAAACATTGTCATCATTGCCAAGTTTAATTTTTTGATGTCTGTTTTCATTTCACAACAATAAACCTTTTTTTATTTTGTGACTATTAAAATAAGTAGAAACTCACCCTCTAGAGGAAATGCTTTACCTCTTACAGCCCCGGTGGCATAAAGGTAGCAGGAGGTACATTTAGAATTTAATTTAACGTCGCAACTTGAGGAATTTAATCACAATATGAATAAAGTACATTCTTACTCAGCTGGGCCTCTGATTATTTCTTTTTTTTTCTTTTTTTTTTTACCAGGATCCAGAGGCCCTGGCTCAGCTGATGAAGAACATGCCTCTGACCAACGATGGCAAGTTCCTGCTCCTGGAGCCTGAGACGGACGACGCGACCAATGGAGCAGGACAAGAAGATCTGGAGTCCGAGGCCTAGTCCCACTAAACCCCCCCCCCCAAAAAAAAAAAAAAAAAAAAAAAAAAACTAAGACCAGGGCCACTGTCCAGCTTTTTTTTTCCAGGAGGGGAAGACTGACCCCGGATGACGGTCTCATCCTAAAACTCTGGTACTGTAACACCAACAATAGAGAGTGTAGTTGACCCTGTGTTACTAGATCTCCATCTCTTTCGCTGTGCTAAAAGGCAGATGACGGCAGGGTGGAGGTAAGTTTGGGGTGGAGGGGGGGGGGGGGGGGGGGGGGGGGGGGGGGTTGGCAGGACCATTAAAAAGCACATCTCGCGGCTGCTCCATCAGATCTGCTTTTCCGTGGTCACGCTGCCGCGTCGGTCTTTGGGTTTGGAGTTCCGTCTTTGCGCCACTGTAGGCGGCACGCGCATCAAAAGGGACAACCGCTCTGGTACTTGCATACTCCTCGTTGTCTTCTAATATCCCAGGCCAGCGAACAGAAGGTGGTGAATCATTGGCTTCGGTTTAGGTTTACATTTATATTTAGGTTTACATAGTTTGGAGTTTTTGCGTGTTTAACCCTTTTACTTTGTTTTACTTGTTAACTCGTATGCGAGGCTCTTATGCAACAACTTTTGGCATTTATTTCTTGATTATTCATGTACAGAAAAAAAAAAAAAGGCGATTATACCTCGGAGGTTTATATCGGTTCAGTAACACGTGGTGACTACAGAATGCACTTATTGAGAAATCGGAAGGGTTTTAAGTCAACAAAGGGACGTAAAAGACGTCAGTTCCTGACCGTCGCATTGTTTAATGACGTTACCCCCGGTGATCACGTGTCTTGAAGCAGCGGACCCAGCTGGCATGAGTCATTGTTGTTCTTTCTTCATTCTTGCTACTATGAATTTACAGACTTGACTTTAGCATTCCCACTAAACTGAGTTAAAGTCATGCTTGACATTTTTGTTTTGTTTTCCCTTCCACTACCTGTATGACAAGTCTTTATATGATCTGCGTGTCAGGTCCTCATCGAGCCGCCCTCCAAAAAAAAACCACTTCGCTTTTCTCGATAGCTCGTGTAAATATGATCCATCCGAGTGTCCGCACGATGTTTAATCAGAGTCGATGCGCTCGGCCCGCTGCGGTGCATGATTAAATAATGGCGTCCCTTTGCAGAAGATTGAAGCCTCTACTCTTGAGCGCTGAGCTGTAATACTAGAGAACAAAAAAATAAAAATCAACTGAAATGTCAGAGTAACGCATGTAGGCAGACCACGCAGAGGTTATCATGCACCCGAGGAGAAGCGATTTGCTCTTTTCCTCATACGTATGCTATTCGAGGCAGAAGAATTAATAGTGAACTGTGAAATCGTTCCGTTTCGACGTGTTTGAGCTGCAGCACTGACGTCGGCGGGCAGACGGACTCCATGCTGAGAGGTTGCGTCGTGTCGGCCTGTTTCTTTTTCCTTCTTCTCTGTTCGGAGGCAGAAACGTCTTCAACAAGGACAAAGTGTGTCTCTTCACCTTTCATTCCAACCGCTCTGTTGATGTTGGGTTGCTCGTGACACTGCACATTGTAATTAAAAGGAACAGTCCATTATTTTATTTGTATTTTTATTTGGGGGTTGGGTGGGGGGGGGGGTGCGCTTATTCGCTTTCTGACAAGGAGTCACAGAAAAGAGTCACCCGGCACTTCTGCAGCTCGCTCGTTTAAAGCTGCAGCTCGTTTGTGTACAAGAAAGGACAGCAAGTGTTTAAACGATGGTTACTGACGGATTAGTTGCGCGTTTGATTCAACTCCCGCGTTTCCTAGTCGAACTCCAGCTGGAAGCGTCGCAGTCGATCGACTTCAAATGTAAACAACCAACACGTCTGACAGCGAGAACAGTTGTTGTTGTTTTTTTCTACGCTTACGCACACAAGTCAGCGGAGCTTCATTTAAAACAAAAATAAATAGAAGATGCTCTTGTCAGAATATTACACTCGATAGCCTCCCCCAAAGTGCCGTTACAGCGTCACTATCTCCTCAGTAAATTGAAGCGGGTTGCGCCGCCCACGTTTCTTCCTTTGGGGCGAATCATGCAGCTTAATATTTACACTCTCCGACCGCCGCGTAGAACGATGGCACACTTGGAGCAACTCGACAGGCCAAATGAAAACGCAGCGTCTTAAACCTGAAAGCCCGTTAATATGATGGTGTGGATGTTTATGCCAGTTATCGGCTGAGGCGTGAACGCATAACGAGGGCAGCGGCTCACCTGTCGGCTCAGCTGAAAAGGCTTGCAGAGGTGTGCCAAGTCAGCACCGCCGAGTGCAGTCATTTAAGTTCACTGGAGCAGTCGGAGAGCTTCTCTCGCAGTACGAAGACGACAACCGCCGTCCAGACAACCTTGCTTCTTTTTATTTTCTTTTTTTTAAGTGGCTTGATTCCCTGAACGTGACTCGTGGAGCCCCCCCCCCCCCCCAGCAGCCACGAGTGAACAGTAACTTAACTGTTTGACTGCCTGAAAGCAAATAAGTGCATTTCCCAGATGTCAAACGTTCTGTCTGTTGCCTGATGTAAATGCATATTGGCGGGTTATCCGATGTTGTGTAGAAAACTTTGTTCACCCTATGTCCTCACTCCTCCGGTGATGATTGAGCCGCTTCACTCACACCATTAATAAAACTATAATAATGCCTACAAAATGCGCTCAGCGCGTCGGCCGAAGAAAAGTCTTTCCAGTTTGACGAGTTAAACGAGTGTTTGCTCGCCGATTGGAGGCTCAGCCGGTGAGAAGATTTCCTCCAACTTTGCAATCCAGTCGTGAAAATAAATCCTCTTACTGTATGTGGCCTGCTGCAGCCCATTACACTTCTTACAGCTGTGCTGCATAGTCTTGATATATTTTTGCTTTGTAAGTTATGCACCGTCAGGAAAAAAAAAAACGGGGGTACTCATGGCGTAGAAAAATAAGATTTCCATAATACAGCAAGGACTGCATTTTCTCCTTCTCCCTCCGTCTTTTTGTAAAACGGTTGAAGTGGCCAGGATTCTCTACCCATAAGGCTTTGCACTTTTAATTTGTCCTTGTTTTCTAAATCCAATGTTAACATGCAATCTTTATTAAATAGAAGTCATTTTTCTCACTGTTGTGTTTTCTTTACATCACAAAGGAGCTTGAGAATAGAGTTTTTTATTACAGCACATTTTGCTTTTGTATTTACATTAAACTGACATTTAACTTATACTCTCTTAAAATATTCAGCGCTGCAGGCACCAGTGAGCATGGGATGATTTCAAACAGGCATGAGCTTCTTCACAATCACACACTGGCAGCATACAAATTTATAATAGAAGCAGAGTCTAATTATTCATGCACACAGATGTGTAGTTCAAATCCTGCAATGTTTTCAGTATCCGTCTACGTCCCAATACACACTACAGTTTGTTTGTTTTTTTTAAAGGGGGTTTGGGGACACCAAAATGACAGCCAGAAAAATGTATGATATAGTTTGTCTCCGAGGATAAACTAAAAGACACTCACTGTACACGGGACACTTGGCTCATGTACAACTTCCGCAGCAGTGCGCAGCTCAGGAGTCTTTGTAGTAGTTGTTGAAGTTAATGCGAAGCAGGAAATCCTCTAAATGAGGCTGATAGCCTCTGTTCACCAGCTTGGTCACCACTGAGGGGAGAAACGTTGGTAAGTGCTTCAACCGCAAGACAATATGCAGCAGAATACGGAAAAGTTCTTCTTTTATAATAATGGCACGCTTTTACACATTAAGACACACAACAGCACAATCTGTTAAATTCCATTCAAAACACTCCCACTTTTCATAAAATTAGATTATCAACAATCTGTCTAGATAACTCGTGTGACAGATGATAAATGTGACGTCCTCAGCGGCAAATATGAGCCATTGTTTTTTATTTTTTTTTATATGTGCTCTGAAATTCAAGCCTCGAGCTTCAACCTTATTTCTAAAGTCATTCATCTTGGACCAGATCATTTCTTTATCATCCTCGGCACCTCGAGTCAATGATGAACCTTTCAGCTGAGAAACCTTTTCTTTCTGACTCTATTCCCTCATTACAGGTCAAAAGGTACCGCTGTAATATTTTGTAGAAGTATCAGACACTCGGTCGTCCTCCTGTTTAATTTACTAATACTGTTTTTCACTTACTAACAGAAACTCTGGTGGATACTTTATAACGCGTGTTTTGGTTTTACTACAGTTAAAATGAGCAACAAATGCATCATTGTTATCAAACTAGTCAGTAAAAAGAAGAAGGGGTCAGGACGGCGTCACTATGACGACCCTCTTCCCAAATTATCAGTGTAAGTGAATGCAAACAAACAGCCTCATTTTCACACACTCAGATTTGATAAACATAGTATATACCTATATATATATATATATATTCATATTCTCTGGCCTTACCTTTGAAGAGGAAGTGGGAGTAATACTTGAAGGTGTTGTATGACTGCTGCATGGCGATGAAGCTGGGGTGCACTGCCTCCCCCTGCTGGCTGTCCCAGGGCTGTGCGATCAGCTGCGCCCGAAATTTGAGGATCAGGCTGAAGATGCTGTGGATGATGTTCATGACCGGAGCTGCTTTCTCTGTCAGCAGACCCCTGGGGAGACGAGAGAGAGCGAGAGAGGGAAGAGTGCAAAGTTTATAAAGCAGGACGAGAAACTTTTCAAACTGGCTGAAATTATACACACAAGAGTTTGATGCTCCTAATGAGATTAAATGATTCATCGGGTTCAAGAGTTTGCCTCAGATCCCACTGGAATTTTAATCAACTTGTTACGAGGAGGTTGAATTAATTTTATATGAAATTATGGGAGCCAAGTGTGACACCCCAACTCGCTTGCGCCTGCTCGGAGCCTGCAGGTATTTTATTACTTTGCTGAATTTTTCTGCGTTTTGGGTTGTTGCTGCCTGGAATGGTGAAGGTTTAAATCAGGTTTCTGTCTTGGATATACAAGTTCACAACATTTCAGGCGACACTTAGTTTGGAGTCCTTCTGGATGTGACGGTCTGGGATCCTATAAAATGTGCATCTAGTAGCGCTGAAACTATTATTATGTTGACGACTTGACTGGTCAAAACTGGAAACTATTTGTCAAACAAAAGAAAACATTAAAACCAATTTTAAGTCAAAAATGCCAAATTTTTATGGTTCCAAAATGTGAGAGTTGAATATATTTGGCTTTTGGACGGAATCAGAAAATAGTTAAAAACCCAATGATAATGAATTTGCTATCATAGAAGACCAATAAAAAAGAGCCAATATTCACCTTTGATGAGCTGGAATCAGACAATTTTTACTGTTTTGGCTTCAAAAACTATTTAAAGGTTTCATCAGTTAGCCAAAGTTTGCAATTTAATTAACTTATAGTTTCAGCTCTATTACACAGCCAGAAACTGACCCCTGATTGTATAATTATATGATACTGAGAAACAAAACACAAACTTCCAATAAGCCCAAAGAAAGTAGGAGTCAAATCAGAAGGAAAATGTTCCACTGGATCAGATCGTGTTCACGATGACAGTTTCAGTTGCCTTAAGATGGAAAAAGTGAATTCTACAATTTGAACTTTTACAAATGTGTAAACATCTGGGTCTCCATCAATAAATTATACCAAAATGTGTTGAATACTAAAATAAAATTACATGTTTTAATCATGGCAAACTGTGTACTGGTGTGATCATTTTCCATATTCAGTGTGTACTTGTACACTGAATACATGCAGTTATGATCACTCAAAATACTGAAGAAAAAAAAATGAGTTCACAGAGATCTGAAGACATTTTTTGTCTAATTTGTGCACCGTGAACACCGCAATAAACACTACAGTGATATCTGATATTGAACATTTGCAGTTCCACCCCTCACCTGAAGATGGCTCTGTTGAGGTAGTCTGCGTGTGTGCGGTGGATGGCGTCCAGGTCGCTGGCAGTGGCCAGCTTGGCCGTGAATTCGCTCCAGGACACTTGCAGGATCTGGTTGGCGATGTATCCCTGGATCACCTTGACAAAATGCTGCATCTCATGTCGGTACAACTGCAGCTGGCGGAACTGCACCGAGCAACCGGCACCTTTCACCAGCGCTGCGGGACACAGAGACGGGGACAAGTCCTGCTTTAGCGCTGCCAGGCTCGAAAAGGACTCGCACACGTGAGGATTTGTTCTTGTATGATGTCACTGATTTTTTTTTTTTTTTTTTTTTTTTTTTTCCTCCACTTGGTCTGACAAAAAAAAAAAAAAAAAAAAAAAAAAACTACAATCTCTCTCATCTTTTACTTTTAGCCCCCAAAAAATACCTAAGCACGTTTTTGGCACCACTAGAGTCGAAATCATTGTGAAAATTACTTTTCCCAGATCTAATGATTGTAGTTGTTCAACGGGGGTTTTGTCTTGAGGCTTTTGGGGTGTTGTTTGTTGATGATCTGCTCTACCTTTTCAAAATTTGGTGAACATTTTACACGCGTTAATAATAATGGACAATGATTACAATATGTACATTTTTACTTGGAAAACGTAACTTTTCCTTGGGGAGGATCCCTAAACCACCACTGAATACGTGCACCTAAGTCTTCCACAAACTTTGGGGAAACGCTGAGTGTGAAATCATTAAAAAATAATATTGATCATTGACGCTATCATTATAAAGACAGTCCTTGGTTGACTTTTTCTTTGTTTACGTGCTGTATGCCCATCCTGCTTATGGACTAACGCTCTTTACCAGATAAAGCATTTAAAGTCATGGCATTCATTCCCTGATAAGATGTTATGTATTTCTTAAAGCTCGACAAATAATACATGTATAACTAAAGCGTCCTCTCAAACCTTCATTCAGAGATAAAGGCCCTCTTTGGACTTTTATGACTCTCCACCGGATTCCATAACAAAGAGCAGGAACCCATAAATGTCCCATATACATTATCATCATATATTTCCCTCCTGCACTTAAATGTATTGCGTAACCTGTAATAGATGAGTAGCCGGGATAGGAACGAGGAATTCAACTTGTCAGCATGTTATATATGATAAATAGAACCTCTTTGTATTTGGGGGATGAGTTGGTGGACTGAAGTCAAGTTTACATATTTTGTATCTTTTACTTTTGTGGAATTAAAACTTGTATTAAAAAAAAAAAAAAATGGATCAAATCCTGTATTGAGTCATCATCTACATCTGCCCCATGTGATCAGTAATATTAAAGTTGTAAGCACTGAAGTTTATACGCTTGTAGAAAGTCATTCCTTTGTTTGTTTCCCATCAGGATATCCATTTATGTAGTCTGTACACAGGCTTTCACTGATCAATACCATCTAACCCAGTGAAGCACATTGTTTTGCAATAATCCCACTGGTCAGAGATGGGCTCTATAAATAAAACATAAAAGAACTTCAACATCCTCCTCTATGAATATTTTATAAACAGTTGAAGCACAACAGGAAGAATCTTAACGCTTCCCTCTCGGAGGGGCGGTGGAGTCCGAGCCGGGGCTGAGTCAGCACCTCCCGTCTTCTCACCTGTTCTCTTGAGGTGGAACCAGACATCGCGGAGGCTCCACACCATGTGTTTGAGCTGCAGCAGGAACGAAAACAGACGGTTGTACTTGTTCATGCAGCTGTCCGTGATGATGATGTTCAACGGCCAGTCCACCTGGGAGATGACACGAAGACGGGGGGGGGGGGAGAGAAAGAAATACTGCGTGAAGCTGTGAGAGCTAGTGAGTGTGAAGGAAAGCAAAGGGGAAAAAAAGTGAGAGTTGGGGGGGAAAAACAGGTACAGGGATAGTGATGGATGATGAGAGGGGAAGAGAAGAAAGGTGTGAATACAGACATGTTGATAAAGGAGGTGAGAAACTTGTGAAGGAGAAGGGGTGAGAGACGGGGGAGGGGGGGGCTGAAGAGGAACGGGGGGGCTGGGGTGGGATATATAGGGAGAGAAAAGAGAAGGAAAATACACGATGCAGCAGGTGGAGGAGGTGGAGGAGGGTCTGGAAAGATACAAGGCGGAGATTCGGCAGGAACGGAGAGCCGAACAGAAGTAGAGCTGAGGACTGTGTGTGCAGCATCAGTCACCCTGTGTGTCACCCAAAAGACACAACTCCAATCAATCTGAGCTTGAACTATTTAGGTGCGTCATAAGCTCATTTTCCACACCCAAGGCAGTTTTTCAAAACATGACAGGGTGTCACTTTCAAGATGCCACTCATGCTAAGACGAGCAACTCCCCCCACCCCCCACCACCACACCACCCTCCACCCCCGTGCGGGGGTGCCCGCTCCGTTACGACCCAGCCTCACCTTGTAGCGCAGCTCCAAGCAGTTGAGGGAGTCCGGGGCGAGCGGATGGAACGTCTCGGGGAGGAAACGAAGGGCGAAGGTGAAGTTACCGGCTAAAGGGGTGTCGCCGTGTAAGCTGTACTGCAGGGCCTTGCTGAGGATGGAGTTCAGGACCAGGGGGGTCAGCAGCTCGCCTGGTGTCTGCCCGCTGCCCAGCTAGGCGGAGGACGCATTGATCAGATGACTACACCACAGGTCAAACGCGCTCGTTTGTTACATAAAAAGGCTTGTTAAGCGGCAGGTTTTAATTCCAGAAAAAAAAACTCTACAGCTATCTGATTACAAAGATTAGCCTCCTTTTCTTTGAAGGTGAGCTCATCAGTGAAATTTGTGTTTGGCTGGATAAATAAAACCTTGTTTCTCACGGGGCTCAGGAGACAGATGTACATGAATGTTTCTGCACCGAGGTGTTAGCACAGGCTTGTTATTTCACAGCGGGATGCTCGGGCTTGACACAAGCAGACTAGAAGTCTGGCAGCGGTGCATCGTGTGCTGCAAAACACGCACGGAGAGAAAACAAGACAGGAAATTCTTTCAAGGTTGAGCGTCAGCGCTGCTTAAACACGTTTTGCTTTCCCCCGCTGACTCTTCAAGGAAATATCTGGCTCTTTAGCTGCTAAATGCTCCACGAGGTCCACCAGCTTCTCTCCTCCCTGTGCCTGTGTGCCGTTTGGTGCTGTGCAGCTGGTGTAAAGTGGGCTTCAAGACATTTTTTTTCGGCAGAAAATTGCCACCTGCTCCAACTGAGTTTAACTGTAAAGTTGTAGTCCGTGAATCAAAACAAGTTGAAAGGGGTTGAAATGCTCCTCAGAGCTGAGGGGAACCGCAGTCGGGCGATGATCCGCTGCGGGTTCGACCCCTTTTGCATTTTACACAAACTTATTTAATCCGTTACTAATATAAAAAAATATTGATTTCAGCAGCTTTCGGAGTGCTCGGCTTTGCTTGAACATTTTCACCAGAGCAATAATTCTTGAGAGGTCATGTGTGGCAGGTACAACCGCTGCAAAACTCACACGCTCATGGATTACATTTAACCGAAGGAAATATGAACCTTTACAAAAGACTCTGTGCCGGTAATGATGTAAGAGAGAACTGCCCTCCAACTGCCTTACAGTGCCTTCTTAAATCACTCTGTGTACTCGTGTTTTCAGGCACATCCGTTCATGATCGAGTTTACAAGGTTGCCTGTACCTGCTCTCGGATCTGTTTCAAAGGCTAAAAGCAGACGCCATTAAATAAATGAAGAGCTGATCGCTCAAATAAATGGGTTTTATGTTTAAGATGGGTTCTTTCAAGGGTAGGCCGGGATAGTTGGCCTCGCGCCAACATTTTCAGTCCTCTCCTGGAGTGAAATGTACTGAAGAAAAAAAAATGCCAGATATCGGCCTGTTTTGAACGTGCGTAGCGATGGCTGCGGCGTTAAAAAAAAAAAAAAAAGAAGCAGAAGAGCGTTACCTTTTCAAAGAGCAGGTCGCTGAGGGACTGTGCGAACTCGCCGTCCTCCATCAGCAGGAAATGGCGCAGCGCCTCAAAGTGTCTTTCCACCCCCAACTCCACAAAGAAGTAGTCCACCACTGCCTTGTTCACCAGCGATACACTGGGGACAGAAGGTGGAGGAGAGGAGGACCGAGATAAGGACAGGGAAGTTTTGACACAAGGGATCGGTGCTGAAAATTATGCTGACTTGCAAATTCCATACAGGTTGTGGAGATGATAGACATCTCAGCAGTGGGTTACTTTCATTTTGTGGACAACTTTCTCCCTCAGCACTTCACATTCATACAACGGTATAATTTAAGGAAAGTTCTCTTTTCCGGAAAAGATAACAGGCAGGAGATGAAAATAGAGTTTAACACACAAAAAAAAAGGTTCTGCCAAACTCCACTGTGTCATCTAAGCATGGGATAAAACAGTGTGAATAGAACTGGTGCACAATGAATTCCAACGCTAAGTATACTGCACCCCCTCTGTGTGTAGAAAGGGATGAGGAAGCCATTTCTTTAGACACAAAGACTAAACTGCAGGGTGTGCAAAACATCGCAGACTGACGAGCTTGTCTGGAGTTCTGATGGAACTTTAAACAGACGAAAAGATCATAGAAAAAATGTGAGGTAATGAGAATTTCGATTATTCCTGCGCTGCACAACATGCACTCAGCCACAGTGGAAGTGGCTTGAAGTGGCAGAAAAAAAATGACGAGAGACCAGTAAAAGCTCACACCTGCATTTCTCTTAAAACATAATATTCGGCTTTATGGGTAGAATAAGACACTCGGAGCTCATATCTTTCAAAGTAGTAGAGTGCAAAGATGTTATGGTTCCGTCAGACAGACAAGACACTCACTGCGTGATGAGCGGGGCGGTGACCGAGTGTTTTATCAGAACTGGCAAGGAAACCATCTCGCTCAGCTGGACAGCTGTGGTGTCTGTGGCTCTGCGGAATGTGGGGTCCATAGGGAGGCCCCAGGGGCCCCGAGTTACCTGCTTCAGCAGCTGACACTCAGGGGATAAAGCTGTGAGAAGGAGATGACAGGCTGTTTGCTGAGGAAATACCACAACTGCAAAGAAATGTGTTGATTTGCACAGTGTAGAGAAATAATAGTCTGTGACTGTTGGACAGACAAAACGAAACATCTAAATCTGTTAACGTGGGCGTTGGAAAATTGTAATAGATATTGTTTTACTGTTTTCTAAAATTGTATGAAATAATCTATTTTTTGAGAAAATAATGAATAATCATAATACTTGTCGGTTACTGTGGTAAAACTAAGGCCTTAAAATGAGAAACCTCTCTGACACAATCAGAACTAAAACCTTAAAGCTTCACAATGAGTCGTATTTACTTCAGGGAGGATTTGATTTAATTGCACTATATTGCAAGTTGTTCCAGTTACTTCATGCACCCCTATCGTTACAGTAACACTCCCTAAATAATTATGGCTCCTGACTTTGATCAGTGGTGTGGAAGATGTATTCGGCTGAGTAGATTCTGAATGATTTCATGGAGTCCCTGGAAACGGGCGTGAATAATAGCTGCATGACTGAACGATGAATGCAGAGTGGAAACGACAGGATGTTACTTCAACGAGCTACGATGCACACCACCCAAACATAAACCAGACCAAACCTTTTAAAAAAATATTGCTGATTTTTATGCATCCCTTTAGTCTGCTGATGGAGTAAATATTTAACAGCCTCTTGGAAATGCAACATGCCTCAACATGAAATTTTTTTGTTTTAATTTACATTAAATAAGCCTCGCCAATATGTTACATTTTAATTTCCTGATGTTTTACAGCATTTCCAAATATGTGATCAGAGTAATTTGTTTTTCTCTACCTGACGGAAGTTGCATATATTTTCATTTATACAAAAATAGGCATGTTTGTTGTTTGTTTTAAGTGCTCCACGGGAAAAGGCCGTTTTAGAATTATTATTTCTGGTTTCTACAAAACTCTGCGTCCTCTCCTACAGAGTTAAAATGTGGAGTTCCTCAAGGTTCTTGTTAGGATCCCCTTCTGTTTGTAGTCATAATCTATTTTCCATGCTGTACTAATAATAACCAAATATACAGTATATTTCATTCTAGTACCAGTGAACAAATTATTGTTATTCTCAGCAGTATGGCTGACATGAAACAACAAATGATTGTCAATAAACCTTTTCCTTATGAACAAGAACAAAATGTAAAATTGTTTCTGTTTGGCCACAGTTTTTGAAGTACAAATGGTTGTAGTCTGTTTTCGTCAGCTGGGAATCTATAATATATTACTTCTTGTCGTTTCACTCCACACCCGCGAGACGCTGTTGTGTCTAGAATCATGGTTTTACTGCCTTAAGCCACTTAGCTCGAACATCGCCTTTCCCACATTGACTATTTCCCAAAGGAACCATTAATGTTGAGCCAGTTATATATTTTCAACTTACCCATTAGGTTGTAGGAGTCTTCATAGTGTTCCACCTGGTACTGGGCAGACAAAGCCATGAGGTATTCCTGCTCTGACTTTTCTCCTGGGGACAAACCAAAGCCGGCTGCCCAGGACCCCAAGCCCTCAACCAGCTGCTCACTGAAGCGCCCAGACTCAGGACCTGAGGAGAGATGTAGAGAAATAACTTAACAAAGAAAGAAAGCATTTTGCAGATCCAGTGACATCTTCATTTTCCAAGAATTTTAACTGTTTTTTTCAGTGTTCAATGCAAAGGAAGAGCCGGGTGACACAAATCTCAGTGGTACAATACAAAAGGCTTTAGATGAAAATAGATGTTAAACAAGGGGTATGGCAGTGGAGATCCACAAAACCCTACTGCATGAGGGCCCCAACGATAGCTTGGATAGAAAAAAAAAATGGAACTGAAAATCCACACGATTCTGAACGGAACATACAAATGAGGCATTTCAAAACAATTCATCTACTTTTATTTTGAAATGATTTTTGCCTTGAAGGGAATTTACCTCTGTTAATTTTGGAATGATTTTTGCTTTAAAAGGAACTTAAACCATTTATTTTGGAACTACCTTAAATCTACTGCATTGCATATTTTATTCAATGTTTATTTGTCATTTACTTTTAATAACAAAATAGAAAAAAACATGTTTCCATGGATACAGATCTGAACTGCAATCAAAAGTAAAAGTATTTATGGATACCTATGTAATTAAGAGAACAACTACAGAAGTGTGTTTAACTTCGTGGGATTTAGTACCTTTGCTGTCTTCATTGTCCTCTGTTTTCTGCTGATTTCCACTGCCTTTGCCCTTCACCACACACCCAACTCGAAGTGAAGAATCTGATGAGTGGCCATAAGCGCTGCCTGGCAGTGCAGACGGTTGCAGCTCCGTCCCCAGCACAACACAGCCGACCCCCAGCTTCGAATCAGAGGAGTGGCCATAGGTGCTGCCCGGTAACGGTGATGGAAGTGGATCCGTTTTGGAGACGAGACATCCAAAGCCTAAATTTGAGTCAGAGGAATGACCATGGGCACTGCCGGGCAGAGGAGAATGCCTCGGCTCTTCTCCCAAAACTACGCATCCAGTTCTTAAGGTTGAATCTGAGGAGTGACCGAAGGAGCTTCCAGGCAGAGGAGACATAGCTAATTCTGCTCCAGATACCACGCAGCCTGGCTCAAGGGTGCAGTCTGAGGCGTGTCCATGCTTATTCCAATGAGGTCTCGCTTCAGGAACGTTGGACACAAACTCGCCCACTTTTATATTAGCATCAGATGAGTGACCATGGATGCTGGGAGCTGGAAGAGGTACGACAACATCTGAAACATTTTCCCCCACTTTAATATGCGCATCTGAACTGTGACCATGGATGCTGGGAGCTGGGAGAGGTACGACAACATCTGAAACATTTTCCCCCACTTTAATATGTGCATCTGAACTGTGACCATGAACACCAGGTGAGGGCAGAGGTGCAACTACATCTGAAACAAGCTCCCCGACTTTGATGTGGGCATCTGAGACGTGGCCGTGGATGTTCGGAGCAGGAAGGGAAGGGTCAACTCCGGACACATTTTCCCCAACTTTAATATGAGCATCAGAAGAGTGACCGTGGACACTGCAGGACGGTAGAGGAGTGGCAACTTCTGAAACAAGCTCTCCAATCTTGATGTGTGAATCTGAGGTATGACCGTGGATGTTTGGGGAGGGAAGTGTAGCAGTTGCCTCCGATACATACTGTCCAACCTTTATGTGAGCGTCAGAGGAATGTCCGTGGATGCTGGGTGAAGGTGGAGCATCTGAAAACAGCTCTCCAGCCTGGAGAACACTGGAGACACCTGGTAAAGAAACATTTTCACCAGCTTTATTTTGAGCGTATGAACCCTGGCCTTGAGTGTTTTCCTCCAACGGCTCCATCCCACTACCGCCAGAAAAACCTGTCAGCACTTTATGCTCACCTTGATCCTTGAGACCTTGTTCTGCTGTAGTGGAAGAGGCATCATCGACCACATCAACTTTTGTACCCTCGACAGATTTACTCTCGTCTTCATTTATCTCTGTTTTACTCTCCAAAATCCCAATTTCCGCATCCTGTTCTGCTATTGATGTAACTTCCATGATCTTGCTGTCTGTTGTTGAGTCACTCCCATCTACCTGTTGCACTGAGGCTTGTGAGGGTTGCCTGGTATTGTGGGGCTCCTCTGGGGTGAACTGGCCGAGAGGAAAGCTGGATTTAGAGGCTTGTCCAAAGAGGCTGGCTTTGGGGACGCTCTCCTGGACTTGAGACATATTCTCTCCAATGGGGATGTGAGAGAAAGAGGGGTGGTTTTGCATTAGGACAGGCTGGACTGCAGCTCCCCATCGAGGCCTGGGCTGGACTGAGGCTTGGCCAGTGATACCCTCAAGTGGACTAAAGGGGGCACTGAAGTCATAGTCTACTAGTTGTGCTCCAGGACAGACGTCAGGTAGGTCAGAGCCGATCTCCTGCAGGGCCATGTCCACCTGCTGACTGTCGGGCTTAGGAAGAAAGTCACTGACGTCAAGGTCCTCAGAGATGAGGGCGGGGTCTGCTGTAAAGGGGGCGGGAGTTGGTGAAGACGGATCGTGTGGTGGTGACACAGCTTCAGATCCTTGAGTCTCTGCTGTCTGCTGCTCAGGATGCTCCTGTGTGGAAAATTCCTGTCGAAAGAAATCGGTAATTTGAGGATGTGTCCAGAACGTAACTTAAGAGAGTGTTAAGTTGGCAAAAAATGAGTTTAAAGTTCAAGACGCAGTGCATAGCTATACCGGTGTTGATTGTGGTGCAGCCTGTTGTACTGAAGGAACAGGAGGCAATACTTCCATGGGAGGTCTCTCCAGACCCAACGGATATTTCTCCAGTATTGCCTGGAAGGAAGTCACAAAAGCTTTGGCTCAAATAACACAAAAACAAAAGTGAAACACAATGTCTTCGGTTATTTATCTGTTTGTCTTCTGTGTGTTTATAAACCTGAGTTTTCTGCCCGTCATTCATGAAGAACTGAGCACGGGCTGTGTCCAGTCTCATTCGCTGCACTCTCCACAAGGCCCGCCTCTCTCTGCGAGCTGCCTCCTCGGACAGATGGCTGTACTGAGCAATCAGCTCCTTCCTACAGTTTGAGAGCAGGAACACAAGTAAATTATTCACAAACGGCCTTATCCAGAGCAATCTGCAGTAAACGCATGTCTAAAAAATTGCATGTGGACCATCATTTTCTCCACCAAGCATATAGTTTGCTATATTAATACTGATAATGACAGAATCTTCATACATGTTGGTACAAACGTCATTCAAAAACAAAAGACTGAACTGTAAAAACGAGACTTTAACTGTCTCTTATCCTGAACCAATCCTATTGTACAATTTACATCTCTGGCCCAACCCCAATTCATTTTGGAGTAAAATAAATAAAGCTGTAAATATTTTGGCGGTGATGTGTTCACATGCTGAAGTTATT
Organism: Embiotoca jacksoni; assembly: GCF_022577435.1. Taxonomy (NCBI): domain Eukaryota; kingdom Metazoa; phylum Chordata; class Actinopteri; family Embiotocidae; genus Embiotoca; species Embiotoca jacksoni. The sequence continues at coordinate 9,555,386 of NW_027185381.1, read as the reverse complement.
TCATTTTGTCGGAATTCCTGGACTTCACAAGTAAGAGTTGTAACAGGTAGGAGCACCATGTACACACACACACACACATGTATTAATACACAAATATATATATATATATATATACACACATATATAACATATATATACATACATACATACATCATATTATATACATATCTGTATATGTGTATATATGCATATATATATATACAGCTCTGGAAAAAATTGAGACCACTTCAAAATGATCATAAATATATATATGATATATATATGTTTATGTATATAATATAATATATGTACGCATATATATTATAATATATATGTAAATATATATACAATATATACATGTACACACACGATCTCCTGCATGTGCTTATGTGCTTTAATATTCATAAATTTCCTTAACCTAATGTTAGCTAGTTCAATAATCTACAATCGATTCATTACTATGGCCTGTGAAATATGAAACCTATGTTTCCTTGATAAAACCCTGACATGGATGTTTTTCCCCATCTCATGTCAGTTAAATTAGGTGTTCAGATGTTGAATTGTTTAAAGGTTAAACCACGAGAGGAGAAGTAAAAGATGTGAACTCGTTGGATGTAACGCTGCAGATGACAGGTGCTTTCTCCAGCTTTGGTGCACTCTGATCTCCAACATGCCATCAAGCGAAATAACAGCTCGCTGTTCGAATGACAGGCTCCGACAGCATTTGCTCATGCTGCGTTATCACACGGTTATCCCGACTGTACCAAACTTCGGCACAACTCCAGCCACTGAAATATGCCACACAGATGGAATTTCTGTGCCATCATGTTTGCACACAGTTAATATATTCTAAATCAAATCTGAACAGTGATTAATCAGTCATAAAAAAAAAAAAACATCTCCAGCTGCAGCTGCAGCTGTAAAAGCAGTCAGACCTGGCTCTCTGCTCCAGCTGCTCCTCCAGGGCTTGTAGTCTTTTTTCTCGGTCCCTCAGCTCTCTGGCAAAGCTGAAGTCATCCTCCTCCTGCTTTTTCTTGGCTGTACTTCGCCACTGGTGCCACAAAGGCACACGCACGCACGCGCACACACACACCACACACACACACACACACACACACACACACACACACACACAGTTTGAGAAATGTTTGTTGTATGCATCATATGGTCTTTCTTTCTTGTTACTTCTTCTTACAATCACATGCACACATTTCTGACACACTTCTCATGTAAATTCACCCAAACACAAGTACACAGTTTTAATATGTCACTCCCATTCACACACACACACACACACACACACAACATATTTTTTTTTAGTTCTCGTTCACACTTTACTACCTCTTGTTCCTGTTCCAGGTGCTGTTTGAGCTCCTCAAAACGCTCCCTCTTCTTGGCCTCCTCAGCCAAACGTTGTGACACCTGGCGCCCTACAGGAGGCGAGGGAGATAACAGTGGGCTGTTTACCCCTCCACGTGCACAAAAGAACATAACATCTCAGTCTCTCCCGCTCGCACATAGGCACTCCCACGAAACGACATCACCATCTGCCCCGAACAAACCCATTCAAATGCGGCTCTGCCAAGACACGCGCCGAGCATCAGGCCAGACATTCGCCCATCCAGCCAACGCCGCTCCCCGACTTTTACACACATCCTCTCAAGTAATAAATGATGTGAGGAGTTTGCTAAACTGTGCGAGTGATGATTAGATTTCACAGCTCGTAGTGCTGGAAAATATTCAAAGCATTCCTCACTGCAATTGCCCCGGTGCATCTCTCCTGCTCTCCAGAGGGGAGCGAACGGAGCCCAAGGAAGCGCTCACGGTCAGGAGTCAACAAGCGAGTGTAGATTATACTCAGAGCTGAGCCATTTGTTAAAAGGTACACTCAGCGGGATGGGGCTGTGCAAGTACATCGAGCACTATATAAAATTACACTCGCAGTGTGTGTGTGTGTGTGTGTGTGCATGTGTGTGTGTGTGTGTGTGTGTGTGTGTGTGTGTGTGTGTGTGTGTGTGTGTGTGTGTGTGTGTGTGTGTGTGTGTGTGCGTGTGTGCGTGTGTAACACTAACCGCGGATGCTCTCCAGGGTTTTGGCTGCTGACTCTCTGACCTGATTGATCAGCTCTTGGCGTGCCTGCTCTGTTCGCAGGGCCTGACAATAGACAGACAAGAAATCATCATTAACAAAGATCTATCCCCCTGCCCTGTAGCTCACCTCTCCTCCCTCACCTCTGCCAGCTGCGCACACACGATACAGGCCATACAAACCGGGGTGTGACACTACATCAAGTACGAGCCCCAGACTTCAGCCACCGCATCATTTTAATGACTTGCTGCTGAAATTCTCTGTGCTTTACGGCCAGTACTGCAATCATAGCTTATGTAACGTTAAAAAAGAAAAACTCTCACTCTCTGTATTAGGGGGCCATACCTGTGTAATGACTTGTCTTACTGCAGGTTTGCCTTCCCTCATTTCCTTTTAATCTAAAAAAAAAATAAAAAAATAGCTAGCGGTGACTTAAACATTACCTTATTGAAGAGATAATAGATTGTGTTTACTGCCGTGTTTATTAAAATTCAGTGCGTAAGAAACACATTCTTCGATCTTTCTTTATGTACATATTCTTTATGATGCTATTGTCAAATATAACGCATCATAGAAATGCAACCTGGGAATGGATGAGAACAATATTCGTGCTTGTCATTACCTTCTCCTCCCTGCTGATGGCGCTGTGCTTAGCAATCCTCTCCATGCGTGCTCGATACACCGCGCAGTCTCTCTCTATCTCCTCCACCACCTGCAGGGAGAAGGTGACAGCGATGCGAGGCACCGGCAGCTCCGACCAGCAGATGTAGTGCTGCGGACACACAGTTGATTTGATGGGTTTTAGCTGACATCATGTTTTACAGCCCCAAAGTTCCTTTCATAACAAAATACATGCTGCCAGCTGTGTGCAAGTACAACTCATTTTTACAGCTTCATTCAGAAACAAATCAGTAATTAATCCAGGATGAGAGGGAGGACAGATTTGGGTATAAATATGAATTAGCAGCTACAGAACAACCTGTGCAGACATGGAGTTGCATCTACTTTGAATTCAAGGTATCAAATTCTCTGCATCAACTTTCTACTTCTCCATCTGAATTACACAAATCAAACTTCCCTCCGATTTAAATGTGGCTTTCAAGAAGGCTCCTTCATATGCTGAACTTGGTTGTGCTCCAAAAATCTATAGTTTACAGCCAAATGAAGGAGATATATCACAAATCCATGGGAGTAATACACTGTTAATCTTTCAGAAATTGTATTCATCGCTGCCAAAAATACTAGATGAAAATCTAAAGCCCCCAGGCTGCAGACTGTAGAACTGAATAATTAAATAGCATCAGACTGATTGTAAAACAAGAGTGTGAAATAATTTAGAAAAACCTGTGACCTGTTTATTGAAAAATATCCATCGAAATCACATTGACTGTGCCTCTTCTGAGTCAAACTGTATCAAGTAATTCAGTTATTATCATGCGACAGTGAACTTTCCAATGAATTAATTCTTGTTATTTTGTAATTTAAATGCGTATATTAATCTTTACAATGTCTTGTTCCGTTTTTTACTTAAATTTTTAGTTTAGGTTCAGTTGGACTAGAAGCTTTGTATTTCTGCGTGGCTGTATTACAGTTATTTAATTTTGAAAAATAAAACAAATAAACAAAACTGAGAGAGTACATTGCTTAAAGTAATTCAGTCTGAATTCATTCCACAATGTATTTTATAATAAAAGATCAGGAGCCACATTAAACAGCCATTAACAAGCAGGTTAGTGACCATCACTTCTCGTGTGTTCTTCGTCCTGCAGTCTGCTCGGGAGTGAAAAACTGCAGCACTCAGAGAAAAAGTGTAGTCAGAGAATACCAATTAGTCAGAACATTGGCCCGGTGGTTTGGGTCAGGAGGGTCAGGTCCTACAAACCATTATGTGCTGAGGAATAACAGAAAAGTGGACAAATTAAATACAATTAGATTACATAAAAACGTCACCGCTTCACTGAAGCTGACCATTTTTTCTGCTTTGCTGAGCAAAGTGAGCGATCCATTCATTTACTAAGATGAAGCTTTCGGTTTTATACAAGTGTTCTGCCGGCAGGAGGGCTGCGAATCACAGGAGAACTCATCAGGATTCACTGACTAGAGCTGGTGTACAATACCAATGCCAGCGCCATACAGGCAAGGCTGAGACATGTAATTAAGGAATATGACCTACATCTGAAGCAATTAGCCAATTAACTGATGGAATGAAGATTTTATTTGACAACCAATTAATCATTTAAATAATTTTTAAGCATAACTGGCCAAAAAAATTATGATTTATTCTTGTTAAATCAGACAATTTATGACTTTACCTTGTTTTATATGATAGTAAAGTGATTTTTTTTTTTTTTTTTTTTTTTTATTTAAAGCAACTTGGATGTTCAACAGACCAAATATGTATTGAATAATTGAAAAATAAACTGTCAGATTTATCAGATATAAATATAATTGTTAATTTCAATCCAAATGTCATCACATACATCTAGGGCTAAAACTATTTACTTGTATTATCAATTCCTCTGGCAATTATTTTCTCAAACAAGAGATCATTCAATAAAATATTGGAAGACCCAAACAGGGTCCACCATATCCTCTTCAAGTCCAATGTAACCAACAAATCAAAAATATTCAGTTTGAAATTAAAAAAAAAAAAAAATTCACACATTTCTCACATTAGAAACAGGTTAAAGTCATTGAATGACTTTAACAATTAAGGAATAGTCAAAATTGTTGCAGATTTTTTTTGTCACACGGCTAAATGATTAATCAACTAATTTTACACGATAGCACTGTCACCAAAGAAGAAAATTAATATCTACAAAAGGAATATCAGTGTTATACGTCACAGGAGTCAAACTGGAAAGTTCAAAGGTCAACGATGAAAATACTTCAGCCTGAGTGCTACAAGAGAAATGTATCACAATAGCGATGACAGCGTACTGATAACGTTTTGCAGGAGACCGTGACCCAATATGTTGCAGTATTGATTATTTTTCCACACTCTTTGAGAACAGTATGGATTTCTAAATGAACCGAATTCACGTTGTGGCAGGTGGAGGATTGTGGGGTGAAAGTGGATTTTGTTGTTGTCCGAGGCAGTCCGTGCATCTCCAAGCAAATACAATAAAATAAAAAGTAGAGAGACTGGGTAATCATACGGATTACTTTTAATGATTAATATAGCCACCGCAAACAACAGGGGAAAAAAAACCCCATTTGTACTGAATGAAATGAAAACTAGTATTTTGTTTGTGTTGAAACAAACCTGTGGGCAGCAGATTTTCAGGAGGTTGATGGTCTTTCCACAGACGTACACGTCATTGGCAATGTGTCTCAGGAAGATTGGCACACAGTCCTCCACATCCTTTGAGATCAGAGTGTAGCCTTGAACCCAGAAGTGTTTGTCTGCAGAAATTCAAAGATGACCGTTACATGCTGTCCAACAATTTACAGCAAGCAGACAGTGTAACTGGTCCATTGTGCGTCAGATAAGAGTGCATCACTCTCTCCACTCAAACAGCTAAAAGTAATAATGGTGGAGGAATACGCAGCTCGTAGTGGGGTTAAAACTTTTCCTTATTAGTATGACTTACGGGGCATGGCAAAACTCTGGCCGCTTGAATTAACACTTGGAAATTGTTAGCGCTTAGTTCAGTGATCCCGAGCAAAAAGCACGAGAACACGAATGCACTGAGCTTCCAGAGCTCTTTACAGAAAGCCCGCGGCTTGCCAAGAAAGCTTAGCTGCTGATTGCCTCCTCGGCCGACGGAGTTCGAGGAGAACAATGACATTTGTGTGTCCTCCAAAAAGCAGGAGCGAGAAGTGCGCGGGTTCGCTGCAGCGGTTGATGAGGTGTAGCCGATGAGCAAATGAACCTGTTAGCCAGACAAAGCCGAGGTGATGCTCTGACCTTGAATGGGGTGTTGCATGACATAAAATATTTGTACAGGCTATAACGATTCATATAACATGATATTTATGGAGCACTGTCAAAATGAAAAAGTAACAGTGCAGACTTGTTTGGGTAAAAGGAATTCTTGAAAATGCAACTGCATTATTTTCATAGATAATTATTATTTATATTATTTTCTAAATTAATCTTTCTCTCTATGAAATACTGAAATATTTTGCCTGAGCCAAAAGTGATGTTTTCAAATGGAGTTTTGTCTGACCAACAATCACAGAGATATTACAGAGATTACATTTACTATCAGATCTGATGGATAAAGCAGCAAATCCTGATATCTGAAGATGCTACTTGAATTGAATTGCTTGAAAAACCAATGAAATGATCAATGGATTATCAAAATACCTGCTGAATAAATGATCTGTCAACTGACTAATTCATCGTATTATTCTTAAATTAAAAAAAATGCATTATTGTCTCCCCAGGACAGAATATATTGTGTAGTTTTATTGTTGTTCCTCGAGACAACAATTAACTAATTAATTGCAACTATTTTGATAATTGGTTAATCTTTTAAGTCACTTTGAAGCACAAACGCCCGACACTGAATGTATTGTGGGTTCTCAAATGTGAAAATCTGTGGTCTTACATTATTGTAAATGTTGTTATTTCTGGGGGTTTTGGATAAATAGGCACACAAAACTAATTATACCTAAAAAAAAACTAATCATAACTGTCCCATTAGTCGGCTGAAAAAGGAACAATGACACAGTATTGTTATGTCAAACGCCAGGACACATTTTTACGACATGATGATAAAAAACTTTTAAAGATGTGAAATGAGACATGACATTGAAAAGCAGCAACATAGCAGACACAAACTCAGTGGTAAAGCTCCTGTGGAGTACATACAGCTCTGTTCTGCCCTCCAACCCCCCTCTCTCAACTCTCCTCAAGGAATCAAGTAATTAATTGGAGTAAACAAAATTAACTCAGCCGGTCCAGATTTGTGACGGGTAACTGCGACAGAAAAAAAAAGAAAAAGTAATAAAAATAACATTTATTTCTGAAAATGTTTTGCTTTAACGGCGCGGTTTGCCGACCGAAAAGAATAAAAAGGCCGTTATTTATTTGTGTTTGTCCCTGTGGCTTACAGAGCGGAGATGGCTGTGGTCCCCACTGCTGGGGTAGCTGATTCTGTTTCCCACTGATTATCATCCAATAACTTCATGACATCCTTTATAGACACAAGGACAAATCCAACTAGGCAATAAAGGCTGTAATGAAATCAATTTTTTTTCTGCTAGACAATCTGTCTGGCAGGCTTTTCATTTTCAGAACCTGCTGACTGAAGCCCCAGTGTTTACGTGTCGCTGTGTGTTTGTGTTTGTGCGTGCGTGTGTATATGTGTGTGTGTGTGTGTGTGTGTGCGTGCGTGCGTGTGTGTGCGGTCTCACCTCTGAAGCTGAGGTATTCCTCATTGACTTGGATCATGAATTCTCCATAAACATCTCGAAACACGCCGCTGTACACCCAGTCAGACACAAACCTAAATGAAGCACAGAAAACCAGTCAGGCTGCTGTGCTGACACCCTCCTGGTCAGATTAATCGACCAAGTTCTGCATGGTGAAGATAAGTCATGTCCTCTGGTTATAGTGTGTTGTTTTTAGCACCCATGTCTGGATGGAGTGCGCAGTGACTGACCGCGTGTACGGTCCACAGCTGCTCTTCAGCAGCGACAGCAGGACGGGGTAGTTCTCGTTGCTGCAGTTATTGTGAGCCTCATTGTACAGGTAGGACAGCAGTTTAACACCCTGAGGAGAGCCACATGGCACTGAGCTGACATCTCATCTGATAGGCTAAACACTGCCGCGATAGATGACATATTGCAGTTTGCAGATAAAAGAGCACTCACCACAGGGAAGGTGGCCTGGCCGGCACCCAAAGGTCCGTCTACACAGCACAGTTCTGACAGGTACCTTAGATTAAAAGAAAGCAGGGTTTTTGATCTGATGACATTCGCATCAAGGTCCTCGCTGTCATGACACGACTGTACTGCCGCCTGGGTGACGCTCAGCTTCCAAAGTGTAAAATTAACACCAGGCACCGCTATGAAAAGTTAAAAAAATAAAATAAAAAAAAACAAAAAAAAAAAAACTGCTTTGACCTCACCTGAGTTGGCGCCCCACTTTGCGAAAGAGGAAGCCGATGGTCAACAGGCTGAGAGTAGGTGGGGTGCTAAGAACACAAGCCCTGTAGTAATGCAGATACTTCCTGAGACCACCGGTAAACGCCTGGGAGAGGAAATACACACATCATCATCTATGCTGATGTAAAACCATTGAAATGATCAGCTCAATCTTTGTATTGATTAATAAATGCACATGAACTTTTGCACTATTTTGTCTCTTTTGGGTGCTGGATCCATCTTCGTTTTAACATTGCATCGTTTTTTCTTTATTGTTTTTCTTGTATTTTTAAGTTGAAATCTTACTCTATGAAGCACTATGGGACGCTTTTGCTTGAGTAGAGTTGGATACTGTTAGCCTGCTTGGGATTATACACAGCCATTTGCCCTTGTGCGTTTCACCTCTTTCACTATTCTATTTGTATTTTTAGATTGATTTGTTATGTGTCTGAAGCAATTACTTGTATGTATTTGTGTTCGCTTGTCTCACATTGCCGGTTGAGGGACGACTGAAGCATTTTGAATTGATGAACACGCTGGTAACGACCCTACTAGTGCGGAATACATGTGGAGAACTGAGATGTGTAGTCTTGGTGGTATTGTAGACGACTTTGCAAACAGACCTGGAAGACGAGGCCCTTCTTGTCAGCACTCTGCAGGGAGAAGCGGCTGAGCCTCAGGTAGTACGTGCCGTACTGGGCCAGCTCCCCCATGAGACGAGCCACGCTCTCCGGCGAGGCTCCCGACACGCACACACCGGGCCTGACGTCAAACTGAACGCTCTGGGAGGGTAAACACACATTTACAGATGGTGGACAAAACACAGTGAATAACTGTACCGTCTAATAAAATCCAATAAAACAGCCCTGCAGCAAGGCCCGTCTTTGCAACGCATAAAATATTGAATTTTGTCAAGGCTGTGGGAGAGTCACCTCAATGGTGATTTCTTAAAGCGTGGTTGGTGATTTTATTATATTGCGCAGCATTATACAATCAGGTGTGTGATATTGTGTGTCTTTCCTGTGGATGTTTTATGAGAGCAGAATATACTGTTTCTAGACAGCACTCTTCTGGGGGCACAAAAACAACATAAACAGCATTCTGCAATCTAGCACCACACACAAACCACAGCCTCAAAGATTCAAAATAAAACATCTCTCTGACCGCTGGAGCAAAGTTTTAACATCACTCTGTAACTTGATGCAGGACTCTTGCATTAGATTACATTACACAAGATGTTGACCCAATATCATGGTCACAATGTCCATGATATTGGGTCAACATCCTGTGGCAGACTGCATGTTAATTAGTAAAATTCTGAGAGAGAGAGAGAGAGAGAGAGAGAGAGAGAGAGAGACACAGAGAGAGGGAGAGAGGGAGAGACAGAGAGAGACACTAGATGAGATGAGGGGCCGTGGGAGTAAACAAGAGAATTAGGACTCAATTTGTGTTGTAAAAATAACTAGAATCTTCTGGAAAAATAAAAGCTTAATGGGAAACGATAAACCAACCGAAGAGCTCTCCTGTGGCTTTGTTTTTAGCATAAGAAATAATTTAATTTATTTTGATCATTTAATGAGGCAACTGACTAGACATTTCAATTGTTTTGGTCTTTTTTTTTTTCTTTTTGTAGTTTCAGGGTAATAAGCTTTTACAAGTCAACTGGGCATGTTGGCTCACGCGTGCACAGATTGCCCATTGATTCACATCTCTTTGTTTTTCCACCTAATACACTGTCACTGTGCTTTTACTCCCTTTTATCACTTCAGTTTGACAGACCAATAAAACAGAAAATCGACGGCCCTTCTACCGCGTTTCAGAGACTGATACATGAAGACAATGAACTGCACCTGGTTGAGGGGAAAGGTGGTGGAGGCCACTCCGATCAGGGCGTTGAGGAGGTCAGACACCAGTTGCGTCTGAGAGTCCAGGGGCAGCGGGAGGACAGGGGAGGGTGTACTTGTGCTCACCACCCTCATCTCCCCCTCCCACAGCCGGTAGAGCTGGTCGAAGGCCTCCCTGCCTCCCTCCGTCAGATAGAAAGACTCCCTTTTCCCTGGTGGGCTTTTCGGGGAAACAGACGTTCAGTGTGGCGTTCCAGATGAGATAGAAAAACAATAACTATGTACAATAACAATTAACTATAAGTAAAGCTGTCTAATAGCTTGTTGACTCTGTAGTTTAGTGTATGTAACTTGCTAAACTGCATCTTTTGCTTTGCTTCACTGGCCCTTTGTTTACCCTAAAGCAGCCCAATTTGGGGCCCGTGCTCGTGCTTTATTCTCCTTATTCTAAAGTGATATTAAATCCTATCTGTATGACTACAAAGCATAGATTTTGTGCAACTAAAAGTTTTCTACGTCTTATATACCAATTATAGTATTCTTTGTCTCTTCTGCTGCTGCTTGTGTTTTAGTGTATTTCATTTATATTACATTTTAATGTAATGAAATGTAATTTTACATAACATAAACGTACAAAACGTATTTTAAGCCCTCAGCCAAATTCATTTTTGGGCTTTCATAGGAAAGAATTGGGGCACTTCTGATTTAGCCTTTGCATACTCATTATTCAGGTAAAAAGGCAAATATCCAGTGGCTTTAACTTTTCAGTTTTAGATTTAATACTTGCCTGACTGACAAAGGCCTGACAAAAACAAATTTCAAATTTGACGAGTATTTTTTTTATAACTTTCTGACATTTAAAAAAACGTATGGTAAATGGTCTGCACTTGTATAGCGCTTTATCACCTCAGCGGTCTTAAAGCGCTTTTACGCTGTTTTCCATTCACACAGAGATTCACGCACTAATGAGGCTGAGCTGCCATGCAAGGTGCTCACCATCAGGAATACATTCACTTTCATCCATTCACATTTACACACCAATGGTACGCCATTGGGAGCAACTCGGGATTCAGTGTCTTCCTATTCGTGGGCAACCCGTTCTACAAGCTGAGCCACGGTCATCCCGATCTGATCAGCTGTTAAAAAAATCATTGGCAACAGGTTGATACAGAACAAAAACAATCGGTAGCTGCAGCCCCTCTCACATTAAAATTACTTTTGTTGTGTAACTCCTTGTTGATCAACCACATCTACACTTTTTTTTTTTTTTTTTTTTTTTTATGGAAAGTAGCTTGGCATGCTTATGATCAAACTGACAGGTCACTTACCAGCCAACAGACTCCCAGCAGCGACTTCTTCCAGGCTCAAACGTGCGGAGAGCCTCCCAGATGTCAATGTCTGGAACGGGGCTGGGCTCTGACTGAGAGTCTGGAGTCAAGTTGGAGGATGACTGGAAGCCCTCGTCCTCCGACTGATCTAAACAGTGGGGGACCTGCACAGACCACCAATAAGACGACAAATGACTAACGGTGTGCAAGTGTGCAGACATTTAAATAAGCGTAGACTCACCTGGCTATTTGACAAAACAAACTCAAACTAAGATAGCGTCTCTTACCCTGATAGCTAACCCCGTAACATCAATATTACTGGGGACAGGAGGCAGGTCCAGTCTTATGTCTATGTCTGAGGTGCGAGTGTGCTGCAGTGCTCCAAACAGAGTCATCCTGGTCTCCTTTTCAAATCTTTCCTCTGCCTCCAGTTTAGTCCTCAAAGCGAGCAGCCCTGTTCCTGGCGGAGCATCCATCAAACTCTGAGTCCCACACAGACTCTCCAAAGTCCCCCATTCCTCCCCACACACGAGCGCCCAGGCCCGGGCCTCGAGCCTCTGCAACTCCTCGCTCTGATAGCTCCAGGGTCGAGGCCTCCGCAGCACGGGCCTCTCTCGTCTCATGTAGTCCCTGCTGAACGAGGCAGAAGGCGGAGGCGCCGAACCAGCTAGACACACCAGGAGCTCCAGGACTGCTTCCACTTCCTTCAGACCGGAGGACACTCCGTCCGGCAGCCTCCCCAGCTGCTCCTCGAGCCTCTCCGCTTCCTCTCGGCACCCTGCCACCCGTAAGTCAAAACAAATCATCAGGACTTTGTTCCTGGGTGGCGTGTTAGCTGTGGCACTTGGTCCTGATGCAGACCCTTTGGTGCCATCTTGAAACAGCTTCGACAGCAGGGCGCCGTAAGCTCTCTTTTTGAGAGCTCTGTGGAAACTCTCTCTGGAAACTCCTCCCAGAGCCCTGCGCTTCCACGACACCCCGGACAGGCTGCGGTCACACAGGGCGCTCAGCAGCTCAGTGATGCTGCTGCTGCTGCTGCTGCAGCTGCTGCTGGGCTTCATGGGGTTGCTGGGAGTCAGGAACATGATGACACTGGTGGCTCAGCCTGCATTGAGTGACACACACACACACACACACAAAAAAGGGCTTAGACGTCATGTTTGAACGAGAAACTCAGCACCGGGATGCACAGTAGGCAGCTTACCCGTGGAATGACATTATAGACGTTTTACTACACTTGTGACAACATCTCAGCCCGAGCAACACGATACCTACCGGTGGGCAGGTACCTCTGCTGACCAGACAGTAAATGCAGCACGACACAGCCAGACGTCAACACGCTCCAGTTAGCCACGTCGGCTAACGTTTGCCACGCCAGACTGCATCTTTATTCAGAGCTTCGTTTCGAGCTGAATCTACTCTTCTGAAAACGCTCGACTCTTGAAGACGGTGTGTTATCAGTTCATTCACCTAAGACCTCGCGTCCGCCCCAAGCGACTCCCTCCCGTGCATGCTAACGTTTGTTGTTAGCAATGAAGCTGCTCCCGGACCGATCTCTCTTCCAGCTCAGTTTATGTACCAGGCATGCGAAACCCAGTGGGGGTTGGATCAGCTGCGCGGCTCCAGGAGTGTCCTTATCTTGCCATGATTTCTTGTTGCAGCATATACTTACAGCCTGATACTACGCATGGATGTAGCACGTGCTAGCCAGCTCCTCGCTTCATTCAACCCGCCGCGGGGCTGCGACAAATATTAGAATCTTCCTCCTTGAATGTGATTGGACAAGCGGATTATTCAACCTCCGCTGATTGGCTAATAGTGCTACATTAGCTGCGCTGATTGGTCAGTTATGTCCGTCAATCACAGGCTTCGAAAACTGTCATTTGCCACCGCGCTTTGATGCATTCAAGTGATACGGGAAAAACGTTTACCCCAGTACCCTGCTGTTTGTGGCCGTTTAACAGAGCATATATACATATATATATATATATATATATATATATATATATATACATATATATATATATATATATATATATATATATATATATATTTAAAATAAATGGGAATCTTAAAATGACAAAACACACACCACGACAATACGTGCAAGACAACTGTGCACAACATTGGTGCGTTTAGCTTGTTTTGGAGATATGACGCAAAATGCACCCCATTATAATATTAGTTATCAGTGAGGAGACAACACAATCAACAAAACAACCAGAATATATAGAACCCAGTATCCCAGTAATTACGTGTGCGTTATTTTTTAATTGCTTTCAACACATGCTGCTTCGTCGCAGAAGACAATTGAGAAACGTGGGATGCAGAATTTGCCTGCTGCTTATTTCTTTATGGAAAGTCCTAGTTTATACATTGTGTGGTGTTAGATCACAAGACGGGGCTCATTACAAGACTGTGCTTTGCGTGTCTGTAGAGTACAGGATAATACACAGCTGCTTGTAGAAGATGGTCTATTCTTTTCCGCTAATTAAATTTCTGTACCGAACAGCAGACAGGCACTCAGTGCACTGACTCATTAAATTATAGGTTAGTGTGTGAATGCAATGTAAGTGATGGAGGGGGGGGGGGGGGGACTCATAATTCTTGTTCTGTGCAGGCTTTTAATCAACCCACAGTCACATCAAGTGAGTATGAGGTTTCAAAGTTTAGTGGATTCTGTCATCCATTAAAAAGGGATAACTGGACTCAGGGAAGGAGGATTACCTGGGCGGGCGAGTGTTGTTTGAAGGCAGGCTTGTATAAAAATGGGAATGTTTCCTTTAAATATAACTTCCCACAGCACTGATCTGACTAACTATGGATACAAACTGCTGTTTTTTTTCATACTAGTTATTAAGTAGAGGACACTCTGAATGTGTGTGTATTTATATAATCAAGTAAGTATTTCAATAGATCATAACCAAGTCAACTAAAGGAAACGGCAGCGGAGAGATTTTTAATTGTACAAGGTAGTGCACAGATGCTGCCAATTGTGTTCCAAAGTACATCATTACACAGATAACATGTTCTGCTATGTTAATATTTGAGGTTCCATGTCTGTGATTTTTGCTCCATCCACAGAACAGAGTTCTTCAGACACTTTGACTTCGTCTCACGTCCCAGCCCTTTTAACTCAGCCATGAAGAGGACCACACCTGATCTTAGAGAACTTTTAACTTCACACCACCCTAAAAGTCATGCAGGTATCAGTACAAGCTTAACTAACTGGATATTTTTGATTTACTCACAGGATACACAAGCTTTGAGAGCTCTAAAGTCAGATGCCGTCTGCATGGTTTTAAATTATTCATCTGAACAACTGTTTAAAATGACACCTCACTATCATTGTTTTTATTTCCACCAAGTTCCCCTCCTCCTCCTCTCCGTCCCCTGAGGGAGAGGAAATCAAAGCCAAATCTCATTAGGAGGTTTGAGATACGGAGGTGAAATGCAACCTGGTGGTAAACACAGCCATCTCCTGCTGAAATAGAGGCTGGCTGCTGTGTGCGAGTAAGCATCCCAGGCAGGAGAACAGAAGCCAGCAACATGCAGATTTTAACCCAATTTCTTGAAGGAAACCCTACACGGAGGATGACTCTAAATAAATGGTCTTAGTGTGCAGTATCATTGATTTTTAAGACAGTGGAGGGCATTCATATTTTGAAATCTCATCACAAGTAAAGGGCAAATAATGTTGACTCCAAAAAAATGATGTAAGCTGCGTGTCCTAATACACTGTATTGCCTTTGATTTCCCACGAGTGATCAGGGATAGTGTACAAGATGCAGTGCTTGCGATAATCAAGTGTAATCACTTTTGCTTTGGCAGCAACCCTTGAAGTTACTCTATCTGTTGCTGCATCAGTGATCTGCTCAGTAAGAGGATGGCCTGCGCAGGCCCCTGGTCTGTCTTTGATATCTCCACCACCACGTCTGAGTTTGTTAAGCAGTCAGATGAGGCAATTTTTGCCTTTCATCTTTCTTTTTTCCAATTTCATTCTTAGCTGTCAGTACTTAATTAATGTTTTCGCCGCAATTTTTCAACCTTCACTGCTGATGACAGAGATGCTGCGCGGCTGTTTATATTATCAACTCGTTTCATGAAGCCAGACCTCGGCCTCTTCTAGTTTGTATTCTGAGGCTTGTGACAGCAACCTGATGTGGCATTTGGGAGGGGGGGGGGCATCAGCTATCATATGGCATGCCGCAAATGAAGACTGATGTTATCAACAAAGTCGTTTAGGGTCTTAATATGCTAGAATATCAGAGATAGGGAATAAAATACTGTCAGGTTCAAACATTTGGCCTTCTGTTTCATTTAAGCGATGTGCTGGTTTTAATTTGTATTACTCTTACCTGTGTTTAAGCTCTTCGGTGAATCTAAGGCTATGTAATGATGAAGACTTGCAGAAAAGATTCGGTTCCTTTCAGCACGAAACTGGCTACCTGTGGCAAGTGTTACTCCATCACCCAAGGAGATTGTTCCTCATGCATTATTCGAGAGAGGTGAGTGTTCAATTGCAGGAAATCAATATTCTACAAGTGAAAGAAACACAGTAGAAATGAAGGGCGTATATGTCTCTGAGTTTATTCACTGAGGAGTGTATGATGAAACCTGTGGGTAACTGTTCCGTCCACACAACTTTTGTAAAATTAAATTCATCCAGTACAACCAGATCAGGTACAAGATCGAGAATCTTCTGAGCTGCCTTGGATGGGAAGGAAAACGTTGGCTTCCATTAATGGTCCTGTACTGAAAATGGAGTGTCCCAGTTTCTTTTATCATTACAGCACATTCACAAGTTTCATTATGGAAAAAAAAAAGTCTCGACAACTGCACAAACAGTTTTTTTTTCTCTTTTGTTTTTTTTTGTCCCAGGACTCAATGCATAGGATTATACAGTTAGAATACAGTATTTCAACGTGTTTTACAAAGATTTATATAGTATAGGAAACAAGAAATAAAAATAATAACTGCACAGCAGTAAGAAAGGTCATTTGTCGAGTATAGATAGTCATTTATCGTACACACTGTGGAATAGCTTAGAAACACAGGGCAAAAAAATGAACACCATTGGAACAATTTTGCGCTATATTCAATCTACATAAGGATACCCTTTGTGACTTCAGACTAATTTAGGAATGCCAGACATTTTCAAGGGAAACCCAAATCACATTGGCCACTGTTTTACACTTATTCATTTTGGCTTTTTTTTTTTTTTTTTTTTTTTTTTTTTGCCTTAGCCACCGAAATCCTACTAAGCACACACCACAGACACCCAAAAGAAATGCACACATCAAAATGCAACCATAAAAGAAATCATACTGAAATGTTTTCAGCCTATTGGCACGCAAATGGCTGCAGCAGGGCATCTAGCATTTTAGACGGCACACATATGATCACAAATCCAAATACATTGCTGTGTCTATAGCACTATCATCATCATAATCACCTAGGTTACCAATAGAATAATTTAGAAACAATATATATGTATCATCCTATTCAATAAGGCACATTTTTGGTTAAAGAAAGGCTCTGAAAGAAGCTTCTTGCATCAACTCTGTCAGTGAGAAAGGAGTCAGCAGTAAACAACAGCGGCAACAAGGATGGAGTCTGCAGTCGGCATGCAATTAAGATCAAAAGTGTCCCCTGCTGATTCCATTATACAGAGTGCCACTCTGCACTGCGCAGAGTGGGCAGTGCCAAGTGCTGTTGGTCGGGATGCCAGGGTGCCATGCTGAGACAGCAGGCAGGCAGGCAGGCTCGAGGTCTGTGCAAACCTCTCTCTAGCCAAGGCAGGAATCGTTAACATTCTGGGGTCTCTGGAACTCGTTATGCTCCGTCAACTACACATATCCATGATCAGATACAGGGAGTACAATTAAATCATCTGTCAACAGCAAGACCCACAATTTAGGGATGGCGTTTAATGGCCCAAGAAATATCAAACCTTCATTCCTACCCTGTCGACACCTTGCCTCAAACACTGACATATCAATATTCCAATTACTATAACAATTATGTACATGATTGAACCCAACCTCTTCAACATCATACAAAGGCTAAAACCACAGTAATTTGTTCAGAACATGCCACTGAAGTACCGACTACATCTCTGGCAGATTATTAACATCAGCAATAGGCTATTTTATAGCTTTAGAGGCAGAATGCTTGATGGTTATTTGGAACATCAGATGGGTAATACTAAAAAAAAAAAAAAAAAAAAAAAAATGGCACTAAAAATCAATCACCAACAATGCATGAATCAATTTGATATTTTCCTCATAATATTGCTGAATTGCTACTGTTTGCGAATACATTTAGTAAGCTAATGCAACTGTCGTTTGTGGCTCATGGTACACTGACATTATTGCAGGGCTAGTATGAGTGACATGGCTCCATGGCAGAGTAATGTTGCTTCTCGATGACACTTAAAAAAAGAAAAGTTTATAGCAAAGAGAAAATAACTGAAAACAGTCCTCAACCGAAATGTCTTAAAAACTTCTGAAATGTCCTTCTGTGCTTTAATTGAAGTGGAATGTGTCATGGCACTGTACAATAAAGGGAGACAGGCTGTGCTATTATTGATTTCCACAAGCACAAATGGCAATCCAGCTTGAAGCAAATTCAAGTCAAAATCAAAGAATAGAACTCAACACATTTCTGAAACCACCGGCGACCTATCATTCACATGAGCCTGTACATTGCTAGATTAACCAGTGTCCTTGTGAGGACCCTTTGGTCTCTGTCATAAAGCTCGGTGAGAGAACAGACTCCAGTGTGTGTGTGCGTGTGTGCGTGTGCGTGTGTGCGTGTGTGTGTGTGTGTGTTACTGGGTATGGGGGGCTGGGGGGTGGTTAAAATGACAGAAAGCAGGCGTCCCTTCGCCCTCACGCCTGACAGTAGGCATCCTGTGTGTGCACGCACATTCCCACACATTCGCACATTTACAGTCCACGCGAACACACACTCAAGTTTGAGCAACGCACGCTCTTGTTCACATGTTGCACATCACGCAGACATCTACGCACACACAGGCTAATAAAAACACTATCCGCACCACAAGGTGATCCATTTAAAAAGATATTTTTTTTCCTTATAAAGCTTTCCGCATAAAGACTGCACAATAAAAAAAATATATAATACAACTCTTAAAACCTTTTCTACACAGAGAGAAATTGAACATCTGATTATCTTCTATGTCAGTGCTCCACAGCGGGGCTTAATTCTCAGAGAGAGTTCTCCCGCACTGCATTGTGGGAGCAATATTCAGTGAAGCATGAGTGAGCGCGCAGACCTTTAAGGTTTGGCAAGTGAGCTTTAAGGCGTACCTATGACAGTGTAACCCATCATTTTCTTCCTCTCTTTCTGCTCTCTATCTGCATTTCATTAGTCCCTGTTACTCCACAGAACAGAAAACTGCCCCAGGGCCAAGTTGTACAATATACACACCCACGAGTCCCTTCTCACATTTCCTTATTTCCATCTTTCATTCTTTGAAAAGAAGAAATAAGGTACTGTAGTCACTGCCGATATCCCTCCATCCCCTCCCTCCCCGCCCTCCCCGCCCTCCCTCCACTCAGTGGGTTAGAGATCAGTCACTTTGTTCTCCAGGGCGGCTGCTATCTGCTGGAGCCGCAGGGTTAGCTGTTTACTCTGGGAAGCTGGGTCCTCGTCGAGGGATGCGATGATCTGAAAGAGGGATGGAAGGTGAGAAGGAGAGAGATGGAGGAGAATGGCAGAGAAGACGGAAATAATAGAAGTGAAGAGGAGACGGGGAGAACGGTGCGAAGGACAGCAGAAGGGCCGTGTCGGAAAAGCACAGAAACAAGGAGACGGGGGATGGACGGAGAACAAGCACGGGACAAAGGGGAAGAAAAGGGGTGGAGAGTGGGAGGAGAGGATAGTGTTATTTGACATCCACAGTCACGTCATATGAGCTGTTATTGTTTATGAGCCCCACTTAGGGGAGACTGACAGCCCCATTTGTTTATCCAACTTGTTCATTAGGTTTTGTTTATCCCCTTTTTGTGACCTCAAGTGGCAATGCACAATGGACGCTTAAAAATCAATTCCCCGAGCAATTTTCCAATTCACATCCCACAGAAATGCTTTCAATTAAAATTTCATACAATCACTCTTCTGGCATATCAAGAGTGAAGAGAGGAAAAAAAAAAAAAAAAAAAGGAAACACAATAATATAGTGGGCAGTAGTGCATATAGTGGAATAGCCTCCTTTGGGTGCGATAGGAAGGAGAAGGGCCTCTTACCCCATCATAGTATTTGCTGGCATACTGGTAGAGCTGATGGAGAGCCACTTGTGTGTTCAGTTTGTCTGTGTGAGCCTGGAGAACATAAATTACAATTTTAAGGTTGAAGAGGAAACGTCACTACAGCATAAAACTGCACATAGGTGAGTGAACTACTTTTTGTCCCCAGGTTTAAAAAGTATCTTTGAGTACTGCATAGGAAAACAAACTAACATTTGCAAAGACACATGCTATCATTAATCACCCCCATGCATTAAAGTTATGATCCTTCCGACATCAAACCCTGTTTTTGGAGTCTATCATGCAAAGAGGACAGTTGCTTACGTGTTGATTAAAACAAAGTGAGCCTATTTGGCTGCACTACAAACGGATACACCACCTCCTGTTGTCTTTTTGACAGATTAGCTCAACTAGTGGTTGCTCTAATGACGAGTTGCAAGGTGAAAACTGTTTCAGTAAATACAAATCCACGACATTTTCTCTGCTTGTTAACAGTATTCTTCACTATCTGCAGTCAAATAACGTAAGTTCCTCCTCAGCAAAAAAAATAAAAAAAATGTTCTGTGGATTGTATCTTCACTAACTCTCCAAATTAGCTTGTCAGAACAAAATATCGAAACAACCACTTTGGAAAATATCTTCTTCCAATATAAAATCTTAGGGGTACAAGCCTGTGGCTGTAAACACTTCAAGGGTGGAAGTCAACTATGAATCCCAAGGTTCATCGCAGCATGAAATCAATAAGCTTACAAGTGTTCACTGCTCATGGTGGGCAGAAGCTAAGGATTACAAATGTTGAGAAAAACTGAATACACAATCTGAAGCTTGAATTTACTCTATTAAACTGCACTCGCTGCTACCATGGTAACCACGGTTGTCATGAAATCTGAAAAGGATTGTAACTTTAATAGCACGGTAAAATAAATGGCAAGCAGAGAATGACAGCTGTGTTTCTCACCCGTGACACTTCTGCCAAATGAGTGTTCATGTCCTGGTCGCTGATGGGCACCATCTGCCTGATGCCCTTATAGTAACTACACACACACAGACATGCACAGAAGAGACAAGAGGTGGTAATTACTCCATTGTGTAATTGTTAGTGAAAAATTTCTCACAGTCTGAAGACATTTTAAACTCAAATGGTAAAAAAAACACATGGAAAGGGAAACTGTAAAGTGCTGACAGTACTCACTCATCCACCATCTTCTTATAGGTGGAGATCTCCTTTGCATAGAGTAGTTTGTTACTTGGAGAGTCCTAGAGATGAAAAATGGACACACAACAGAGACAATAATGGCACTTCAGATTGACCGACATATGATATTCCTCCTCTCACTTCATTCTCATCTTCTCCATCTTTCCTCCCATCTTCCCTCTTGCTCTTTAAACCCCCCCCGTTCATTGACGTCCACTCACCCGGCTGAGTTTGTGCTCGCTCTTGGTGCAGGCATCCATGAAGGTCTGGGCGATGACGGAGAGCGAGGCGTCCACCACTTCAGACACGTGGACATCAAAGGTGAAGTGGGGATTCTTGAGGATGTTCACCCAGAACCGCAGAGGCAGGCTGCACGGGGGAAGAGGGGAAAGAAATCAATCTATCATCACAGTTGTTATCATTATTACTGCCTCAGAGTGTGGTGGAATCTCATCAACCACATTACATCTGTGAATTAATTCAAGTTAGGGAGGCATTTCATGTGAGAGCACTTGCCTGAGGTGCAATTGAGAGTAGTACAAGATAATAACAGGAATTGAAAAAAAAAAAAGCCTTTCTTGTAGGTGTCAGTTTATTCAGAACAATACCCTTGACTGTCAGTTTTTATTACTATGTCATGTGATGCTGACCTCTGTGTGAATCACTGCTGTTCAAAGAAAATGAAAAACGAAAAAGAAATGCCCTCAGATTAATTTTTTTCTTTAATAAGAAAAGGCATCTGCGCAAAGCAACGGGCAATGATGCTTGTCCACTCTGACAAACAGTGATTAGAAATGCTAAAGAAACGGCAAAACTTTGACCTTTGAAGTTCCTGTGCAACCTAACAACCTAAAGCACAGACTACGTAATGTAATGCTCGGGTGCTCTCGCTAATTTCCCCTCTGAACAGGAAACCACAAGCTCCCTGCGCTGCTCTCCAGCTTCGCATCGGCTTGTAAATTCAAAAAACGACGCCCAAAATACAGTAGTTTCCAAAAAACTCTCCACCCTGTTTGGTGCAAATATCCCGCCATCTGAGACAGGAAACACGCACCGTGTAAAATTCATACTGGTTTGGAAATATCTCCGGGGAAGGCTGCGGTGAGAATACAATAGAAGCATAAAAATAGCAATGTTGCAATAATCACAATTAAATTAGCTTGGGACATAATTACCATGTTTGTTTGTTGTTATGCCTCATACACACATTCATATTTAATACATGGCCCTCAGTTGATTTGATAAACAGAACGGGTGGATGCAGAACGTAGTGTGGAGAGTAGTAAGTAATTAAATCGCTCATCTCCTGTCCTTGTGTGGGTGCTCTCTTGCCAGCCTTGCGTCAATCACTGGCATCTACATGCAACACGTCGTCTTGTATGCTTGAGCCTTAGCCGACATGACATTAATTTATGCACTTAAATGCCACATGGGAGCAGGGGGATTGCAAATGCAAACGAAGTAAGCTGAAATTGTCCATTTGTATTCAGCCCTTTCTGGGATAAGTAAGTTATGTTTCTTGGAGAGTTACTGTATCTCAGGAGGCAGGATTTGTGATGTTGGTCCGACTCAGACATGAATGTTTGTATGTGTTAGTTGTGAAAAGTAAGTACTGTAGTCAAGTATGAATATGAAGTATACTTGGTACTTCACTACTGTGTACTTCAGTCGTTCCACTTTATACTACTTCAGACATCTACATTTCAGAAGGAAAATATTATTCTTTTGCTCCAGAAAAAAAAACAAAAACAAAAAAAACAGCACATTGAGACGAATTGAATCATCTGGATCAACATTAAATTGATCAGATCATTCATTTTAAATACATTTTGAGACTCAAAGTGTTCCATTGTTGACAAAACATGTTGAAGATACACCGTACATCCACACGATGTATGGAAATGGAGGGAAATCTCCTGGGAAAAAAAAATCAGATTACTTTCTTTATTTCACAGAGGCTGAAAAGATGTGAAATATGTTGGAGAGTGTGTGGACAATTTTATCTTTATGCTTATCATTTTTTTTTTTTTTTAATTTTTTAATTTTTTTTTTTAAACACTCAGATAAAAGGTCCTGATGAGTCATACAGTACTTTATCGGTGCAAATGGAAGCAACATTCAGTATATAGCTATAGATATGTGGTTGAAATACTCTGAAAAGCTATTATGGTGCAGCACCCTCCAACGAAGGACCAAGGCTAATGACTGTTGAAGAAATCTTAATAGAAAAGTTGGCATACATCTTGACTACAACAAGTCCAACTGGAAGAAAAGAGGAAAAAATGGACATGAAACAAAATTGAAAATGGAATTTAATGGGTCGAAAGTGTAAATTTTTTGCTGCTGTCATTTTCAAATAAGCAAATCTTTAACCAATAAAGATTTTAGCCATAAAAGTTGCCAATAATTATAATTATAATAATAATAATAATAAGATTTATCGGGATAGCCCTTGTAGGGGGCTTGACCTCCAGTTTAAGAACCACTGGGCTAAAGTAATTGTATTTGCAGTTTTTAAAAACAAGGTCCTCTTCAAACAACTACAACAGTGTAATACTACTTATTAATACTACTTATATACTGATACACACATGCAATCTAAAACCGTGTTATCCAAGATCATGTATCAGTCATAGGGGCCTTTTTTCTGCACAATGAACTTTTGTTCTTTATAGAGTTGTCTCGTGTTTTTACCTATTAGTCTTCCAGATATGGATGGTCTCCTCGTCCACATTGTTGTGTTTCAGCGCTTGCTCATCCAGGAAGTCAAAGAAATATTTGACAGCTGGTGGGACCACTGCCCCAGAGCACAGCACGCTGCGGAAGAAATCATCCACAAACTGCTGCAATGTTCCCTGAAAAGAGCCACAAATAATATGCGACAGGGACAAAGAGCAAAGCCAGAAATATCAAAACCCTGAGACAGAGATATTTACGAGCAATTTGAGTGTTTCTTTCCTTTCCAAAGGTAGACGCTAGCAAAAAAGTTTTTCACTGAAAACCTCGTTATTAAAGCAAATATTGATGTTTAATCAGCACATCACATAACTACTTAAGAAAATGTCTGATTGTATAAATGATTCGGTCTTTGTACTGTACCTTGACAGACAGGAGTCGTGTTAAATAGATCTCTGTAATGGCTTTGGTCATCGACTTGTCCTTTATGCTTCCTCGTTTAGATTTGATCTCATCCAGTTCATCTGCTGGCCTCACCAAGTGAAACACTTTGTCGTCTTCCAACAGAGCATTTCCTATTGGGGAAAAACAACGCTTGAAACTTTCCTCTAATAATTCCACTTCTTATTTATTCATGCACTCTCTTGCAGAACATATTCAGATGAGGAAAAATGGGAGGGTGTTTGTCAACTGAATTTTGAATGCAGAGAGAGGAAATACTTAACAATCAGCTATTCTGAACCCTACGTAAAACAGCTAAAGATAAAAGTGCACACTATTTCAGCATAATCTGAAAGTGTGCTTCACATAAAACAACGTATTAGCATGTAAAATGAGAGCTGGGATATTGAGAAAAAGCCCTGGGGAAACAAAACAAAGACAGGCATTACATTCTCAAGTACACGTCTGATCTGTGCACGTTTGGGTTCAACAAGTGCGTGTCTATGTGTGTCCAAGTATGTGTGCGTATTCAGAGAGACACGTACGCTCTTCGTGGTTTTCTTGGTTCTGGTCATAGTTCTGTTGAGTGTGGAACACTTTGGACAGAACTAATGTGGCGTTATCTCGCACCTGGAAAGTACAAGTCAATTGTTAGACAGACGGCACAAACAATGACGCACACTCACTTCACACACCTTTGAATTTAATAGGTACTGTGACTGCGGTCAGCAGTCTCTTTTAGTGCCCCAGAACTAATTCCTAATCAATGCGACTGAGTGGACATGAGCAGTGAGTCTTTATTGGGGTATTTACAGGCCATTTTCTTTGGCGTCAACCCATTATTGACCCCACAAATACCGTGATTAGCACTACTCTGACACAGCCAATGAATCTATGGCCACAAGGCTGTTGTCTAAGAACAACTGCGAGACATCAGCAGGTAGGATGAAAGGAAGACGAGCGCCTTTGAAAGAGGGGGATTTAAGTGGTCAAAAAGCAGGACAAGTGACGGATATTTGTGAGTGACCTTTCTTTCCTTAGATCAATACAGTGCCTGGAAGATTTAGTGGCGTTCTGTTGCCATTGAGAGCTCACAAGAGCAAACCAGAACCAGGCGGGTGAAAGTGTCTGGGGAGAAACTCAACATTTTATTGCAAAGCTGATGGAGGCAGACATTGAAGAGATATCATTTCATTGTGCTTTCCTAATATATTTTATTAGTGGACACAAAAAGATTTACGTTTGTATAACATTTTTTGTGCTTGTCCACATTACAAAGGATGCATGTGCTCACACACACACACACACACATTATACTTAACGCTGTAAGAGGCACTTAAAGCACAAAACTGTTCATTTCCTTTAACTTTTACATAACCTATTAACAGGTAACCTACAACCAAAAATAAAGGAAACTCCATTTTGCTTGATGAACTTATAAGCAAAGTGGCATTTAAAAGGCTTTGAAGGACCATCTTATCAATTTCAAACAGTGTGCTTGAATACATGCCGTACACTGACATCCTCATAAACAGGATACCATCAACTTTTTTCAGTACCAAAGAGATTTAAAAAAATAAGAACAGTTTAATAGTTATACCTTATTAGTCGTCTGAATGTTTAACTTTAGATTAATTTGTCGTCATTTTTTATCTTCACTTACACGTGTGGGAGTGTAAGTGGAAAGTAGTGTCCTTATCATGAACATGATTTTTTTTATTGTGGGAATTTTTGAGGTCACTGTTTATTAACTAATATAGGATGATATATTGTTAAGAGACACTGCCGTAGTGTTTTGTTGTTTGTTACGCTGTTACCACCATGCAAGGCAGGAAAAATGCTCTTACTCACCGACACGTGGCGGTGGTGAATCAAAGAGAAACAACAAAAACTCATAAGATGTGTGTTAATATATTCGAGTCTGACAATCTGCAGCAGACACAGATTACCCACACACCACTGTGATGTACAGCTCAGCCTCTGACTGAGATGGCGTGAAAATATTCCACCCCATTCACACCACACACGTGTATCTTCCTCTCTTCTGCTTTAAGTCCTGCTCTTTTGAATTTCATTTTTTTGAATGACATTAAAGTCGGTCAATACTCACATTGTAGTGCGCAAGAGTGTTGATGCGTTTCCATCTGCCTTCTTTCTGGGAAGTCAAGTCCAGATCTGACAAAATCTGCCCTGTTGAGCCGGGACGCCACTCTGTGGTGAGGGCCGGAACAGAAAGTCAAAGTGTCAACATACTTGAGCATTGTTTTTCAAATATTATTTTACCCTGGGTCACTGTTACTTTAAGGGTCTTCTGTAATAATGTTCTCTTAAACAAATCCATCTATCCATCCTGCTATCAGCCTGGCTCTCCTTGGACTTAATGACACACTTGAGTTAATGTTGGGTGAACAAGTGATGCGTCAGTATTTTCTGAATAATTGAAATTTAACTCTAAATTCTGTGATTTCCACCTCAACATGTTCTGGAGCTCCACGCCATCTGTGTCATACTGTATGATTCATTAACAAGTACCACCAAATATAACAGGGTTATCTCTATGATTCACCATGAAAGAGGATGGATCTCTGCTTATCTAAAATGTATAAAGGAATGAGATCTACATCATGCGTGGGAATAAAAAAAATGGCTTTGATGTTGGAAAATGTCTTTGGAGCTTTAGCCTTTCAAGTCAGTCCCTGAGGTTTCTGACTACAGCAGTGAGCAAAACTTTGTTTAGGGATGAAGGATTTCTTTATGTTGCTGGCAATGATTAACTTCTCATCCTCAATAAAGCTTTATATTCAATGAATGGAAACAAATGTATGTTAAAATGTTAAATGTACTGAATGAAGCTAAAATTAAATAATCAATTACTTTCTTGATTTAATAATAAATTGATTTAACTCAGGACTGAAATAAGCTCCCTGTTGACATCCTCAGCACTCCCTGTAACAGTTATATTATTCATCTTCCTTTGATGTTTCTGCTTCGACTCATCTTCTTCTCGGATGGCCCTCATTTACTCACCCAGAGTGACACTGTCGACCTTGGGCCGCAGGGAGTACGGCAGGTTCCTATATACTTGCTCGATGATCTTCTCTTTCACCTGCGAGATAGTGTCACAGTTGAGCACCTTAACGGGCGTGACGTCTGGACCCTCGCCTTGAACCAGCACTTGGAGGGTCTGGCAAACACACACACAGACGCACGTTTAGGACACGAGGTGATAGCGTATGCGACACACATGCACCTATGCTCACAAATGTGTAGAAATATTCAGACATGGCCAGAGCACCCAGCCACCCACACGCCACATACCAAGCTCTATTGGGATGTTGTCGTCATGGCAACTGAGCTTCTGTAAGCACACACACACACACACACACACACACACACTGCGGTGACACCTGACAGGTCTCTTGTCACCATGGCCAGCTAATGACCAAGGCTCAACGGGCGCAAACTCTGACCCACCTTACCTCCCACTCTCCATCAGCTCTGTCAGACATAACTGACCAGTCAACAGATTCAAATGGAGGGCAGGCCATCCCATCACAATAGTAACCTCATAAGCCCGTCTGCATTTCAAGTGAATCGAAGGAGCACACTGTGAATTAAAGCCAAGAGGAGCCACTGCATCTGCCTGTGAAATCTAGCTCGGTGCCTTTTTTCTCCCCATGTAATTCAATCACAGAAGGAGATCCATCTCAGCACGAGACATGTAATTCAGGCTAATTTGATAATTGTCCTCGACAACGCCATTACCCATGGGTCTTTTTATTTGTGCTGACTTTAACAGAAAACAGCTGTGTTCACATTAGCTTCCATTATTGAAACACGATACCAAAACGAGACTCACAGGCTTGTCCCGACTCCTGAAAGCTGCCCAAATGGAGACAGAGCAGGTGCAGGTTGCAAGGTCGAGGGGGAGGTTGTGAAGGTGGCTTGTGCTCTGTATTTGTAGCGACTTGTAGTACTTTCACCTGCGCCACACACTTCACTTCTATACTGGAATGTATTACCAGTGTTACCAGAACATTGACACTGAAAATTAATGTCACAAAAGCGGGCAGTCGCCTAAGGGTTGTTGGTTTTTTTTTGGTGATGGGGGTTGCCATAGCAACTGTGTGTATGTGTGCGTGTTTGTGTTGCTCACCAGACACAAGACAGCATGCAATCTCAAAGCAGTGTGCGTAGTTTTTCTGATAGTCACTAAATTTGTGTGCGTGTGTGCACGTGCATGTGTGTGTGTGTGTGTGTGTGTGTGTGTGTGTGTGTGCGTGCGTCTGCCCATCTCACCAAGACAGAGTACTCCACGTCGTCGCCCAACAGGCCAGTGTCATTGAGGGTGTACTTGGCTTTCTTCACTCTGGCATCCACGGGGCCTTTCTCGATCTGGTGCTTGATGGCTCGGAACAGTTTGTACAAGGGCTCGCCTGCAGAGTCCTAATAAACACACCGAATACACACACACACACGCACGCACACAAAACCATTTAAAAGTTGTCTCAGCCATTGTCAAGAAGCTAATTGTTGTGATTAGCAGCTTAGAAGACAAATACATTTACATTGTGAATACAAGCTCTAATGAAAAAAAATGGTGAAACCTATAAATAAAGCCCATCGTTTATTCTGAAGCATGTCATTATACACATTTTCTGTATTAATAATTAAGTGCATCACTGCTGACTGACATTTTGAAATAGTGTATATGTAAAGACTGCCTCAGACTAGAGTTTGTTCTATTAAACATTACAAAACAGTGACTCTAGTTTTCATAATAGTTTTAATATATTCCAGTGACCCAAAATTCATGTTACCTTCAAAAACTGGTAAAGGCAGATAGACATCCAGTTACACAGCATCCTTTCCACCACGGTCTCTGACCTGAAAAACACATTGCAGGAGCAGGTTTAATCATTATTGTCAAAATAAAAGTTGATAATGTTTGTATATCAATACTTATAGTGATTTGGAAATTAGACATTTAATTATGGTCATATCATGCCTCTTAAATTCTGCATGCAAATATAAAAAAAAATATCACCACTTGTCCAATGGATTTAATGCTATTACTGATTGTTTTATGTTCGCTCGAAGTGTGGGGCTTTAGCAGATGTTTTGACATATTTTGAAATACGTTTAATGTAGTCATTATGTCTGTGTGCTGTGATTTAGTGGCTGCAAAACTAATTTATGCAATTTACCAGCTAAACAAAGACAGAGTTAAAAGTTAAAAGAAGAATGAGAGGTAACTTTTATTACAGAGCCTTTCAGAGCCTTTGATACTATATCAGTTTGAAAATGTTGAGACACCGCTTTTTTAGGGCCGCATTTTATAAAATATTAGGAAGAGAAATTTCTGCGCAGCCTGTCAGTGTCAAGATATTTTAATGCAAAAGTAATGTTAGTGGTCACTTGACTGATAGTCCATCATAATGTCAGATAACCACTGGTGGTGCCCATTGTTAGCTCATACCATGCCTAATTAGAGTTCTTGTATATAAGCGCCCTGTGTTGGCACAATGGCCTAATCAGCATAATGAGCTTCTCCACTGGGGGATAATTAAGATGTGTACTTGCATAACAGCCAGTCACAGCGTGCCTCGGCACAGTAGATAGTTCAGATCATATAACTCCTTCTCAGCAGTGATGAGCAACTGTACTCTTAGTCAAGTGGGTCCTGCTGAGGGGTGACCTTGACATGATCATTACAGTGAAAAAAGGGTGCAGAACAAAAGAACACTAAAATTGGCATTTCTTCTCTGAAGGCCATTTGCTTCAATCAAATTACTCAGTTTAATATTTACAGACTCTACAAAGACATGATGAAATTTAGCCAAAGGAGAAAACAGTGAGCAATTAACATTTGGTAAAATTGGAGAACACTATCCATAATATTTGGCAACTTGCCAATAATACCAGTTAATTCAACA
The DNA here is from genome assembly GCF_022577435.1 of Embiotoca jacksoni. Lineage (NCBI taxonomy): Eukaryota > Metazoa > Chordata > Actinopteri > Embiotocidae > Embiotoca > Embiotoca jacksoni. The sequence continues at coordinate 9,525,530 of NW_027185381.1, read as the reverse complement.
GTGATTGGTTACGATTTCAGCCAATCATAATATGACTTTAAATGAGTTATCACCGTTTTTCCGATGTAACAATTATCTCCTCTTCACTTGTAAAAGTAATTTAATAAAAGGTTAGATGTTGGCTCAAGTGCAACCCAAAGCTGATCTACAGTTCAGATGGTGCAGATTGTTTTTTAGTAGAAATCTCCATTGACAAATCACCCTGCTGCAGGATCACGTGAAAGGAACTCGCAGAAAGCAAGTAGTAACATTTTAGACCTACACCCTATTGGTAAGGAGCTACAGGATGAGATGATGATGATGGAGATGGTGAAGAGAAAGAATACAAGGAGAATCATCGCGGTTGGATTCCAAGAAGGAAAAAAAACAAAACAGAAGGAGGACCAGGAGGAGGAGGACTAGAATAGATTGAGCAGCTGTCTGGATCTTTAGAGTGGACTACAGTAGTCAGTGCAAAATTCAGCAGAAAACATGGCAACAGAATGAAACAGTCCGCTGCATCTTGAACTGAATCCCAGTCTGCCTCAACTGGTTGATAATATCAGTGCCAGAGTTTAGATATGGGACGAGTCTGATTATAGAGCTGCAGACGCGGGACATTTCACAATCTCAGAGGGTACAGCCAATACAGTGGTTCTGTACCAAGGCAGTGGTGCTCTAAACATATAATGTAAATGTATAATGTTCACCATTAAAATTGTGACCTCATGAGGATTGCCAGTGCCACTACTATTCATCAAAGAGGCATGAACGTTTGTATTATATTTCATGGCAACCCATCCATTATTTGTCGAGTTGTTTAAGTTGAGAGAAAATATGTCACCCTAATGTGGCACAAAAGAAGTGAGGTGATCACCAACATCATGAGGATCCAACCTTTGTAAACCATCAATATCCGTATGAAATGTTATATTAATTAATCCTGTAAATGTTGAAATATTTTACTTGATAAGTGAGAAATTACCTGCTGGTGGCACCAAACGAAAGGTCTGACCAAGTCACACATACGTAGTACTGACATTTTCCCATCATTACTGAACCAGTATCTGCTGAGCGGCAGCACTGAGTCGATCCACACTCACCTGCGCAGCATCAGTTTCGGGTTCTTGCTGTGAACGTATTCCTCCATCAGCTCCAGCAGCAGCGTTCGCATAATGTCGGTGTAGTACTCCAGCTTCCCATGCAGAGCCACTGTCAGCAGGGAGGCAAAGTACACCTTGGCCCTGGCATTGAAGTCATGACTGCGCTCCAGGGTACGGATAAACTGCAAACACAGAGCCGCACACACACACACACGCACGCACGCACACGCACACAGAAACGGGCAAATGACGAGCAAAATTAATCATCATGATGAATCACATACACATGCACACACACAGAAGCAAAGCCAACGGAATGTGCTTTTAAATTATAAAAAGACTAATACAAGTGAAAATTACAATTATCAAGGTAAATTTAGTTCTGCCCTGTAAAATATTCTGGCTTGAAAATGATACCAATTAGTAGGAGAGGAATCACCCCACACATGCAGTTAACACCTCAAAGGCTGTTTCTGTTCCAGCAATATTGGATTAATAAGAATCTTCACACATCTCGCTCTGCCATGTCTTCTGCTTCTCACTTCTAATGCTGTACTCCGCAAACTAAAAAAAATGACAGAGTCCTCAATTCAAAGGACGGCACCCTGAATTTGAAATAGATCCTGACAGTTTGTTGACTATGAATGAGGCCTATTTTGAAAGCTTACAAAGATCTCGGGGAGCGAGCACCTTCAGTGTCGTGGGGGATAAATCCACATTTGGGGATTATTCACAAATACAAATACAGTATTACACACATAAAGGTTTACTACCTAAGCAGCTAAGAGTAATGCTGGCTTGATCTTACTATTTTATTGCCATCTATTGTCAGAAAACAAAACAATGAATTTATCCTGCTGCATTTTATGAGGATTGCCTGTGCAGATAGCTACAGCCAGCTCATACCTCTGTGCCATAAACGCTACTGTCATCCCAAAACACACAAAAGAGACATATTGCTGCATTCAGTGATACACTCCTTTCATTCCAATGCACAAGGCCAGTTTAGTTCACTCAGAAACAACTCCACAAATGCATGTTTGATTTCTGAACAGCTCTAAATCAGGGAGACTTCACTGCTTATGTTCAGAGACAACAGGTTTTACACTGCACTGCAAATTCAATAAGCTGAGATGGGTTTATTAAAAATACAAAATATATGAATAAAAGCAGAAATATATTGTTAGCCTTCAACATCAAGTATATTTATAGTATACTGCATTCAATATAAAATATTAAAACAGGTGTATATATATGTATATATAAATTCAGACTCATGTTCAGCCATACTAGGTGTGAAGCTGCACTGGCACAGCAATGTTTGAGCTAAATGTTAATGTCATCCAACATGCTAACGCTGATGTTACATATGCTAATTATCACAAAACACAAAGTACAGCTGAAGCTGATGGAAATGTCAACGATTTTGCAAATGTTGGGTCATAAACCAACATGATCCATCAGATGATTTGCGACACAGAACTATGTGAGAAGTTGTCCAAAACTGCTGGAAAAGGGACGGCACTTTCAGAAATACTGTACATAGCAGGTGATTGGGTTTACCATCTGTCTGCCAGTTTTCGAACAAACAGTTGCTTCTCGCTGTTGTCGCACTTGAAGGCAGACGGGTCCAAATTAGCAAAATCGTAAAGCTTGACGAGATGGATGTACCAACATTTTTTAAAAGTCTCCTATGGGGCAAAGTAATATCCACCAAAGTTTACGGTAATCCATCCAACAGTTGTCAATATTTCACTGAAATGATGGTGATATTAGAGGAAAAGTCAGAGAATGAAACATATAAACGTCTGAGACAATCCATTTAATAGTCGCTGTGAAATTTCAATCTGGACCAAAATGTGACACTGAAAGAGTCCTGATGCCACCTGGCTAAAAAGGAAAATTCAGAAAATCTGCTGTAGAATTATCCCGCAGCAGTCAGTTTGTGAAGCGTTAATGTTGCACACTTCTACAACACTGTTGTAAACTCTGTGTATGCAGATAATATCAGTCTAAGACCACAGCTGAACATTTAATGACACGTGTGTAGTATAATTACATTAATGAGGAATGTCTTGGAGTTCAGGAGGTTGGAGAACTGGTTGAGTGCCTGAGTCACTGTGGCCCTTCGAGCCTCGGGGATGTCGAGCTTCCCTGTGATCATCACATCATTGGCACCGTCCTTAGAAGGCAGGAAGAAGACGCGGTCTGTGTAGGTCTTGTAGTCCAGGAAGGGGATTCGTCCCTCACTCAGGTCGTTGGTATGGTCCTCCATCTCGATCATCAAGTCTGCAAGACAGAAACAACAAAATACTATCTTGTTTCTTTTCAATAAGCGACTTGTCATTTGTGTCCAGCTCATCTGTCTCAATCATGATGTTGCAAGAGACGTTGCCAGGAAAATAATTGCAGCAGATTGTTTTGTCTGTTTTGCCCCTTATTATGCTGACAACATGACGTCAAGCAGGAGAAAATGTTGAATTCACTGCAGTAAAATACATCAGAAAATATGTATATAATCAGAGCTATGAAGCACTTCATTACTTTATGGCTTATTAGAAACATGGATCCTTTGAGGAGCATTAGCGGCATAATTGAGCCTTTGCACAGCTGCCCTGATGGTACCTGTGAATTCCTTCTTGCAGCGGTCTCGCACGCTCTCCTCCAGATTCTCCAGCTGGTGTTTCACCTTCTCGTACTCCCTCTCTGCTTGTTGACTCTTTCTCCTGAACAGACACCACAAACACAACACAGGGTTCATGAAAACAGGGTGAAAAAGAAACTATTTAACTTATTAAATTCATTTCAAAGGTGCGATTTTTGTTCAAAAACGGAATGCTCAAGGGTGAGGGAGCATCATTTTCCCAAGTGGCTCATAACATATAAAGTGTTTGCTCAGACAAAAATATCCTATTAGCGCTGTGTTACTTCTGCCCTGTGGGTGTGCTGAGTCGGATCTAGGTGTTTTATGAATATTCAGCTGAAAAGTTTGAGTAGTGCATTCCTGGTAACAACATATGATATAGTGACAACCAAATAACCATTTAAGGAAAACCTCCAGGAGAGACACTGTAGCAAATTGTTTTTTAATAAAAGCAAAGTTAAATATAATATATATAAACTATCCATACAATATTACACTTATACAACTTAATAAAAATAGCATAAACTTATCATTGAGAAGAAATAATATATTATTAGAGGTGTTTTAAAAGATACAATTTTAGATCAAACAGGTTTAAGCAGCTTCTCCTCTCTACACAACGCAATCAGGAGGAGCTAGATTATTTATTTATTATCGTCCATGAACCTGAAATATGTTAATTCACCTGTAGCAGTAGATGGAGATAGTGATGATGAGCAGCATGGGCACAATGACAGCAGGGATGATGATGTAGAGCGACAAATCATTCTTCTTCTCGTACTGCACCGAGCCGACCACCCACTCTCCTTTCCCAAACTTGATCTGTGAATAAACACGGCGGGGAGATCTTATTATCCGCACAATCTCTGCACATTTTAGCCAGAGATTAATTTAGGTAGGTGTCAGTGGTAAAGATTGGACACTGTAGGAGAGGAAATGGGGGCGGAATCTGAATCTGAATAATTGCCCACAGTTCAACTTAAGTAGCTGCAGGACCTTTTACTATTTTTCATGTGCTGGGCTTATGTTCAAGTTGGTCAAAACTTGCACATAACTGAACAAATGCATCAGTGTACCGAGTCTGACACTTTATAATCCAGCTTTTTATAAGTAGGTATCTTCTATGTATTGATGGTCCAACGGTGCTGCTTCTTCATGCAGCAGAAATGAAACAATAGCTCACTTATAGAAATTACCCAAAGGAGCAGTTACAGTATTCATCACAACTGTAGCTCGGCTATAATTAAATGCAATTATAAGGGCCTGTAGCTACATGAAAACTGTTCAACCGGTTAAAAAAAACAGGGTCTCATGATGTAGAGAGGACATGCCTGGAGAGGTAAAAGTAAAGATTTATAATGCATCAATGCGCTCATTTGCAAGTCCTTGTATGGCTCTGCAGTGGTGGAGCTTAAGTACACATTTGAGGTACTTCTACTTTGATCATTTTCTTTTCATGCTACTTCTACTTGTATTTTACTGGATATTTAGAGGTAAATACTTTTTTTACTCCACTACATTCCTCTCATACATTTAGTTACTAGTTACTTTACTATTTACATGAATATGAATCTCTGTGACAGACCAATTTACCCAACAGTTAATACAAATACAGCTGAAATGGTACTTTGATAACCATTTAAACCATTTTTCATTGCTGGAGCTTCACAAATGTAAGGATTCAATTTAAAAAAAAATAATAATTTCAGGGTTGAAATATTGTTTGTACACAATTATGAATGTGACGGTGTCACTTTATCTCTGTATATACTTATGCATTATGATCCAAACAATACAAAAAATAATTAGCTGATTTATCCATAATAAAAATAAGTTGCTGATCTTTATAAAATAGTTACAAATTAGCTCAGACTAAAGCTAGAACAGTAAAATACTGCTTGTATATTAATGCATAAGTAATAACTATCTAATTATATCATACCTTATGATATTTTTGTAATTTATTTTATCATAATTAATTATGATGTTACTATATTGTCCTCTACCAGTGTGTACCATCTGTGTGTCTTTGTTGGTCTGACCATTAGATCCACCAGCTCGGGGCGGGTGTCTCGCCGGTGCCGTCTGGAGCGAGTGCGGGGAGGGGTGGAAGGTGGGTCCAGGAACAGCTTGTCATCCTGAAGTGTGTTGACGAGACACTGAACATCGCCCACAAACGCTTGAGCCTCTTTAGCCGACATTGCTTTGGAGAATCCCCGACCCTGCAGGGGAAGAACGACCGTAATGCTCAGAGAATCGTGATTGAACAACATGGGAGAGAAATTAATTATCATCAATTAGACGCATCAGATGATGAGCACTGAAAACATTATTAAAAGCATTTTCATTAGTGATGGTTGGAAAGTGTATAACAGCTCTTCACAGTTCCAGTAGGGGCCACAAGTAATTAAAAAGATTAAGATTATAGTCGTCGTATGTACATTTCTAAACTTGAGACACTTTGGGCACCGCTCCAGTCAATCCTACAGTCCTGGCATAGCCGTATATATTTTGAGACTTTACAGCATACTTCTGTATCTACAGTTATGCTTTCAATTACTCTAATGCAGGCTGGAATATGAGAAAGGTGAATCAGCTTAAGTAAACCAGCATCCGAGACATTGAAAAGACCTTTTGCAGATGCCTTCCCCCACTAATTTACATAACAAATAATTAACTTGAGTGTGTTTACCCACAGAAACATTAACAGCATTACTATGGACCCTAAAACTAACAAAGAAGTTGGAAGAAACTCTACAGCTGAATTTAATAAAGACAGAAAATTCCTCATTTCAGTTATTTTTCACACAAGGTTTTTTTTTTTTTAATTATTATTATTATTATTTTTTATCTCAGGCTACTCAGTAGTTATTGTGTGTATGTTTTTGGATTTAATTTACTCATTTAAAATTTTGGGGAAACATAACAAGCCAAACCTCTTTTCAAACCAGCTAAATTATCATTAAGACACTTAATCTACTCAGCAACACTAAAATAATAACGTGTGTTTGCATAAAAACTTTAGAGCAGGGTTCCCAACCATTTTGGCTTAAGACAACTAAAACCAAAGCTGCGCTTAGTTGGGGCCTCTGCCCAGAAGATGTTTTGTTTTTACAGATAAGTGTATTTGAATAGTTTTGTAAAAAGGTAATTAACCAAAAGGCATCATCTTGTGTGCCAGAGATATGTGTCTTTTCCTGCTGTCCTATTCTTCGACTTTTATCTTTTATCTGTTCATATGCTTAAAAAAACAAATAAATGTTTACAAATTGCAACTGCTATTGTACATTTTATACTTTTCACCACTGAGCTAAAAAGATAAATGCACTGCAATTTGCATTATTTTTGTATATGCAATTATACTTAACCATTATGTAAGCAGCTAATGACTTAAAATGTGTGCAGTAACTGCAATTCAGGGCCTTCGAAATTTTTATTCTCAGATGAGATCATAACACCATTCGTCTTAATTCTTACACACAGAAGAGGCTGACTTCTCAGAAACACTGTGCTGTATCCTATAACTGCAGCATTAGAGCAACCTGTGTGGTCTGCACTCACAGTGACAATGATGATGCTGGTCTCAGTGATGACCTTCTTGGTCAGCTCGTTAAAGTTGGGGTCAGGGTGATAGTCGAAGGGCTTTAGCTCCTTCTCCCAGTTGTCCAGCTGGAGGTACGCTTTAAAGGGCTGGTTCAGGAAGCTGTTTACTGTCGGAGAGTGAAACTGGATGACCGTGTCGTTCTTCTCATGGGCCTCCTGAGTATTATCAGAGGGACAGTAAAATGTCATAAAAAAATGTAAATACAAAAATACAAAAACTATATAGTGCCATTTAACATGCAAATAAGCAAGACAAGACATGAAGGCAAATATAACACCAGCATTCATAGAAAATAAAAGGCAGGATTAGAGATAAAAATGCTCACAGTGGGCGTTGAGGGTTTTATTCTTTTTGAAAGAGGCATAGAATTAATGTTTTTGTTGTGTGGTGGGGGAAATGCCTGATTTGATGAAAAGGGGAAGGTAAAATTATGTGTCTGTTTTCAATCATTCTATTAAAATCCCAATCTGCCACTGCAGAATAGCAGCCACTGATGAATCACAACTCACACCGAGTCACTCTGTGATTGTTTGGATAAAGGGCTGACAATGTGTGTGTGACAGCTAAACCCAGCAGTCCTACACAGTTGAAGTTTTTCAACAGGTCGTAGCTAAAAAAAAAAAAAAAAAAGCACAGGCTGCATCGAGTAATGCTTCACCTACTACAAATTCTGTGGGCTGGTTTGATGTTAGAATTAGCTTGATAGTAAATTTATCCAATTATACTCATCTAAACAATGAACCTAAAGTAGCTCTATGTCTGAACTTTCTTTCCTGACCACAAAATAATTTTGTGTAGGAATACTGTAGTTCAGTGATTCTCAACCTGGTGGTATGCAAGAGCTTTGTTGGAGGAGCCAACAAATACACTCCAACTGGCTCAAGTCCCAAAAGTTGTCACTTAATTTTATGCTATTACAGACAACAGCTACTACATATAGACATCACATTACAATGACTTAAAAATGTGTTGTTAATCATTTAAATATTTTAGGAATAAAAACTGCCTGTGCTTGCCATGTAGGTTGATGTGATGTCACATCAGCCATATCATAACACTAACGTCAGCTTGAAGCAGTTGTACTGTGACTTCTACAGTAAATTATTTTAACAAGTGGAATGAGTGGGATTTAAGTAATAACACTGATGTGCCCTGTCAACATGGCTCACGTACAAGACACTACATTCACTTTTCAGTTTGTGAGTGAAGTCCTTCACTTTTTTTTTTTAGTCCCATGAGTACTGGTCTCCAACTAATAATGAAAATATAAAAGAATCATACAATCATAAGATACACCATCAAAACTTGAGGAACAGCCAAGCCAGTCGACCTAGTCATGGGGTGTTAGCTGGGCTGACAGCCACCATGACCACCATCTTAATTTAGCATGTTAGTATGCAATTTTCCTATTAGAAATAAACAGTAAAGCAGAGGTTAATGATATTTTTTTATTAGTTTAGTGAGTGTTGGACAATTTTGAATTTGGACAAGAGGATGGTGCTGGTTGGAAAGACCACAACTCTGAACCTCGCAGTGTTTTTATAGGATAAGTCATAAGGATTCATCCTCTGGGAACCATGAATGTCTGAAGACTTTAGAAAAATATAAATTAGTCACTGAGAAACATCTTTAAAGCCATGAAGATTCGCTGCATGTGATTTTTGTGTACCATAATTTAAAAGGTTAAGATATGTTGACCATAGTCCATGTTACATCTAATACCCTAAAATGAGTCATAAATCAACAAGCTAGTTTTGTTAGCTATGCAACAGTTACACGTGTAAACATTTAGTAACAACTATTGTCATTCAGGAGCAGTTTGGTCATATTATGGTGCAACTAATTCCATTTTAGCATTGTATAAATCTCTAAGCAAACACCTACGTTCATACTACAAACAGCTGGCACATTGACTCCAGAAGTCTTAACTAGAAATTACAAACAAGTACTGAAGGGTCTTTATAGCTGAAAAAGAAGAAGAAAAAAAAGAAAAGAAAATCACTTCTTTGAGCCGCTAACCTGACCTACAACATGTTTTTGCCACATGCCAGCAGCCATAATGAGTCCAAATATTTGAGTCTAGTTCAGTGGATGGACTTAAACCAAGACAAGCTTATGAAGCTGACCAGCCAAGGCCTTTGAGATAACACTTTATATCCGCTGCTAGTTTGTGGCTGCCACAAGTATTTTCAAATCTTTGCCGTCCCTGGGTAGCAGGGCCCAGGGACTTGGCTGGGACTAAAGTAGTGAAGAGTGGCACAGACACATAATCTTCTGCAACCTTAATGCTGGTATTAAATTTAGGCCTTTAAATGAAATGAACAAAATTACTACTGCTTAACACTGCTCAGTACACTCGAGGGCAGGCGCCAGCATGCTTGTGGGCAACTCCTTCAAGCTCCTTGCCAGAGGCAATCCCACCTGATTAAGCTGGACGAGGAACATAGTTAGATTTTGGTCAGGGTGAAACAATGGTGCTGCTATCTGCAATCCTACAGGTTTTACGGATTTATGCTATAAGAAGGGAGATGAAGTATTAGTGGTTCATGGAATTTCACTGATCAGTGGACGCAAAGAGGAAGTAGGGATATGTGTGCGTGTGGTCGCTGAAACAGCTTCAAGGCTTCGCAGAGTTTGAATGAATCACAGTGGTAGTCGTGGGCTCGGGAGATGTGGGGAAATCGAACAGTGCTCCTACCGTGAGAGGAGAAACAGATGGAGACAAGGAACGGTAGGAAAGTGACAGAAGAAAGACTGAGCCAAACGATGGCTGTTAGAGGCAGATCAATGTTTTGACAGAGAGGAAGATGCTGATAAATAAAATGAATAGGAACCTCGAAAGCTGATATGTTGTCTCCCCGGACCCTCATGACAGCCGTCTGGATTAGGTCAAAACCGGAGCCAGTCACCACAATGTTCCTTCCTCCACTAAAACCCAAACACACACACACACACACACACACACACACACACACACACACAAACATATGTATACACACCAAAATCACATACAGTATATTAGGCATATGTATTCCTCGTCACACAAAGATGAGAACAGACGGGAGAGTTACAGGAACACAGTTCTTAAATTGCACTTGAGGTAATTTTCACTGGAGATGAAAACAAATTAGTCTGTTGTTGCAGTCCGTGTACCGTCACATTCGTCATAGAGCTTTCTATTGTGCACAAAAAGCAAGGTAACCATCAAATGCATCCATTTTTAGCTATTATCACGGAGTTTGTTACAACTAGTACAAATACTAGTAATTGTTCAGCCAATTTTAGCCAATCAGAAGTGAGTGTGGAAATTATTCTGCACGCGCACACACACACACACACACACACACACACACACACACACACACACACACACACACACACACACACACACACACACAAACGCGCACAGGCGTGCTCAGCAACTCTTGGAGGACAAATCACACTTTTAAAAAACAAAAAGGTTCTTGACATTAACAACCTTCACCAAGGTTTCAGACAGATAGAATTAGCTGGCGAGAGAACAAGGCAGGTCTCTTTCGACATACGCTGCTGCTCTATTTGACCTTGCCATCAATTTCAACTTCGTAGCTCCTTCTTTTTTTGCGTGTTCCTCTACTTCAAACACGAAAGCCCAGTGAGAGGTACTCAAAGGGGAAGTCAGTCTGTTATTCTCTTATTTTTGTACATTACGATAGTCATCAGAATGACATTTTCAACACAGAGATTTGGGAAACGTGGACTCTGGCAGGAACAATGTTAATGAGGGCAACATTGCTTTGAGTTATGTCACTATTTTAACATGCTGATGTTTATCAGATAATGTGGATAATATTCACCACTTGAACCTAATTGTCATGAGTCCATATGCATGGACAGTGTTGGATGTGACAATGATGGTCTGAAACTATCACTTGCAATGCGCTTGGTGCTGCTACACCAGCTGTAGGAGCACCGAGTGATTTATGACAATCTATCCAAGAGTTGTTGAGACATCATACTAATGACTCGTGGTGGCGCTAGAGGAAGTCATGGGCTTAGTAAATCAGTGGGTTTTATCTTTTGGAGACTGTGAATTCTTGTGCAAAATTTCACAGCAATCCAATGGGTAGATATTTCAGTCCGCTGCTATCGTGGCAAAAAACTTCAAACTAACATTTCAAAAACTTGTCTTCAAGTCAAAATGAAAGAAAGTAGTTTCCTGGAAATCCCCTCAGCAAACTGCACACATCTCTTCAACAGAAGTGATAAGTAAAAAAAATCTTCATGATTAACAGTCAGAATGGATAAAAAAAAAAAAAACAGGCGGAATAATACACAATTTTCCCTGAAATTTCATCCAGTGCTACATAATAGTTCTGAGTAAAATGAAGGCTGCAAAAATACTGACCAGACAAAGCTTCCTTTGGGGCGGTGATCCAGCAAAGTGGGGTTTTCCAAGAACTGGAAGGCAATTGGGATGGTTTTTGTGGTACTCTTTCCATACTTCATTGTGACGGTGAGAAGGTCGGAGGGCACCTTATCTGCTCGGTATTCTCCTGTCCTGCAGGTGATCTCTGTTCCAAAGTGCTCCCTGTCAAGACAAGGACGTAGCTCAGCACAGGCTGAAGGAGAGGGGGGGGTCGCACAAGGTTACCGTGCAGAGGAAGTCGACATGGCAGCAGCCTGACAGCTTGTTAATTCCCGGCTTTGCTGCTTCCTCTTGCTCGTTATTTTTCTGTTACCTGTGCCTAAAATGTCACCGTGGACTGGTTTTGACAGAACACTTGCGGTCATAACAGTAACGGCAAATTGTAAGAGAAAAAAATCCTTCCTGCTTATGACATCGAAGTTAAGGTCAATTCCATTTTTGCTTCAGGAATGTTAAAAAAAAAAAAAAAAAAAAAAAAAAAAATCAATTTATGGGCTTCAAAGTGTGCATACTGTAGAATTTGCATAGAATACAATTTCTGAATAACAAGTAGCTTTATCAACTGAAGAGGCTGAATTGAAACAGAATTGGTCTTTGGCGTGAATGACAATTACTGAGAATAGAAATGCTTACACAGTGCAGTCCACCCCGCCGATGGTAACCTGGACATCATCCTTACTGCCAGTGTCCAGAAAATGACCAGAGATTGTAATGAGGGTGCCTCCTGCTTTAGGACCTCTTGCAGGCTTCACCCTCTCAAGGATCGGGTCCTAGTGAAAGGGTCAGCAAATACAGCATGAGTACATACTTATCTTCCCCCTGCAAGCACTCACAAGCTCCAGTCCACAGGCAGGCGCTCTCTCTCACAGACACACACACACACGCATATCATGGCAATTTATCTAGAACAACACACACAGACACAGTACTGTGTCATAAACACACACATTTCTCCTCACATTCGTTGAGCCACATCCGCCCACTCCATCAGAAACACACAAACTCCTACATGCACCACATCTGCCTCAATTTGCTGAGCAAACAGTTAGGCGGAGCACTCCCCTGTGGGGAAGCTTTAGTGGAGCCAGAGATATGAAAAGCCAGTTAAATAGCTACACTGTAGCCTGTTAAAGTATTAGAGAGAAAACGGGAACTAATGCAGAGAATCGGGTAAAAGACGAATTCATACACATTCTAGTTTATTGTAGAGTGCATTACCACTGTAATATGAATCTAGGTGCTTAATTTACCCACACATTAGGATGTTGTATTTGGACAGTCTTAAACAACATGCCCTTGGTATGTTCTGAAAAGGGTTTCTCTGCAGTTAAAAATGGAAAACACAACAAAGTTCAGAGGAAACAAAAAAAAAATCAGCTGAAAGCTTTTGGAGTCAAACGTTTTAGACCTCCATATTGTAAGTGCGGCTGAGGACAGGTTGTGTGTGCTTGTATATTTACCCTGTAGGTGAAGTGCATGGACGAGGTTCCTCTCTTCCCTCCATTCACTTCCACTTCCACTTGGCCCCAGTGTACCTTTTTAAGGTCAACAGGGCCGATCTCACACACCACGCTGGACAGAGACACAAGGAAAAAAGGCAGATGAGAAAATGTTTGAGGTAACAGCAAACACTAAAAATGTCATTATTGGTTCATATCATTTTCAGTTAACCATTTGCTTGAGTATTCTTTCAAAATAAACAACAGTCAAATTATCCTAGAAACTCCAAGCGAGGTCTTCAAATTGCTTGATTTGTCCAGTCAACAGCTCCGGGACAAAGCCCTCATTTGAGAAACCATCTGACATTTTTACTTGGAAAAAGACTTTAACAATTAAGTCAAATTAAGTTTTTCTATCGATTGGCTCGGCAGATTTTTTTTTTTTTTTTATGTTAATTTATGAGTTCTTATCTGCAGGAGCACCATGACCACTCACAAAGTTATTCATACCTGAAAGCTTCCCAGTACAACCACAGTCTGACCTGCTGGCCACTTACAGCTCCACTGGAGCAGCTGGGATAAGGTGCGGTGCTCAACAGCACCTCAATGTTCGTAATAATGGAGGGTCAGGCACCCATTTTTACTTTCCCCACCCAGAATCATCCTGAAGGTCCAGAGATCAAACAGGCTGCCTTCCAGTCACAAGCCTGCTTCTCTAACCTTCAGGACATCATTAATAACATTAATCCACAAATGAGCTCCAGTCTATTTAACTAATGTTCAACTTCACAAGGTTTGTTTTTAACTGTAACAGCATTCATGAACCTAAACAACATGAGTGCTGTATCTTGTTTTGGATAAAATAGTGAAAATATCTGAAGTAATTCAAATAAAATGAAATTAAGTGAAAAAACAGCACTCAAATGTGTTTTGTTTCATGTTTTTTTTTTGGCCAACATGCTGAATGGGCTCAGCTGACGTTATGGTAATGTTGACTGAGAAGCTGTGAATGTAGTGTGATTTCTAATGCCAGATTGGCCGCTTCTTTCCCTCAGGGATTTCTCCCACATTTCAGAGTCTGGAGTTTAATGGAAATCATGTGATGAACCAAACAAGTCCAAGTCGGCAGCAGTCCTTGAGGAAAATGTGTTGCTCATGAAAGAGGTCAGCATAACATAGTGAGCCTCATTCAGGCTAACAGGTGGGCCACAACACGACAATTAGCAGCTCAAACTGGGAAGAAGGAAATAACACAATGCAAATCCTGTCAGAACTAAAAACAATCAAGGTAAAACCTGCAGTATAACCACGCAGGACAACTAACAACAACAAGAGCACAGTTAGAGAGGCACGTTAGCACCAAAAGTGGATGATTTAAGGGTGAAACACTTCCATCTGGTCTCATAAACCCAGGTTTATGCCTCATCATGCAGATGGTGGAGCAAGAATTTGTCATAAATGTGGCTCCATCCTGCCAGGTGTCAACAGTTCTGGCAAGTGGCTGTGGGGCAACGATGTGGCTGTTTTCTCTTTCATGGACTATTTGTATGAAGTGAGCACTTTTCAAACACAGCTGGGACTGGAGTGCATTTGCAAGACTTAAAGTTTGTTCCATTTTTTTTTTTTTACAGTGCTCTGCCCATTAAAGCACCACTGGGATGAGGTGGAACGGAGAGACTGCAGCATGAATAGATCACCAAAAACCGGTGGGAAGTGCGTGTGACACCATCAAATCACTGTGGTGTACCTGGAGTGCACTGGTGAAAACATATCTAAAAAAATTCAGGAAACTCTGAAGGCAAAAACAAGAAATGTATAAGTAATTGAGTAACATTAGATAATGTATTCCAGTAGTGGAAAGAGAATAAATAAATTTTGTAGAATGTATTTTAGACTTTCTTTTGAATTTGTGCTTCATTTGAGTGTTTCCATGTTATACTCCACTATATTTTACAAGGAAATGTTATAGTTTTTTATACAATGCATTTGTCTAACAACTTAAGTTACATTTAAAAAGTGAGATTTTACACTTTGAAACAACTGATAAGGCAATAAAACACAATGCACTGTTTAATTTTAAACACGGTTAAACTATCATTAAAAGCAGAAATATTGAAATATTTTAGATGTCCATGAGCTGCAAGAGTTTCGCCAAAGCTTGATTAATCCCAATCCCACCATCATACTTCTCACGTGTATGTGAAGTATTTAAATTAGCACTGCTTCAGCCAGTTACAACAGTAGAAATTTGAATGTGGGACTTTTACTTGTAATGTTGTCTTTTTCACACTGTTGTTTAACATGTACTCTTCTTTCAGCACTAGCACGCCGCCTTTAAAGGATTCTGTCTCAAAATCAACTTCCATCTGGAGACTGTCGGATCGATACGGTGGTTTAATAAGCTAATTAAAATATACAGCCAGGTTACCTTGAGCAAAGGGAAGGCACTCCTGGGCACAGATAAGGATTGCAAAAGAATACAAAAACTTTGTAGAAAACACACCCATACACAGTTTGACCAAAAGCCCAACAGGCTCCTGCTGCTCGTACTGTTTCTTTGCCTGTGCATTACCTCGTGGAGACAGAGTACTTTTCCTCCTGATGGATGCAGGGCTCCCCGACCACCGTGATGCTTTTGATGTCTTCTTTATGGATGCCGAGGTTGGAGCCACGGATGGTGATGGAGATGCCTCCCCACAGGGGGCCAAAACGTGGGATGATCTGAATGGGAGATACAGTGTGTAGGGGGTGGAGTGGGTGTTTATAGGAAGAAGGGATTTAAAATGGATTTAGGCAGATTAGTTGTGCAATAAGAACATACAAGAGATTTACAGTCTGTTTAACCAACTATTCAGCAGACTTAACGTGTTTAATATTTATGGAGAATTACATCACTGCAGTGAGTCACATTTGCATGTATAGTATGTGCACATGTACATATTAGAGCCAATGATGTATTAGTGAGTCGGACACAAAAAGACACAAAGATACACTCAAAAATAATAAAAAACCTGACAACAGTATGAGGGCTGATGTTCTAAAAAAAAAAAAAAAACATATTTGTGATCCCTAAAATTTACATCATTTATAAATGTATTAAAAATTCCATAAAAATAAACACATGAAAAAAAAATAATGTAAAACAAACTTAATGTATTAATCTCAAAATGAAAATACAAAAAAAAAAATCTAATAGCTAACCATGCCATGCAAGCAGCTCTGTGGGGTTGTACTTATGACGCAGCAGCACTTTGCACTAATGCTAACATTAACATACCAACATGGTCAAAAATCATGTTGAGCAGGTATGTTTACAGAACCATGCACGCCATCTACGTCTGCTAACAGTTAGCCTGCTAAAATCAAACATGAACATTTAATGTAGATGTTTTGAAGGTATTTGTTCAAGTATACATCGATTTTAAACTACGATGGTCCTAATGAAAAATTAGGGGCCATCCAAGTTGTTTGAATTTATCCTTAAGGGGGATATTTATGTGCCAACCCAAAACAAAATCTCAACCTCATAATGGCACTCAAGGAAAAGTCAAAGGATCAACAAACATCAGTAGATTTCATCATCTGAGGACCTTGAATGTCTACAGACATTTTCACAGCTGTCCATTTGATATTTGTTACACACATATACACACACACACACACACACACACACACACACACACACACACACACACACACACACGGCATGGCAATTTATCTGTAACGTCTTTATTTGTCCATCTATCAGCCCGGCTGTAGTGTGCTTGGTGCTAACCTCTGCCAGAATGACATAAACAAAATTACTGATGGATTTTTGTCAATGACAAAGAGGCACCGACAATTAGGTGAGCAAAGAAAGAATTGATTAAATCTAGATGTGGTGAAGAACAGTGCAACACGCTCAAGGAGAAACAGACTCGCAATTCCTCTGTCAACATAAAGAGGACAAAGAAAATACACAACCAATAAACAGCTCAAATCAATAATCCAATCACCAAAGTCTGTCTCTTTTCGCTGCTAATCGCCAGGTCTTTAAAGGACCAGTGTGTTGGATGTAGTGGCATTTATCAGTGAGGTTTTAACCAGCTATTCACCCCCCTCTCTTCCAAGTGGGTTAAGAGAACCTACAGCGGCCACAAAAAAAAAATCAAATGTCTCTCTCGATCCAGTGTTTGGTCTATCCCTTCTGGGTATACAGTAGAAACATGGCAGCTCTGTGGAATCGGACCTGCTCCCTACATCAATATAAGGGACTCATTTTAAGGTAACAGCAACAGAGCAGTTCTTACTCTTAAGTGATCATACACAAAGTAAAAAATATTTATGAATGTTATATTTATACTCATATTCATTATATTACATTTCTGCCAAATGATCCTCTTAAATCCTGCCCACAAGTGTTGTTTCCAATCCAGAGGTAAACATGAAGTGATGACAGTATTGTTACTACTCACGTCAGTAATCTCGGGGTTGGGGCACTCGGTGTTGTGGGGATCCTCGGACCCTTGTTGGTGAGCACTGCAGAGCTTCTCGTACACACACGCCTTCTGCTTGCCGCACCACACACACCTGTACTTTGGGTCTGCGTTCTTACAGAGGCTGCAGTCCTCCCGTCCCATGGAGCAGTTATACAGGGTCACTGGACGCAGTGAGGGGAAAGCCAACAATTACATTTTGAATTATAATGCATTTTTTTCTTTCTTTCTTTCTCTCTTTCTTTCTTAATGCTGTCCAGTAAAATGCATAATTTTTTCATTGTGGTAATGTAAAATGCAGGAGAGGCCTCATAATCATTTTGTTATGAATTTCTCTGAATGCTTAATTTTCTGTCAAAACCTGTTAGACTGTACACTCATTACCAATTAATTTCCTGATTAATTTTCAGTTGGAGATTAAAGGTAGCTTCCTCAGATCTGAGGGAGGCCCCACACTGGGACCTGCAGTGTACACACAGGGCATTATAAATAAGATCTCCACATTAAAATGTGCGAACGCACCATTCAGCGTGCTGTCCATCTTCTTGCCAGACTCCTTGTCCTTCACGTAGAAAAGAACATTGGTCTCCGGTGACTTATCGTAGGAAAACTAAGAAATTGGAAGAAAATGAATTATTAATACAGAATCCAGTGATTAATGGCACTTAAGCTCTTCCCTGCAAACAGTGTGGGCTGCCACTTGCCCATGCCAAGGGGAAAAAAAAAGAAAGGAAAAAAAAAGAAAGGAAAAAAAAAATTATACCCAGTCTGGCAGATTTTCAGCTCAAGAAATCAATGTTGGAAAAGAACATAGCTGGGGGCGAGGCACTGTTTGAGCATCCCAATCACAGAATTCACAATGTAGAGAGAGAGCTAAAATAACTCCAGAGAGGACTCTGTCCATTAGAGGGAGCTAGAGAATATCAAAGGGACTGTAAAAAGCAGCTAAAAGGTCATTTCATTTATAAATCTGGAACATAAAGACAGTTATTCATAAACGAAAGTGATTTTCCTACAGAAAATTAAAATAAAATGGTTCTCTACAATGTATTTTACTTTCAGTGTTGTTCTAGATTTATACTTTGAGTACAGGTCCACAAATCAGCCACAGTTGAAGGACCTGTGTAGAGTAGAAGCCAGCAGCTCATTGAAGGAACAAAAGTGTTGCATCAAGACGAGTGTCACGCAGCAAGCAAACAGCCGTACTCACATTGAAGCCGCTAAAAGTGTAGAACGGTCCCTCTTCAACATTAACCTCTTCCTCTACATTTCTCATCAGCTCAGTACCGATGGTGAAAATGTGACCCTGCAGAACCACACATAAAAAAAAAAGACGTGGTGGATCAATTCATGCACATTCTATTTTCATACCACTGTTCTCTGATGCTCCCCTCTGCTTCCACCCAAATACGTTTGCATGCTGGCAAATTCACAAGTCACTCTATAGGCCAAACCTTCAGCATCAGTGCTTTAAGTGCACATATGCTGATGTAGTCCATCTTCTCTCATAGCCATGTAATCTTCAATACATTCATAAAACAAGCAGACCTATAAGGATACCCGTTTCAGAACAAAAATAAATGTCACATGCAGAAATGATCAGTCAATCTGTTGCATGATATTTTCACACCGTGCCATGCGGCAGTTTATAAAAGCACACAGGGGTGGTGACTTTGATGAAAACCAGCTTTAATTGGAATGCAAATTCATTTTCTATACGAGAACACTACATCCAGCAGGTCTTAATGAGGAACTGTCATTTCCATAACAGCTTACAACAGCACATAAACATGTTGCTTTAGGTTCTTTGCTTTTAAAAATGTGCATATAGAATTAAATGCTCAAATACAGAGATACATTGTGTGTTCAATCTGTGGTCATTTAGGGTCATGTGACCACACCCAGGTAGCTGACGACTTCATACTGAACACCGTCTACTTCTCAACTCCTAACCCTAACCCCTGATTGGTCACTGTTTGTCTGATAGCCTGTAAATGTTTGCTGTATCTGTGTCTCTCTTTTTCAGTCTGTCAGCAATTTTTCTTTGAGATGGGAGTATTAAATTTACAATTTGGTGAAAAAAAAGAGATTGAGACAAATCTGGTTCTCCTATCATCACTCAAAAAGCTGATAGGATTTCCAGAAATGCTTTAAATTCTGTGCCTGTGCTGTTCTACCTGGTAGAGGTCCAAATTGATCCCTTCGAAGCTGATGCGAGTCTTGTAGCCCACAGGGATCAGCACAGGATCTGGATTCTCGAACTGAGGACACTTTGCTCCCTGAAAAGGTATCAAAACAAATCAGACAGTCCCACTTTTAATCATTTACATTTTAAATAAGCCAACCACTTAATGGACACCCTCATCTGTGGTGACAGATAAGTGTATCGCTACAACATCTGCTGACTTGTAAATTGATATCCTCCACCCAACAACATTTGTCACGCAAGATGGTGGCAGCTGATAGTGGGATTTGTGTTTTTATTAATTTTCGAGGGGAATTTGGATCGCTGAGGCGCTGCGGCACATGTGGTGATTAGACGTGTCTTTTGTAACGTCTACGATACTTTGGGCAGCATTTATCACACACAAACCATGATACATAGGAGTCCTTGACATAACCCTGGAGATGACTGACCTGACGGTGCTTGATGATGTTGACACCCGCCACGCTGTCCTCCATGTCGCTGCAGGTGTGGTCACGCGTGTTCCACTGGCATCCCCACTGGCTGGCCACACATGACATGCACCTGAGAACGCACATAAATATGGAAACGTACACAACAAAGATAAGGAAATGCTTTTACACACATAATTAGGTTGGAGAGCACACGCATAAAAGCACACACAAACAAAATCCAAAACATGCAAACTCATCAGAGAGCGTCCGGCTAAAAAAAAAAAAAAATCTTTGTTGCTGACAATGAAATGGATCTCTGCAACTTCACATAAGCAAAGCTCGTTCATCACACATTCCTCTGTGTGAAAGAAATGAAGAAAAAAAATGAGGGGAAAAAACAGGCGAGATCGACTTTCATTTTTTGATTAATGAAAAGGAAACTGAGGCAATTTCCTCAGCGTGGTAATAAAAGGAGGAGAGAGAACGCAAGAGGTGCATTCAAAACTACCATGCATCACAATTTACAAACAGAGCCTTGATCTCTCATCTGTTCATGCATGGTGATACATTTACATCAAGGTTGTCATTTGATGCTCTGTTCAGTGTCACTGTGTATTTTAAGTGAGTGACAGAGCAGAACTGATAGATTAAAAGCCTCACTCACGGTGTGTTTTCAGACTTCCTCACTGTGGCAGCACAATTGTAGAACTTGAACTCCCGCGTGGCCAGCTCCACCGTTTCATTGACAAAAATCCTGACTGCCACTGCCACGAAGTCTGAGGGAACAGCAGAGTGAGGGTTAAAATGTGTTTGAAGGTTTTTACTTGTATGCATACAGGAGGTATGGTGTCTGAATATGCAAGACCTCAAGTAAAAACAAGATGTCACTGGTGCATTTGAAAGACAAAACAACACAGGAAGAATGACATATTTTGACAAAAACTACCTGGACGGACAAAAACATACCAAGAATTTGGACATTAAGTCCAATAACTCCCAGGAAGTTGTTTGGCCTAGATTATAAACTACTATTATATTTAACTGCCGAAAGAACAAACTGATTTAGTGAACACAGTATATGGCATTATTGTGTGGAAGAATCACATTTGCTCTATATAGAAAAAGCCTCATGTTTTACCACATAAATTCATTTTTATCATTTACGAGGAGCTGGTCTTTGTTTTGGGAAAGATGGCCCACCACTGCTAACAAAGAAACAAAAGATGTGAAACAATACAAAGCACCGAAAACTAGATTTTAACACTGGGTGCTTCTAAAAGACGTGGCTACAAAAAAAAAAAATTAAATTACAATTTCTGCCTTGCTGGAAATTATAATTTTCTAGTGCAAACTCTCTATCAAATTCATTATTAATCACTACTAAAACCAGCTGACAAACAGTCAACCTCAGGCTTTTCGAGTCTTTGCCCACTTTGTCCAGTCAGTAATGCAGCGTTAGCTATGATGAAGAACTACCACCGTTTGCCTTGAAAGAGGATCAAAACAGGGCAGTTTCATACCTTGGCCCTCAGGCGTTTGCGGTATAAGCAAGGGCTGGGGCAGATCACAGGAGACCTGACCAGAGTCTGACTTGGTGCCTTCACTCTGGAAAGACTCGATGGTGCAGTGCAGACGGTCAGAGGGTCCGATGGCAGGCAGGGAGGGGATGTTGATCTTCACCTGGACGGACAAAAACATACCAAGAATTTGAAATGGTATCCGTTTTACTTTACTTATTACAATGTTGCTCTTCAGCATGAAAAATAATTACAAGTTCATTTCTCTGCTTGGAGTATAATTCAAACAACTGAGTGCAACTGCAGTTACAATACAGGAACTGTATCCTTTTAAAAGGCAGGAGATTGATTGAGAATGACAAAGTAGGAGACGTGATTGATGAAAATCCAAGTGCGAGTTAGAGAGGAAGGGACAGAGAAGGAGTCTGAAAGCGGGGGATTGAAAGAAATAACAACTTGAGAAGGAACACACAGGAGGAGAGGCTCTTCAGTCTTCAGACTGTGAGCACAATCAAGCAAGCAGGTTATAATAAGAGAGTTTGTAGTTTTCTTCATGGATCAATATAGAGCAGGAAAACCTGGAGCCCAGCGTCTCTCACTCACAATGTAAACAGATTATTACTCAGGCATCCATGTTTGTGTGATGTGCATGTAAGTAGAGTTGTGACCTGCAGAGCGGGAGAGACAAACAGAGAACACAGGCAGAGAGCGAGAATGAGTGAGAAGAGAAGCAGCGCTCTACCTTGTCAGTCTTTTTGCAGGAAAGGTTCGGGGGATAGAAGGATATAATCTTGACACACTGCTGCCTGGGGCTCCACAGCCAGCCATTCTTCTCCTCTGCCCGTCGGCACTCAGACCTCCTGGTACACCTTCAGACGAAGGATGAACAACTCCCATCACCCTCTGCTCCGCATCCCGTAAATGCTTCCACAAAGCCTCAGAAAAACAAAGCCTATGGACTGCAGCAGACTTTCAATGTGCTTTGGCGAATAACAGCCCAAGTATAGCCCAAGTGACTTCAAACAAGGCCTGTGAAGCTTCTCAAAATAAAGTTTTGCATGGATATGAAAACCTTTAAAAGGTTCTCACTGGGAACTAGTTTTGCTTCTACATTTATAATCAAATAATTATGTAACCTTTCAGCAAAAATGCCAAATATTCCCCTGTTTCAGCTTCTCAACTGAGAGGATTTCAGGTATCATGAAATATAATAACAATTTTACTGTCTAATTAAGACATTATCTTAGGCCGTCTTAAAAAGAGACAGATATTGTTTGTTTTTGTTTTTTTCTATTTTATGACATAAAATTATCATAGATTACATGATGAATCAAGAAAGGATCAGTAAATTATAAACATACAATACATTTTGATATAATTTGATGAACACACTTGTGATTGTGATGAGTTTCACAATGACAATACATTTCACAGGTGAGATGGAAACAGTCTAAAACAACACAGTAACCTTTTTGCAAAAAAAAAATAAAAAAAAATCATAATTTCAGTGAAAAGGAAAGTGGATTAATTGTTTTCAATATATGTAAATGCAGAAAATCAAATAAGCTAAGTGGTTTAAAATAATTATTTGAATTGTGTATTGATATGACATTTAATTTATTGATTCATCAAATATTCTTCTTTCACTGTTCTTGAGCCTGAAGTGTCTTGTTTTTTTTTTGACCAACTGTCCAAAACCCAAAGATGTCAATGGATCAACATTTACAGCTCCAACGCTACATAAAGTGTGTTACTAAATAAGTGTATCAGCAACTTCCAGAGGGACACAGATTTGATCCTTTCTTTCTGTTCCTGATCACCTCCATATAAAATACATGATACATGCACACCTTGCTAGCCTCCAGACCCTGATAAATATAGGCTGATGAGAGTAAATTGCAGTCTGCCTTCGCTGCATGGGGTTGACAAACAGCTTTAATTCCTTACGGCTGCACGGACAATAGGAGAATAGGAGATGGAATATAAACACCGAGGGGTACTAAAAGTGTCTGAAATAAAACACTGAACAAATACCCCGCTGTGTTTTTTTACAGATGGAATTGCATGTGTGGGTGTTTGTGTTAGTCTGTTGCTGTGTGCATGCATTTGTAAGTGCATGCATGAGTGTATGCGCGCACGTGTGTGTGTGTGTGTGTGTGTGAGAGAGAGAGAGAGAGAGAGAGAGAGAGAGAGAGAGAGAGACGCACCTGCCCTCCAGGACACACCAGCCACAGTAAGGGTCCCTCAACTCCACGCATGATTGGCAGTCTTTCTTTTGGAAGCACGTCTGCACCGGCACCTTGGTGATCTGGAGCATTACAACATGAAATATGATCAAACAGAGCACCTTAGGGGAGACACTGCACAAAACATGAAGCATTTAAAGTACAGCTAAAATTGCCTCTTGGTTTTTGCAGGTGTGTGGAGTAGGATTGAAACAAGTCCTGTCACAGCACACGGCACCTCGTGTCTGCTTCCCATGTGCAACTACTACAACAATTTATGCAGGGAAAACACTAAATGTTTACTGTATCCACTGGTGAAAAATAACAAAGGACAATTACTTCCATCAGATGTCACTTTAGGGCATCAGTATGAGTCAAACAAAATGCTTATTAGATTGTCTAACATCTCTGAAAACCTCTTATGTGTGCTTCTCCAGAAGTGCTTATCAGAAGGTTGAATAGCTTTAGAAGCCTCCTCCCGTCTGATTAGTGGGGCTGTATGTTTTTATTTTTGCCTTTTTTTGTAGCCTAAAAGAAGCCATGGTTCTCTCCAGATCACTTCAGTCATTGTTGATGTAACTATTTCTGCCACTTGTCATGTGTACAATCTGTCAGTGCCTTCAAGGAGAGACTGTCTGAAAATGTTATCTCCATATTTAAACGGTTTTGCATCTCTTCCCTCTGTAAGACAGTCGGCTTTCTGCTCCGCCTTCGACCGAGGATGCTCGGCAGAGATGTAAACACTTTTGTATTTCCTACACAGTTGGACAATACCTCATTCAAACCAGTTCTGATCGAGTTTAACCTCACATCTTTCCAACGTTCGACTTTTGAATCACAGAAAAAAAATCTCCACTTTGATCAGTGATTCAATGAAGAGAAATTAAATTGCAGTTCAGTCTTAGTATCAAGCTACATATGGAAGAATCATCTAAAAAAATATGAGTGTAGATAGACTACACTACCTCGCAGTATATTACATTTCTTTAAGCTTATCTCCATTTCATCCTCAGACAGCCTTAATCTGCTGGTGACATGTTAATTCGCCTGTCATAATATTTTACACTGCATATTACATTATAGAATTAATATCACATTGTCAAAGACACAGTTCTGAATAATAGATAATTTTATCTTTGATACCCAAGTATGTCGGCTGAAAATACTTCAGTATTTTTTAATGATTGTAACCTGTATGATACAATAGAGTTATGATGAGAAACATGTTTGTTACATCATGTACATCATGTTTTCTATAAAAGCCCAGATAAAAGCGGAAATTCTACTATGTTTTTTATGATAAAAGACAATATATCACCCTCATCTGTGGTAAAAAAAAATGAATCACCTGGGAGTCAACATACTGGCTTTTGTCTTTACATGTAACAATACCAAAATGTATTATTCAATTTTGTTTTAGGTGACTACAGAGATTGTGTTTCCAGTTCTGAGTGCTGCCACAGTGTGGCTGACCTACACAGAGTCCTCTGCCTGATCTCTCCTGTGTGCACACATATTGTGCATGATACGTGTTAGATAAGAGCCCTGACATATGCACCTTTTTCTCTGTGGTAATGTAGAGTTGGCTGTGACTGAGGTCGAAGAAAAGGTTCTTGTTGACCTTCTCCCCTACGGTGTCACCGGGGACCTTGCTGTACACATCCGTCTCCATGATCAGGTGCACCTGGACAAAACACAAAAAGGTAACACTGTCAGACGAGGGGAACTCTTTCCCTTTAGGTAAAAGTTTAAAGGAGAAAAAAAACACAGAAAACCAAGAGACAGCTCCACCTTGAAGACCTCTCCCTGGTTGTTGCCCAGGAAGGCAATGGTGTGTTCATTCTCCACAGCGACAGCCACAGCGGTCAGAAGGCCCGAGTTGGTCAACATTGTGTGTGCCTTTAAGGCAAATCTTGGCTTGCTTGCCAGAGGGGAAGGCAAAAAGTCAGCACCACACTTGAAGTTTTCCAACATATGCTTCTGCAAAGGAAAAAGACAACACAAAAAGATGATGACAGATTGTGTGCACTTCAATCCAAAACAATATGAGAAGGAACATGTGGGAATTATATTCCTTAGCAGTGCAATATATGTTCTACTAAATAAACAATTTGGCAAGATTCAGCTGTTATTTCTGAGCACGGGGACAGTTGTTTTACAGGTTTATTAAAAATGCAGGTCGAGATGTTCTCAAGATGTTTCGATTTCTTTCAATATGAATGAATAACGTTTATATGTATTTACTGTTTTAGGATTGCATCTGAGGAGCGATGTAATTTTTAGAATGACCAAGTTTAGGATACGGAAGCTTGTGTTAACACTCCTTCAGCAAAAATTACTCATTAGAGCAGATACCGTTTATGTTCTGTGTTGCATTAGGATGAATTTACCCGATCCAGACACAATGAGCAGCGGTCTCATATAGTAGAATAAACCACAAATGAAGCTCTCATAAAAAAAATTAAAAAAATGTGTGCCATCACTGTTAGTGACACAGATTTCTGTTCTATCAAAAAACAGAATTAAAAATACATTTAAGGTGTTACTGCTCTACTTAAACATCTTGGATTAAATCTTTAATACTTGCTTTATCATCTGTTGAGGTACATTTATTTATTTTAGCTGCATTTGCGTGGGGAGTGTATAACTTGTTAAGTATTGAACCCTGTCTTTGCATTGTAAAGCAGATTCACCTCTGACAGGGAAAACTTCAGCCTTCACTGAGGGGTCAAATATGTTTTCAAGACCTACAAATGTTATATGGTTTTATTTTGCATGAGTTGAGGAAATTAGGGAGATCGGGAGGGAAAGAGACAGAATGCGCGATTTAGACAGAACAATACAAAGGATCTGCAGAACAAAGCAAACACTGAGACTTTAAAGTAAACCCTGACTTATATGTGAATTATTGATTGCACCAAAGGGGATTCTTCAAAACATATGTCACTTTCTCTCACTTATTTCAAACAGATTTTTATTAAACTTCAATCAGATGACACAAAAGAAACACTTACCGCAATTTTTGATGTGCAGAATTCGTCAGTTTTTGATGAGTAGGGGATGTCCACAGCAGGAAACCCGGAAATCTTCCCAGAGTCACTGTAGCACGCGCTGATGATGTCCACCAGCCGCTCATTGATGGAGTTGAGCGGATACATGCAGAGAGCAGACTCGTTGTCGTCGTCGTCTGGACTCGCCACCATGAACAGGACTTTGCTCCATGAGACAACATTCCCATACATACCTGACTCAGTCATGGCTCGTGCCAGCTCTTTTCCTGGAGAAGCCACGTACGCAGCTTGGACTTTGTTGTACCGGTTATTGTTACCACAGTTTAACTGGAGCTCTGTGTGGGAATAGTAATGGGGGTCGTCTTCGCAAAGGCGGGACACAAAAGTCAGGTTTTTGTTATCCGTACCGTCAAGAGTCCGAGAAAAGAGGAAATAAACAAAACCATCCTCTTTGAAGGCATGCCGGAAGTCATGCAGGTACTTGGGAACAAACGGTGTCGTCTGGACCGTAGAGGCCTCGATGATGCTCTCGAACACGACCCACTCCCGGAAGTCCTGAAGGATTCGTGTGCTGATGAGTTTTGTACTGTCCAGGCTTCCGTAGCCCTTCCCAACAACAAACACATTGAAGCTGTGTGAGTCTCTGGAGTAGGTGGACATGACTCCCACCACGTTCACGTCATCCTCGATGCTCGCCACATAAGTCCTCTCTCCTTTATTGTCACTGTAGTACAGCTGCTGTTCCACGTTGGACAGGTTGAGGAGGGAGCAGATGCCTCGGTACCGACTGCCACACACTACAAGTGACCCGTTGGACGGGTGGACCAACAGAAGCTTGTTTTGGTTGGGCATGGGCTTGGTGTCCTGACAGGCCGCCGCGGGAGGCGTGCAGGTCCGGGCGTCTTCTTTGGGGCCCGTCTCGGCGCGGGCCTCCAGACGGAGTGACGGGCCCAGCTGAAAGATGGTGTTGACCGCTCCCAGGTAGATGCGACCGGTCTGGGGGTCCTGGACCACATTGTTGATGGGGGTCTCGGAGGTGAACTCCACAATGGGGATACTGCTGCTCTCCTCTTGGGCTTGTGATACTGACTGGCAGAAGAGGAGGAGGAGGAGGGAGACCCAGCTGGCCATCTCTGGAGGGAACAGAAAGAAAGAGATGTTTCATTATTAATGAAGTTAAATGAACATATAAATGCACATTCACTCTCAGAAACACAAGACTTCAACAAAGTGGGTGTGTTAACATAACCCCTACACAGAAATACACACTTATCTGAAGGCCGGATTACATAAAAGTAGTTCTTAAATTCAGATATCAATTGTTTTTTATAAGCTATAAGCCTGCTGTCATACAGAGAAGGAGACACTACATCATCTAAAATCAGGGATAAAGCCAAACATTTTGCTCATCAGCATAAAAAAATTTAAAAAAAAACATTATTCCCAAAATAAACTACTCCTGTAGGAGATTATAAATTTCTTTAGTAAGAAAATAGTTCCAATGAAAATATTCACAGTAAAATGTGTGGATTATTTCCACTAACTGGCCTTGTTTAAGTTAATGAAATGTTGCTGTTGCATTTTTTCAGAGGAGGCAGGTCAAATAAAACCTAAAGAGTTTGCATGGATAGAAACAAGAGTACCAGCAGGAGTCATTTGGGTGAAGTGTCCCTTTAAGGAGTGTGACATATGAGGCATAGATTTAGATTCATAGATTTAGGTTATTGGGGTAAAACCATTTAAAAAAATCTGCCTTCAGCTAACTGTGGTGTAGGTGTTTGTGTATGACTCAACTCCCTGCTCCAGTTATATAAAGGGTGTGTTATTTTGGGTTTAATTGACTTAATATCAGAAATGATCACTGGTGAAAAAATAAAAACGCTCCGTGGAGGGGTAAAGAAAGATTAAGGCCACCAGCTAGATCTCAAACCATAACACAATAACAGCCTATTTAAAAGGCTTGGATCTGTTCCAGCTTAATTTGCCCCCCCCCCCAGCACAATGTGTTCAGGAAATAGAGTTTTGTGTCAGGAAACATGATCACACAATGTCCTTGTAAACTACAGACGGCGTCGTGTACCGGCTCAGAGCAGGTGCCTGTGGAGCACTCACGCGCTGCTGTTTGCCCAGGCTGTGGTAAATATGGAAGTGCAGGTGGCTTTGAAACTGCTATTGCCCGCACAGCCAACATGCGTGTATGTTTGCATGTGGTTTTGAGCTTGCACTTACTACATTCTCAGTAGTATCCCCCGTTCTCTTTCCGCCCTGCCAGTCAAGTCTACGGGCACAGTTGTCACATTGGAAACACCTAATGAAACTTCCAGGAAGTCACTTACCAACACAGAGTTTCGTTATGTTAACCTGAATCCGCTCATTGGACTAAGTGGGGAGACCAATGATTAGACATTTAGCCCCGGGGGGAACTCTGTTAATTTCACTAGAATCACTCATTTGCATTTAAGTGCCCACTACACGGTGTGATGATTATATTTTTCTTCACATTTACTGTCTCAATGCTTCTCCCCCGCTTAACCCATTTCACAGCACAAATGTATCGTGCCCTTTTCAATTTATAGCCTTAAATATTTCCATTAAAATTGAAATGGTGCAGTAAAATTCCTGCCTGTGCTTATTCAGGACAGAAATGTGTGGGGCTGGTTTTTACAGCTTTAATTAAGAGGGAGGGTCAGTCTGTGTTCTGACCAGATTTAACAGAGAAGACCGAAGGAAAAAAAAAAAAAAAAGATCTCCAATTAACATGCACACCACAAAGTGGACAAAATAAAAGGAATATCATGTGAACAATATAATTTCAGCTCTAAAGTAGCAAAAGTTCTATTACAAAGAGATTTCCACTGGCAATTACAAGCCCGTGTCAGCTCTAAGAGGCGCCACAATAACTCGTATGTTGGAGTTTTCAAGGAAGCATCACAAAAACTGCACGAGCTGCAAAACGTTCTCGCAGCCTCAAAATGTTGACAACATAAGCAAAACAGAGCCAACCTGCACTGACAAAGAATGGCAAATTGCAAAATGTTCAGAGAGACACACACTGGAAAATGTCTTTAAAAAGGATCATAGAATTAAATGAACGCCTCTGTGAGCCAGTGTTGGTGCAATAAAGTAGGTCTGTAGAGGTGAGCTTCACAAAGCTTTACTCAGGGAGGATTTAAGGTAGATTTTACAGTAGTTTGTAGGCATTTCATTACATTTCTATGTGACTCAATGTGTGTATTTTCCAACATTTGGACTGCAACACCTCAGACAAAGATGCTTTCTGACAGCCTGCTGATGATTTCGCTGTTTTGACTGGACAAATTTAACTAGCCGGACATGCCACATGACCTTTAATGTGCATTTTTTTCGGCATTTGAAAACGACTGGAAGCAACATAGTGTTTTTTTCCACTTCATCAGCATCTCCTACAGTCTACGTATCAATTAAACCTGCAGTAGGTGTGCGCTTCTATAAAATGTCTTGTGAAATTAAAGAACATCTGTTTGCTTACTACCACTTTGTATTTTTCTGTTTTTATATACAAGGATGAGCGTACTGTCTAAATACTGGATACGACTGGCTCTCTGAATGAACTTCCAGTGTGTCGTCCACTAAAACTGTAATATTCATATTTCTATCAATCCACATGACACAGACCGCACAGAGAGACTCCACAGAAGGTGGATTATGTCAACGGCTTCTGTGACAGAAAACTCCTTCATTCCTTTGACTTCCAATAAAACACGCTATGACAAAGCAACTTTCTCAGACTGCGAATGCAAGGACAATCGTCTCGGGGCGCTCATTTAGGTTTCAGAAAACTCCAGTACCGCTTACAACCATGACTTCAAAGAGTCCTTTTTCTATTCATGTAAATCCTATGGCCAGCCACAAATCGGAAAAAAGTGTCGCACAAATTTCCCTCAGATGTTACATTGTGGGGTCAGTGCAAACGATTTTCTTAACATATTTCAAAGGAGCCAGTTCTCTCTGAGGATGTCTCCTTCTGCCGCTCTATCACTTTTTATCCTTTTTTTTCAAGGACTTAATCCTGAACGCTGGAATTAAAGAGGCTTCAAAGAGCTGAAGAGACACAAGACGCCTAGTGGGGGTGACACAGGTGGAATAAGGCCCATTTCTCCCCAGACCGGCCCACCCCTCTTTTCTCAACATGTGTCTAAGCTGCTGCGAGAGAACATGGCAACTGGGCATGCTATCCAACACGTGGCTATTCTGAATAAATAAAAAGATGCTAAATTTAGAAGCTGCGTGCCGCATCAGCCTGCAGCTAATGAAGCCTCCGATGGCCTGAAATAAATAATAATGAAACACATTATGTACTAATGAAGCTGGCACATCGGAAAAATGTGATCCCATGAAAGACACAATTGTTGACACAAACAGCCTGATTCTGGTGTTCAATTGACTTTGAATTTCAGTAGGAATCTCATCAAACTCTTTTTTACCTTCTCCTTTTTAGTTACAGTAAGAACAGAAGAATCTTTAAAGTGACCTGACAACCTTGACCGAGTCAGTGTTTTTTATCCGTGGAGCTCCCTTCACTGGTGACAGAAAAATCCTGGTTGTGGTATACAGTACATTACTTCCTCATTAAAGGTTTATTAAAAGAATGCAAAAGCCACATAAAAGATAATGATGTAATAAAACACAACTTACAAATTGGTGGGTCTTGAGCTATGAACCTGCAAAGATGTTATTATTTGTTCATTTGATTCTGTTTTCCAGTTCTACTTCTTCTTTTCAATTACTTCTTAATATCAGACGTGCTAAAGGTTGGTGGACTGTGTCCTGACGCTTAAATCATAGCAATAGGCAGACAGCTAAATATCCTTTGAGTAAATTATGACTTTTACGTTCCAACCAAAAACATGGCTGACGCGGGAACCTGCACCGAACCGCTCAGCATCCTTCGCTACAGCACAAAATGTTCACCATCTGCAAACACATTTGACTGCGACAATTCAGCCAAGAGTTTAACAATACAACAAACTTCCTTTAGGATGAGACCTTAGTGCAGTGGAGACCTGTAGCAGAGCTCAGCTGCTGTGGCTTCTCAACGCAGCAGGGCTTTTTGTCCTTCTGCTAACTCACCATTCACTCGAAAGAAAACTGCTGATGATGTCCTCACTATTTACTCATGTCAACACTTCCTTTTTATTGTTCAGTCCACATCAACAAACCACAATTACACAATTATAAGATATGATTCCTCTTTTCTGATTCTTTGGCATTGATCAGCACATTTAATTCGGTGTTGCCATGGAAACACCGGTAGGGTAGCCAACTTCCATTCAATTGACAGTTTATTAGGTAGGCTACACCTTGTCAAAGCTAATGCTGTTTAACACTAAAGTCCTTCATTACATCTTGCGTCTGTGAAGGTTATAATGCTCACTTTTTAAACTTCATTCATTTAGTAGCAAAACCACAGGCTCACCTCCTTTTAGAGGACTTACTTTGTACTGCTATTTAATTATATTGTCTTATACAGTATAGACAACGGTCTATTCAGCCTGCTCATTGATATAAATAGGAGGACAAAATAACAGAAACCCCTGAGAAAAGCTGTAAATAAACACTGTAACCTTCATGAGCAGATGATTTATAGCATGGCTGCAGACTGTCTGTGTAACTTGCAGAGGAGTAATCTGAGAGCACAATTAAAACTGTCCTACAGATCAGCGAAAATATCTTCGAGATCCCCGACTAAGTGGGATATGTTGTACTATTATAGATATACCAGAGTGCTGTCAATAAACCAGACAAGAAAAGAGGTGTCGGCTAAGTTTCTTTTTACACTACTGTCCTCAACATAACAGCAGCACACTGAAGAATCAGCTCAGAATTGATATGATAATTTACAGAAGTGAGGGAACTTCTCACACAATATGATTTCTAATCTCACCCTCAAGTTTATTACTTTGGTTGGAGGCGAAGTAAATGTTAAGAGAAAAACTGTTAAGGTGCTGCATGCACAAGCTTGTATGTAGCAAACGAAGGTGTGTTTCTGTTGGCTTGCTAGTCATCGCACACACTGCAAACACACACACACACACACACACACACACACACACACACACACACACACACACACACACACCTTTTGTTGGCAAATATAGTGCCACTCCTCTCACCCTCCCTCCGCAAGTTATAACAAGTCTGGACAGGAGAAGCGGCTCTCAGCAGAGGAAAATGAAAGATAATTGAAAAATGGCAGGTGTGCACACAAACACACACAGATTCACGGGCTTCCTGATACACGTGTATGTGCAACACGTGCACCGGGCTCAGTTTGAAGTGCTGACAAGGTAATCCCGCTCCGACCACACAGAGACACTCTTCTCTTCAAACTGCCGTGCTGTGTTTCTTTGACACGGGCAATGAAACCCAGCATGGCAGTCCACATGCCTCTCGGCCAACCCTCTCGCCGGGATGGAGTGTGTGAGCGTGTCTGGGTGAGGGAACCAGAGATCAGAGAGGAGAGAGGGGGAGGAAACGAGAGAGGGGGAAATGTGTCTGTTACGATTAGATCACATACACAAAAAAGCTCCGCAACTGCCGACCTGGCAAGTTTTGGAACAGCATGAGGGCTCCTCTCACTCATTAAAACAGATACAGGAAGGAAACTGATATAATAAATAAAAAAAACAGACACCCTACCCAGAAAACATAATAGGATATTACCCCATGCCGGGATCATTCATATTCAGCACTTTCTTTACTGGAGAGCTGGCTTTGACAGATGCCGGCTCTGACATTGATGCAGGGAGTGTCTTCACATTGAAAACCCTCTCAGTGTTACACACCGATAAAAGTGAACTGCTATTAAATTACTCGCCTGTCCCCTGAGGCTTCAGCCCTGGGCAGAGAGGGGGGAGGAGAGGTGAGCGGGGGTTAATGTTCTAAGGCAAATCTGTCCACGTCTCTCGCAGCATGTGGGACGCTGAAAAGGACTGATAAAGTGTGAACAAGGCAACATGACAACCTGGGTTCAGAGCCACAACAAGGAGCTGGAAATGAGGGGCGGTTCCCTGTCCTTTATTTTCCCGCCACCATCGAGGCAAAGATAGTCAGAACAAGAAGCATTGTTAAAGATGAAATATGAAGTGGGAGAGTGTGGAGAACTCTTTCTTTCTCTGCTCGTCTTCCACCTCGCTTTTTTTTCTTGTTTTTGACATGCAAACGCTCTTGTCCCATCCTCACAGTGAAATTGTTTCACAAGTTGCAATGGGAGGCTGCTGTGACGACGGCAATCCAATTTCCATATGAACAATTACCCTGCCGTCAGGGCTGGCAGTTCATTTATTTCAATTTGACTGACTGGGAGAACCGCGCACACCAAAGCAGCCAGCCCAGCCATTGTATTCAGGGCACCAGGCACAGGAGGGGGATTGATGGGCCTGGTCCATTTCAGTGGGATCCAGCTGCTCTGGCCTAAATATGCTAACACCTTTAAAGTTGGCCCGTGACCCAGGGAGTACGTGTATCACACTTTGCTCTCCTGTTAGACTGCGTGTGTGTGTGTGTGTGTGTGTGTGTGTGTGTGTGTGTGTGTGTGTGTGTGTGTGTGTGTGTGTGTGTCCCAATTCTCACTTCTGTGTGCTTGCATGTCTCTTGTGTGTCTACGCATGTCTGCCCTCTTGTGTATGTTTGTCTGTTGTGATGTATGACCAGGAGTCAGGTGGTGTGAGCAGAACCTGCACACGCGCACGCACGCACACACACACCATCCTTTTAGGCACAGCACTTTTCCTCATTAGGACTGATCGACTGTTTGTGTGTCTGTTTACCGCTCCGTCACCATTTTCAAGGCTCCTGCTATCTCCCCTCTGCCAGCTGGACACTTGAGCAGCGCGAGCGCAAAACCACAGGCTCACACTCACACAAACTACTTGAGCAGAACACACATTTAAATCTGCTTGTGTGCCGTGACACACACACGACTACACTTTTTCTGCCTGGTACCTTCCTCGGCAGCGGAGCCCGGTGTCTCTTGTAATCTCTCAATCTCTGTTTGTCTCTCAAACAAACACACAAATGCAACTTCTCTCCGTCTGGGCAGCAGCAGCTTGGGCTAATCTCCCGATGCTAACTGGCCTCCCCCGCCCCCAGCTGGATGTTGCAGCTCTCCAGCGGGACAGAATGGCTGTTTGCTGTGTGGACACAGCTGGCGGATGTGGGAAACCTGATTAAACTGACTGGCCTGGCGGAGAAGAGCTACTTTTCAGGAGCCAATGCCTCCTCCGACCGGCACCGCCACCACATCCAGACGGTTGCTAATACACACAAACAGTTACAGGGGCAGGCAATGCATTCACAAGCTCATCCACTTGACTCACTCGCAGATATGCATCTGCGATCCAGCATTGGAGCTGCCCAGGAAAAAGGCTGCCCACACTCACAACTCAGGCTGCAACTGAAAATATACACCATTATGTTGATTATTGTTTTTGATTGATTGATGAATTGCTGAGTCCATAAAATGTCAAACTTGCAATGTTTTGTCTGATGAATGACTTCAAAAGTTAATTTGAAAAATAGGAGTTATTTAATTCTCTGTCAATCCAGTAACCAAATAATCAACTCATCGTTTCAGCAGCACTACCCACAATCCTCATTTCTTTGTGACACACTGATGGCTCCAGGGAGTTTCTTTCTTCACTTGGTCCTGTCAGAGTCCCTGCTCTTTTTTCTTTTTTTAAGAACAGGTAATAACTCAGTGTCTTGCTCAAGGGCATTTCAGCAGGTTGCACACAGAAACCAAAATCACTGCTTCCTCTGGTTGAAGGGCAGCTTCCCTAATCCGTGCAGCATCCTGAGGCGATGCCCTGCGCCCCCCGCACAACCACCCGGCACCTACATACGGAACGCACTCACGTTGCAACACACATGCAGCGACAATTAAGAAGTCAGGCAGGCAGACTGACTGCTGGGAAGGAATCCATTACACACCTTATTGGTTATAATGATTTTACTTCACCAGCATAAACGCCAATGAGCCATGAAGGTATCTTGTAATGTGGTTTAGTCTCAGTGCCCAGCTTTCATTTGGTTTCAAGGGGAATACTGATCTTATAGTGAATGATTGCTTGCCTGCTCTCTCATGGAAATTTACATTAAACCTTTGTAACAGTGGACACGAAGATACAACCATTGTGCATTTTTAGTGGCTTGGACCTCAAAGGAATAGTATAAAACTTTGGAAATAAACTTATTTGCTTTCTTTCCACGAGTAAGATTAGAAGAGCGATTTGAATGTCACGTCTGTGCGGAGCTGGAATCATGGAAGCATGTTTAATGTAGCTTCGCACAAACACTGGAAGCAGGGAGAAACAGCTAACCTGGTTCTGTCACAGCTACCAGCACCTCCAAAGATCAATAATTAACATCTTGTTTGTTGAATGGATGAATAAACAGAACAGTAAAAATGGACAATTTGTTTATCCAGTTTGCAATCTGTCTATTTAGTAGCTCTGTGAGGAATCTTTGGTAATGATGTAGGTTACCACATGTAGACACAGTGGACAGGTACCAAAACTGATAACCCCACTGTGACGACAAAGAGAGTCAGTGTGCAAGCATTACTTCTTTTATCAACTTTTGTGTTTTTTCCATTAGCTTTGTACGTGGGATGTTTGAGAACCTCACTCAGTACATTTACATGCACTCAAGAAAACCAGCTTACTCTGAGAAATCTGGTTATGCTGGTAATCGGATAATACTGTGAAAATGCACTGTAGTAACCTGGTTACTGTGTACGAACAGCAGGTGAGCAATCTCCCCTTCCATCCACTTTTTTTTTTTTTAATGGACCTGGAAGTATTTCCTCATTAATGTAACTGATAGAAGATGCTACTATCTGTCGTTTTTTTGGTGGGTGTTGGTGTGTCTGAGCAGACGTCACAGTGAGAACACAGACGGACAACAGATTTTCCTTGTAGTGAAAAAGTGTCTGAATTTTCAGCAGAGGAAGCCAACTCGTTTTTTTGACAGCAAATACTTTGTTTTTCAGTTTTTGTCCTTTTTATGCCTTCATATCCAGACTCTGTTCTGTTACTTTTCCTGCCCGAAATCTTTTTCCTGTTCTGGCGAACTTGTAAAAGGCTGATTAGAAACCTGGTTACCAGCACTGATGGCTGAAAAAAATGTAGCTGGGGAGATTAGGTTTCTTTTATTGCCGGATACAGAAACCAGTTTCCTTGTTTACATAACATCAATGAAATGGTGAAAGCTGACCGTGACAAAAAGACATCAGGAATCTGTGCACAGTCACTGCTCCATCAGATACGGCTCCCTCACGTGACTCCCCCTAAACCACCAGCTGGGTTTCTGTTTGTGTCTACGCATTCAAAAAAAAGATGAAACATGTTCATTTGTAATTTTTAGAAGTGCTGGTAGGAGCATTTTCCCCTTTAAACAAATGTGACACAATCTCCTCATCACCTCAAACATGAATTTCCCCCCGCCCCCCAAAAAAACTTAAAACAATGTTAGTGTGTAATGTATGAATAAAGCACAAGATGTAATGACTTCCGGAAAGAAGGCAGAATGGAAGATGGAAAGGAAGAAGGACAGGAACAGAGGGAGGGCGAACACTCACGTTACTGACTGAGTCTCAATAGCCCCTTTGTGCGAGCTGGCAGGTGCCTGTCACTTGTCAAAATGAGTCAGAGTGTGGATGGTGACAGAGCAGTGTGATGGTGGGGCTATAAACTGAGGCCCTGTCAGATTACAGCTTGTGGTTATGACTAACAGCTATCAGGTAATGGCCCAAATGCCAGCTCTCTTCGGCATATGGAGGAAAAGGTCATGTTTGGAGCTTAAAAGGTAATGGCTAAATTAGCTGCAAAATATACATCATAAAATTAAATAGCTTTCAGGGAGAAGGAGCACTTTCCACTGGTCGTGTAGAAGGAAATAGACTGGGCCACTTTTTTAATTAGTTGGACGAAGAGAACTAATCACAGGAAGGGTGGACTCTGATAAAACGGTGCACGCCTCGATACAAAACCTCAACTCGTAATACAAGAGCACCTTCTAGCTTCCTCCTGCTGTCACAAATATTCATGAAAAACCCCATTCGCTCAGACTACCTACACTCCTTTCTTTTTAATGCAACACACTTCCACCAAACATTCTTGACGCTATTGAAACCACTCTGCAACACTCATCCCTCAATCCTCCGACCCTTGCAATCTTCATCCATCATCTATCAGTGTTGCTGCAGCCGGAGGGGAAAGAGCTGCTAAGCAGGGCCTGACTAATGGCTAAACAAACACCATTATCAGGCCTCAGTGGCCGAACCCAGAGCTACAGGAGCCCCAGAGCAGCTGAGGCTCTTTAATACTTAATCCCTGCAGCCCGGCTCTGCTGGCGGCTGTTTTAAGCGATGGGCGGCACCAAAGGTCCGCTAATGAAGGAATAAGACAAAAACATATGGGAAGAGAAAGTTTGAATAAAGAGGAACGCCACGCATACATGCACACACGTGCACAATCACTTAGTGCAAAAACTGAGCCATGAATAGACTGTATTAAGAGGGGGTAGAGACAAGTGTGGCCCACTCGTCTTAGCCAATTCCCTCTCTAAAAAAGGCTCGGGGAGAAGTTAATGAGCCTGTTACAGCCCCACAGTCCCCCTGATAGAGCTGCTGATTACACCACATGTTCGGGGCAAGAGGATTGTGTGTGTGTGTGTGTGTGTGTGTGTGTGTGTGTGTGTGTGTGTGTGTGTGTGTGTGTGTGTGTGTGTGTGTGTGTGTGTGTGTGTGTGTACATTTCAATGCATACGTCACCTGACCCAAAGCGGTCATCTGCTAATCGTATGTTCAGTAGTCAGGAATGCACATGTTCCGATAAACACACTTTCACACAGAAATTGTCACACCCATGATCACATTTCTCTCACACACACACACACGCGCACGCACGCGCGCACACACACACACACACACACACACACACACACACACACACACTCAATCAAGTGTGACTGAGCGAGCAAGCCACTCAATGAGAGTGGGTGATTAGGCCCTCGGAGAGTAGGCCTGACCTTTCCCTCCACATCAAGTCCTCCATGCGCATGTGTGTTTTTATGAGTCAGTGGCTGTGAGCTCTCGGGCCCGCGCCACTTCACATCAAATGTCACTGACTCAAATGAGATGGCCAGGCAGACAGGACGACGCAGGAGCAGAGAGATGAAAAAGAAGGGGACAGACATAGATATTTAGGATAAGAAGACAAGGGAGAAATAGAGATAACTTTTACTCTTTTACTGTTACTGTAGGCTGCAAAAAAAAGAAAAAAAGGAATGACTTAAAAAGGCACGAAGAGGGAAAGAGAGAGCCCTGTCACCGATCAATCTGCTGTCTTGCTTCTCTCCCTCTTTGCATGAGAAACCGCAAAGCAGAGATATTTTTAAATTCCTGGTTAGTTGTGGGAATTTAGCGCAGGCCCTTGTGGGTACAAAAACCTCCCCCGCCAACTGTAGAGCTGGTTGAGTCTGCATTTCCGAGAGCTCAGACGGACAGAAAGGCAGAGACGGTCTGAGTCAGGTCTCTGAAGAGGGCGAGAGCAGGGGGCAACTGAGGTTCTGTTGTTGTGGGCTTGTTGTGCTACAAACTTCTGAGGGCCGGGTTAGTTAGCCAAATTATATTCACGGCTTTGTTTTAATTATATTCAAAGAGCTTGTGTGTGTGTGTGTGTGTGTGTGTGTGTGTGTGTGTGTGTGTGTGTGTGTGTGTGTGTGTGTGTGTGTGTGTGTGTGTGTGTGTCGTGTGCGAGCCTGTTCCAGTTTTAACTCGTAAAGGGTCTTTAACCTTTATCCCAACTTGGATGTTCCAATGCTGGATCTCCTGTTAACCAAATTAACCGCTGCATGAAATACAATAATATCACTATGGCCAATAAATGATTCATTTATTGCTTTGAGCCTCACAAATGTGAATATGTGCCAGTTTTATTCGCTCCCCATGACAGTAAATTGTACATCTTTGAATTTTGGACGGTCGGTCAGATAAAAATGATTTGAAGATGTCACCGTGGGTTCGGAGAAGTCTTATAGCCCAAACAATCGATCGATAAATTAAAAAAAAAATAACAAATGTACCTGGGAGTGAAAATATAGGAAAAACGTATTACCCAAACTATCTGACATCCATCAGAGCATACAATTCACTGACTCAACTTTAACCTAGCATAATAGCATACATGGTTTTCCTATTCATTAAAGGATTCTTGCACTTTCTCTCATTATTACACTGCTCTTTTTCAGCTTCACCTCTAAATCAAGCCGTTTTGGTGACTGTTTCTTACCCTTTGGAGTGATGTCGCCAATTTCCCTCATCTCAGCAGATCATTTGTTGCGTACAATTCTGTCACATTCGATAGGAGTGACGCCCAAAACTATGAAAATGAAGACACAACTGGAATTACTCTTTAATAGCAGGTTAAGGTACGTGATGCTGGTGGGACGACAAGTTCCCATCTGTTTTGTCTCGCCCTTTTCCTCCTCTTTCTCTGCCCGTCTTCGCAGCAGATCTCAGAGGAGATAGTGAACCGGCACTCACTGTTGACGGGCTGGAGGACGTGTGGCGCGACGCCCAGGTTAATTAAGTTTGAAATCGTAGAGATGATCTGTGGTGCTGCCACTCAGGCTGCCAGCCTCCCTCCCATCCACCGGTGCGTCCCTGCAACTACCAGAGTGTTCAGTCTGCCTGACATGTAGAGGGGGTGTTTGTGTGTGA
The DNA here is from genome assembly GCF_022577435.1 of Embiotoca jacksoni. Lineage (NCBI taxonomy): Eukaryota > Metazoa > Chordata > Actinopteri > Embiotocidae > Embiotoca > Embiotoca jacksoni. The sequence continues at coordinate 9,484,744 of NW_027185381.1, read as the reverse complement.
AAGTGCGAGAGGGAAGAATGTGTTATTCTGTATGGGACTTTGAAAAGGAAGGTAAAAAAAAATTAAGGGTGTGCAACATGTGACTGGGTTAGAGCTGAAGGTATTAGTCAAGGGATTTTTAATACGAGGCTTTTAGTTGTGACAAAGTATTAGGAGCAATTACATCAAACCTGTACTTCAGTACTGTACTTAGACAATGCACTTAATTTCTTTCCACCACAGCCAATGTTAAAATACTTTTACTTTTGATACTTTAACTAAGACTAAGTCAATACTTCAATACTACTATGAAGGTAAGATTTAATGTAGTTTCTAATGTTTGTATTTTGAGCATTTGCCTTTTCTGTATCATTAAGTATTACTTTTGGTGAAGGATCTTTATTCCTTCCGCCACTGGTATGATGTGACGCATATCAACATATGAGTTTCTCACCTGATAAACGGCGATGATGATGTTTTATTTTTGATTCCGTTATTGATTAATTGCCCAGTCCTTGTGCGATCACCATTTCTAATCAAATGCAGATGCACAAAGGTCACAGGGAATTTGACTCTTAGTCTAAAAATAAGCTGCTTTAATCAGGTTGCAGATGGCCTGATAAGCAGCAGGGTGGCATTACGGGCCAGTCGTGTGGCGTAGCTGAGGCGTGTCAGCGATAGCATCTGCACCTCATCTCTAAAGGTGCCACTGTGTCTTTCATGTCAGGTGAGTGCGCTGACATCCTTTCACAACCACACCTCGTGTGTGTGTGTGCGTGCGTGCGTGTGCGTGTGTGTGTGTGTGTGTGTGTGTGTGTGGAGATCGAGAGGGGTGGGGGGGGGGGGGGGCAAACATCAAAGTCTGGATTTTTGCTGGCAGGGGGGCTAATGCAGATGCATAAAGCATTCCAGTACAAAGACGTGGACCTCCTCGTGCACACGCTCACATGCACCAGCCATGACTGGTGACAAGCGTTGAGTTTGAGAGCGAGATAGTGCTGATGTCTGCCAGTGAAGCTTACATTTCAGTCTCTTTATCTCCTGAGCCTTCTGCTGATAATTACAGCCGTCCCTTCTTACCGACTCGGTCACGGCGAAGCTGCCAGTCTGCGCAGCTCGAGCCAGAGGAATTATCACCCGGGCCATCGCAAAACAGAGCACGCCAAGGTCAGGGCCTGTGTTCAATTTCACTTTTGATTCCAGTCCACCTTTCTTTCTCCTCTACCACTTATCCACTCCTCCCTCCCGACCCACCCACGCTGCCACCGTTGAATTTCACTCCGGGGCTAACCTCTATTTCCAGGACAACCACCGCTTTGACACTCATTCATTTCCAATCCTGCAGAGTGGTCGGCTGAATGGAAATTGACGATTCAATTTTTGGAATGAAACTCAAGAGTCCTTTGGAATTGACTCTCCCCACCTGCCCTCCCCTCTCCTCCTACTTGGGTGCCCATTCTGCCACCCCCTCTGCCCTCCGCCACTCGCTATCTCCGTCCTGGTCTGCTGAGTACAGCCAATTTCTCCGCTTGTATGGAGTCGTGGGCGAGATGGCTACCGCAAAGAGCAGCTTAAAAAACGCCCAGCGGCTCCCTTCTCTCAGACACCTTTTCCTCCATGCCTGCTCTCTCTCGTCACTAAACTGCCGTCAAACAAGCAAACACTTAAAACCAAAGGGCTTATTCTCAGCATTGCTCCCAGCTGGATGTTGGGTGGCAATTTAAAAATGATCTATGCAAATGTAATTTAGCTGTGTGTCATCCAACACAGCCAATTAATGAGTGAGCTTTTCCAACCCAACTATAAATTAGCAAGGCTAGATATAACGGCTAGATTAATGTGTTTTTCTGGCACTTGCCTAATTGCTAGAAGACTCCGGTGGGGCTAGTGCGAGCTGCCTCATTTCTACATGTGATAGAGTGTGTTAAGACAGAGAGGGATAAACGCCTGCATCAACTCTATTTATCATTTATATGAACTTTGTTGTCTCTCCTATTGGTCCTTGGTGGAGAAAATGTACTTTGAAGGAGATAGGGACAGATATTTTGTCCTCAGGGAACTTGTATTTAACATGTGCAGAAATGACTGGTATCAGCTGGTAGATTGAGTTCAGTCTGAAGGACGGCATTAGCTTCAGTCAGACTTTGGAATGTATTAATGGAAAACAAATCCATAAGTGGTCAGAGGGGCATATGTGCATTGATGGCATATCTGGTAATGAGAAATGAGAGCCTAAGGCGGAGCGAAAAGAGCGGCGGAAGAGGTAAGGGAGACAGAGAGGGTGAGTAACCGTCTGTCTCAGCCAGAGGAGGGGAGGAATAAAAAAAAAAAGGAGTGAGAGTGAGAAAGACAGAAAACAAGCTCCGGGATCCAAAACAGCACATCACCAACAAGAAGGCCTTTTGTTTTGCCCCTCTCAACCAATTGTTCTCTTCACCGAGGGTGAGAACGCTAATCCGCTGTGGAAAGGGGAGCTGGGAGGATTTACTCTAAGTATCCTTATTAGTGGGAATTCACTGATATGGGGGGAGCTGGGGGGGTAATCGGTGAGGGGAGAAGGTAGCGGATGGAATGAATGAGGAAAAGAGCAGCAGGGGCGTGGTGTATTCTGAATACACTGTAGGTGCCATATGAATCTTTAATAGAGGGCTTAATGGTGAGGGAGGGAAGAAGGGAGGAGTGGAGAATATAAAGAGAGTGAGGAGAAAAGGAGAGGAATCTCAGAGGAGGTTATTGAGCCCACCGTATCACAACACTCCTGATAAGTGCCAGCCGCGTAGGATCAAACCTCATTCTCCGCAACTACCAACGCCACTACAGAGTCTCTTCCAGCTACAGAAGATGATGACAAAAGGACAGACTCGCCTTTGTCGTCGAAAAACAAACAGAGATGGGCCTGATATGCAGATAAAATGGATAAAGGATCTTTCCAGGTGATAAATTCCTTAATTGCTTTTGTTAAACACATACCCTGCTGGAAGCTCGGCCATGGTACATCGTTTTAATTACACGCACAAGAGCCTAATTAGTTGTATCTGTTGTACCAGAGGCTAACTTGCACCCAATTAGACCCAAATCAAAAGAATGGTACAGTCACATGAGGGAAATGTGCGGTTCTTTGTTCTTGCGCGGTATTCATCAAATAACAGAGGAAAGGAATGATGGCGCTTAACTTCCCAAGTTGCTGATGTCATGATCACCCCTGCTATCTTTAAACTAATTAAATACGTTTCCTCGTGTGGGCGCTCGAGCGTGCGCTGCCTCACTTGTCAGTGTCTCCATCTATATTGTCCTGCCCGCTGATAATAATCACCAAAGTGGAGAAACTATTTGTGCGATGACAAAGGCTAAACAACACAGCTTACATTTGTGGCATTCATGCAACAGTTTGTGGATTAACGCTGGCAGAGTGCGGCCTGCAGAGTCAGCTCCACCAGCTGGCTGCCATAAACAACAACAAAAGAAGAGACTGAGTGTCTGAAGTGCAGTAATTATACCACAAATATTGTTTTTCCGGTAAAGAAGGGATAATATTCATTGATATGCTAATGGAGGAGTCTTGTCAGTGCTGCTCTTGCTCTATGGTAACTAACTGTTAAACAGGCCCTCAGGGAAGATAAGACATAGCCTAGTAAGAAACATCTGACATGGCAGCACAGAGTTGAAATTATTCATCGACAAATGGTTTCCCTAATGACATGATGAACATCACACACACGGGTAAAACAGAATTAGCAGTTCCACTACTTTGGAAATACAACTACATCAAAGCCTTTTCCTCATCCCCAAAAGAACAGCTCCTTCCCGCCGCAGTGGGACAACCCATCCTGGAAACTTCCACATCTAACGCAAAAAAAATACGTTTACATTCAGCACCCCGCCCTTTTTCCCTCCTCCCTTGTGCGAATTTACTGCATTTCAGAGAGCCCATAATAGTCTCCTGGGGCATCGCCACAGCAGAGAGGTAGCGAGACAGCATTTCAGAGAATGTCATGTTTCATCCCTGCATGTTCCCCTGTTAGTTGTTAACAACATGTGCAGGTCTACTGTACTCTACAATCAGTCCCATCAGTCAACGGAAATCGCAGAATTAGCTGCGACTAAATGGAGTCCTGTCGTGTTTTTCCGCAGCTGTAATTACAGCGTGGAAGCTATAAGCAGTGTTTTCTCCTCGTTTCCACATCAGAAACACGGAAGCTACTTCTCTGAATTTTTTGTTGGAGAAAGGTGATGTATGAACTGTTATCAAGAGGCAAAAATATATAACTTGCTCTGCAGATGCACATGTACGAGCAAAAGGGGGTAATGCTAAGATTAAGTGGCATCTGGTGGAGCTGGTCCATTTCCTTGATTGGTTCTATTCTGCTTCTGCAGGAGACATGCTGGGCTTGTGGCCTGGCAATCCACATCCTGAATAGCCGCTGACAAGTCACATCTGAGCGGTGGGAGCAGAGGGAAGGATGAGGTGGAGGTGGTGGTGTGGGGGTGTTACCACTGATTGTTACCATGGCGATGGTAGACCAAGGATCAGGGGGTTAGATCGCACGGCGTGCAGCTCTTGATAGCTGCGTGAGGCCACACGTGGGATATATTCCCAAGGTTTATAATCACTGTCAGCCGGCAGCTCAAGTGGAGTGGTCTGAACGCATGCATGTGTATTTACGTGTGTGTGTGTGTGTGTGTGTGTGTGTGTGTGTGTGTGTGTGTGTGTGTGTGTGTGTGTGTGTGTGGTGGTGTGTGTGTGTGTGTGTGTGTGTGTGTGAAGCATTCCAATCTTCCCGGGAAACTCATCTGGCCTAAGCTTCAAACTGGCAGCGAAATCCTAAAATCCTACCTACCAGCTTTCTCATGAGTGACAATCTTCTCTCACTGGTTCTTACTTTTAGAAGAAAGAGAGAAAAACAAGCATTTATGACGAAGCAGGTTGTGTGATTCTAACAAGAGATCATCTATGTTGGGAGAATACAAACAGCCAGTTCTGCTGCTGCACTATAATCCAACATCGCCTGTTTTCTTATTTCCCAATCAATAACTAGTATGTGCACCAAACAGCAGCTCTCAGAGTTACGCAACCGTGCAGTCGGGATCAAATCAATGCCAGCTTGCTTAAAAAAAAATCTCATCATCATTTCGCTGCGGTATGCCCATTGGGTCGCTCCACTCATCAAGTTACACAGTGAATTTTCATTAGGAGGCACTTAATAGAGACAGGCATGTTTAGAGCTTCTTACTGGGTGGGTGGGTTGTGTCGATTAGGCTGAATTAATCTCTATCACAATAAATAACATTGATTACAAAAGCTGAATGCTGAGGGAAGGGTGTTACAATTAAAGTGCAAAGGAGGATGGGGTTGTCGGATGACAAGAGAGTTGACTAATAGGAGATTGGCTTGGACCAAAATGTAAGAGAGGGTGTGAGGCAGACACGGCATGAGAGATTGAGAGTATACAGCGGGAAACTAGAGAGAGTAACCAGTCATTCCTTTAAGAGTATCAGATTCTCGGTGAGTCAAAGTGTCAGACCGCGAACAAAAGCGTTGGGCTTCTCAGGCGGGACACATGCACCGGGAGTCTTTAACATACACGGAGAAACAAGCGCAGGCTCACGTTTCCTTGGCAGAGGTGCACATTAACAAAACAAATCAGACCAAACCCGTAATGACAGCTCCGGTGCTGAAAATAATCCATGCTGCACACTTTGGGTGAAGAAGCGTTTTCTCGGCAGACACAGTTCACATGAGGGTCATGGCGGCAGAGAGGAATTGTTTTCAGCTAAATCCAGTCCTGAGCTGCTACAATAACTTCTTGACAGCAGGGAGAGTAGCAGAATTATGCTTTCGCTCTGCACAAATGAGACATTTAGTTTAACTTCTGTCTATAAAAAGAAAGAAAAAAAGCCTATGTTAGTATGCGTTTTTCTAGTCAAAGTGATTCTTTCATACTGAAAAGAAATTACTTCTCCATTTATATAATTTTCTTTGAAATGGACGGTTGTTCAGTACAAATGGGGAGAGAAAACACCATCTTCTCAAGGGCAACGGCCTTATGCAGCTTAATAGATTTTTTTTTTTGACGTTTGCTACCTTGGTATGCTGTCTGGATCCGTTTACAATGCAGCATGCTCAACATCACAAATCGGGGATTGCGTTGCTCTTGTCAGGGATTACCAGTCTGGTCTTTGGGTTTTTCATTAAACTGCTGTATCGGAAAACAACAACAACGAAAAATAAATTCCCATCAGCCATCTTGGTGGAAAAGACCATCTCACGTAGGACAAACATTTATGAGAATGAATTTTCTTTAAACAATATGTATATGTATGTATATATATATATATACATACATATATATATATATATATATATTTGTGTATATATATATATTGTATATACATATATATATATATACAAATATATATATATATATATACACAATATATATATACAAATATTGTTCCAGCATCGTTGCACATACACACACACACACACACACACACACACACACACACACACACACACAATCTATAATGATGTGTTTCCTCATGAATAAATAAATGATCTGACAGACTCTGCAGTGACAGAGACACATGAGCTCTAGTGTTTTCTAGATGAGAGTCTCAATGACAGCGTAGGAAAATGGGGAAAGCATAAATCAAGAAACAGCTTATGACCACAGGATGGACATCATGTACAGTATTTTTTTTTCTTCAAACTGTAATATATTTAATATCTAAGCTCTTTATCCTATATATGGCTGCAGCGTGATTTTGTTTGACACCGTAGGGAGTGGAATCCTCTTACTTTCGTCTTTATGAGGTCAGAAGTGGAAATGGACAGAGTTCAGACAGATGGAGCCCGGGGGAACGAGGCAGTGAGAAGGAGGTGGAAAAAATGGGGAGGAGCCTCAAAAGAAGACCGTGATGGGTGGCGAGACAGAAATACGTAAAAATGAAGCAGCAAAGCTGAGGGACAATTAAGAGAAACCTGTGAATAGAAGCTAGCGAAGATTAAAGACTTCAGTGTGCTTCAACCTGAGAGCTTGCTGTAGGGCACACGCTGTCTGAAATCCTGCCTAACACCTCCCTGACATCAAAAGTCCAACTATTTTTATAGCTTTACAAAACCCAAAAATCTGCCATTCACGCCCACTTCAGCAGCAATCGGTCAGATGAGCTGAGCTGAGCAAATGGGCATGATTTGAACTTTTCTCTCATTCTTCACACAAGTCCTGCCGTCCCATTTCATTTGTTCAAATGATTGCCTTTTCACTATGAGGAAATATTGTTCCAGCATCGTTGCACAGTTTGAATGATTACTGCATCTCACCTCTCTCCGTGCAACGTCTTAGAATTTTACAGCCATTATTGTGAAACTAATACGTTTTGGGCTGTGGACCAGCGTAGCTATTACACATCTTGATGTGAGACTGCACTGCTTTGTGGTAGCATGCTGCTTTCAAATGTGTCTGTTTAGAGCAGCACTACACTTCTGCTGTCAGACTTCGTCAGATAAAAATTCATGCAAACTAGTTTGTTTGAAGCATAACCTGACCTGAAAGACACTGAAAGCTTGGTTCCAAGTCATAAGTGTTTCTCTATAGCATTAAATATTCACAACTAAGAAAGAAAAGTTCAAAGTTACAATTTAGAATTCATACCTTCAAGTATTATTTCTGTGGGTGGGATTTGGTAAGCTTTGATTGACAGTTACCAACTCTTGACAGAAAAACCACACGAATTCTAAATGTACAAAAACTCGTGACCACATACACCACATGATTGTGCATGTGAAACGTGTATTTTGCCATGTGGTGTTGGAAAATTTCTTGATGTAATGTGTGAAGCCCATGGATACTCCCACGTGAAAGGTTTTCAAAATATTTTCCCTATGTTATCATATATTGCAACATGTGGTAAACATGACATGCATGTGATAAAATGTGATGTGGAAAACTTTTTTCTGAAAGAGACAACCTGCTGATGGTCACTAAATCCTCAGTGTATGTATGCGACATCATCAAACCAGTGAGCAGAGCCCAAAACATAAATACAAACACACGTAAGAATCTGTCCTGTGAAATACCAAAAACTGGTCAAACTCCAGAAGATAATAGTGTTTCCATGTTGGATCTCATCACTAATAGAAAGGGACAGAGTGAGTTTTCAGAATTTTATAAAAGAGCAATTTGCTGCCTCATTGAAGCTCAGACACGCCCCCTTAACAGATTTTTAAAAAATGCATCCATACAGAGACTACACACTCTAAAATACTACCTGACCCACAGTGCAGGTAGTATTTCTACTAGTAGCACTCTCACTTTCTCTTATTGTCCCCAGTGGATGGCTGTTTCTGTATTTGTATGTCGGACACGTGGAGATAGGGTGGGGGGGGGGGGGGGTTGTTGGATTTTCTCTGAAGGGGGAAAAATATGTTTGTCCTAATGAACAGAGTAGAAACAGAACGAGTTGATAGTGTAACAAAGTGACCGTGCAGAGAATTAACTAACTCAAAAAAAGTGGATTTAGTGTTGAGCCACTCTTCAAAGACAAGAGAGAGTGTGGGGGACAATGTTGTGATGTTGACTTCCTCTTTGTATTAGGTGATTAAGGGACAGATTTCAGTCACAGAGGAATAGAGTCCCACTTAGTTGCACCTGCTTACTAGGACATCTCCTCTCCAAATGCTGATGGACTACACTCCTTCCCGCCGGGCCCGTTAACTCTGCTGCCCCCTGAACATTGATGTGGCTACTTTTTTTTATCGTGCCCGGGCCACGCTGTCCTCTGTAAAAATGACTAGTCACCAAGTGCTGTCTGAAGTGAAGCTTTGATAAAAAAAAAAAAAGTGCCTCTTTTTCCACTTCGCTGCTCAGATCTGCAGGAACCCCCCACACACACACACACACCCTCCACATGCCCCCGTATCGTTCTTTTAGAAATGAAGCAGGCAGGCAGAAGGGGCTCCTGCTAGTCTCCATCCTCGGGGCAAGCACATGGCCCTGACAACTATCTCCTCCCTGTGACAAGCAATCCCTCTCCGCAGGGCTGCCCAAAGAAAAGTGTTGATGCTAACAAAATGCATGACAGCCACTCACTTATGTTAACAGGCAGCACACACAGAAGAGCAGCATCCCTCTGCTTGAGTTTGGTTTTATTTTCAATCACCCACATCTAACATCTGAACTCTGCAGTCCCCTGGGAGGGGGAGGGGGCAGCTCACAGTGAGCCAGACAGCTCCTCTCCGTCAGGGGTTTGAACTCTTTGTCCTGCAGGCAGGGATGGGTGTGCTGGCTGGGATAGGGCTAGAGGAGGTGCGGGCTGGGGTGGGTTGGTGAATTGGATGAGGATGGGGTGGGGTGGGGGTGGAGAGAAGAGGCCCATCAATATCCTGTCAAGGCTGCCTGGGAGATCTACTGCTGTAGAAATGCTGAGATAACACAAGACAGACAAGTTTACTTCCTGGATTTTTAATTCTGACTTGAAAACAACTGGGGAAAACTTTCCTTTACTTCCACTTCGAGACGGATCTTTTGTGGACAGAATAATCCGAACGTGGAGTAGTAACTCCATATTGTGTTTTTTGCCAGCTCCGCAGGGTTTAGTACATGACATCCTCACGTACAAAACCAGAAAGTGGAAGGTTTCGGGCAAGGCTGAAGTGGCATTAATCGCCTCCATTTTGGTAAACATAATTCAAGGAGTAATACGTTGTTCAAAGTCTGCAGGGTTTTATCGACAAGCGGATACTCGCCGCCCTGATTTCTCTTTCAAATGAATCACTCAGGTGTGACGATACACAAAGAATCCTCACATGTTTATTCTACTGAAGTTGACTCCCCTATCGTTTAATATGAATATGGTGCGGGGAGGCTCAGGCTGACCTGTTAGTGCAGATAGCGGAGAGGAAATTTTCTTATTGGGGAAAAATTTTGTCAAGCAGACCTGTCAACACTGTGAAAAGGGCAATGACAGCTTCCATAGACCACTCCACTTCAGTCCTTTGAATGCATGTTAAAGAAGATGGGACCGGAAAATTAAAATCCATATCAATTACTTCTCGTCTCCTGTGACTCGTAAAGGGGAGTAGCGATTTGAGGTAAAATGTCAGCCATTAGGTCCACATCATTAAAATGCATTAAGAGTTGTTCTCGGGCAACTTATGACAGTTTTAGTGAAAGAGAAATTGATATACTGTAATTTCTCAGAAATAAAAAGGGAGGGGAAAAGCCATCCATTTCTTTCAGAGGACACTCTTCTTTCCTAGCTTGTTGTACTTTCATTTTTTAAAATAATAAACAATCAAACACCTTAATTTCTGTGATATTTTTCACCACTTTTTTCGTCTCACCACGCCCTCTAATGAAACACGGCATCGATGCCTGGCCTTTCTGGAGAGCTTCCACACAGACTTGAATAAAGCTGTGTGTGTGTGTGTGTGTGTGTGTGTGTGTGCGTGCGTGCGTGCGTGCGTGCGCGTCTCTCGTATCACATCTAAGATAGCATATCACAATGTGTTGGCTCTGGGGTGTCCCTCATCCACAACACGTACTACTGTTGTTGCGTTGCTTTTCCTCTTCTCTAGCAGTGACAGAGTAGAGCAATCCAAGTCTGCGTCAAGCAAATTGGAGCTTTTGGATAATGTTGATTGCAACACAGAACCGTCTGCTTATGAGGCCCGCAGAGACTGAGCCCTCGACCGAAAACATCACGGTAAAAATGCACATGTCAATTGTTTTGATCAGCTCAAGCAGATGGCAGGCCAGGTAGCAACATATCACACTTCAAAAAGGCTGGTTTTGTTTTATTTTTCTTGGACTGTGCTTATGGAATCAAACATGGGCTTCCTCATGAAAAAATCTCTGATTAATCTCCGTCATCAGGGCTGGAAGTAAAACTCTGATCTTTTACTATTCAAAGTAAAAGTTAATCAGCAAAATGTAGTTTATCAACAGTATTTGTTTTGAAGAAAAATGACTACTGTGACTGACATGTAATGTTATACAGTATATTGTAGGACAAATACTGATATATGCGTAACCATCCTTTTTATACTTGTCGCTGGTAGAAGTGGAGCTAGTTTCAACTAATTCACTGTACAGACAAGTAGGTCCCAACCTAAGCGTCCAGCCCCCTCTGAAAAGGTCACAAGATATATATCTGTAGAGGTACAACAGAAGAGAAAAAAAATATTCTGCCACAAATTTATATTCTTTGTCTGACTTTTCTCTGATCTTTTTTTTTTATTATTTATTTATTTTTTTTTTTTGACGAAACAGTGGAATATGTTACTTGTTCATATCTCGAACAGTTATTTAAATCAAGCCATCTGAGTAGAGAAGCTCGGAAATGTCTCTGGCGGAACTGCTAACAACTCATCTACATCTGAACTCGCAGACACTGCTGTTCAGAGAGACAGAAAGGTTGAGAATCAAATGTTTAAGCTTCGATAATAATGTGTGCGTTGAGAAGTTTTCACATTTTGGAAGTAAAATGTTCATCTCAAAGGCAGCGATAGCTGTCAAATCAATGTGGTTGAGTAAAAAACAGTGTTTAACTCTGAAATGTAGAGTCAAAAAACAAACACCCAGCTTCTATTAAATCCAAAGCATAAATGATGATAACAAATAATCAATTTACAATAATTGTTGATTCTTGAAAGTTACACAGATAGCCAGAAAATAAAGGCCTGGAGTATTCTGTACAGATTGTAAAACCCTTGAGGCAAATTGGAGGTGAAAACATTTAAAATTTGACTCTGGCAAAATGGTGTTTGTGTTTAATGAGAATAATAGCTCTGCAAAATTTAGGAGACATCTTAACAGCAAGAGAACGGATATAGAAAGTCCTGAAGTCAAAGGAACCTGCACATTTCTGACTCACACACATGACTGACCATGGTTTTTTTTTTCAATTCACCATACCAGCCAATTACTCTTGCAGGGAAAGCGCCTACAGCACAAAAGATATTCCCAGTCCAATTTCTCCCGCCCTATCTTAGCTGCGACTTTCTCAGAACGCAATCAGACAAGGCCGGGCCAAAGTGCATATTTGAATGAATCTACAGTGCAGCTGCGATATATGAAAAAAGAAAAAAAAACAGTGGGGAGGAAAAGTAAGTTCAAGTCAGAGCTTTGATCAAGCGGAGCAGTGGATTAGAAAGGATTCTCCAGAAGTTTCCACTTAATCCGCATAACATTGTATAAACCCATCAGTAAACGTAACAGCAACACTCACGTTTACTCCCAAGGTCAGATTAGACTACTGCGAACCCAGGTCTCCTCGCTACATCAGGCACCCGCTCTGCTGCTGCTACTCCACAGTATTAGGTCCCTGAACACTGGTCAGTTTAGCTTTCACTTGGCAAAAACTGAAAAAAACAAACCATTTATCTTTAGCCTTGGTCTCATTCCTTTCCCTGTGATGGATGCCGCTGCACTGAATCAAGCAGGTCAGCTTCTCCGCACTGTTAGGTGTGGATTTCTCAGAGAGACTCAGACAGAGAGTGACAAGAGAAACATTTCTCCAGGGGTGTTAACTATTGAGAACTGTGATGTTTTCTGCCTGCAACAGCCCTCCAGCCTCTTTTGAACTTTCAGTGTCACATCTCTGGAAACAATTTGAAATTGTGTTGGGAATGTGTTTTGTGTGTGCGTTTGTCCTCTGAGGGAGAGTATTATGTCTGTGGGGGAGGACTGATGAGACAGGCACGCAGACTCGGTTTTTGAGTCGTCAATCACCTTCGCGTACAGTAAATGATTTTTCAACAAGCTCCGGGGTGATGGATAATCAGAACGCAAGGGTGGGCAGAGTGCTCCTCTCCTGGTTTTTCCAATGGACGGCGGAGGGAAGAGAAGGTCCCTACATCACAGCGCTCTTGTCGTTCTGCGCACGTTTTTCCATTTTGGGCGCTAACGTTAAATGTAGCGCCCTGGGCCAAAGCGATGATGGATTCCCCCTCCTGGCAGCTTCCCTTGTTTCAAAAGGAACACTCAGGATGAGACACGGTGGGAGGGGGGGGGGGGGGGGGAGAGAGAGAGGGGGGGGGGGTTGTCTGGGGACAGAAGCCCCACGTCAAATGAGAAGCTGCAAAATGGAGCCTCCACAGCTCTTCATCAGGGCCGGAGGTCCTGGAGGGGTGGCTGCTCCCGGCAAACGCTAAAAACTGCAAGCCAAGCAGCACATCTGTGCAGCTGGGCTCCCTCTGTGGCATGAAGCACGCAAACCCCACAGCAAGTGGAGGCATGTGAGTCAGGGACAAAGAGAGAAATTCAGAGCAGAAATGAGAGTTGGGGGGGGATGTGTGGCTTTCTGACTCCAGATACTGAAACCAAAACTTTTGCCCCCTCAGCGTCGACCACATAGAGCTGAAACCAAAGGCGCCAGAGGAATGCAAGGCAAATCTCCACAGTGATTCTTTCTCTGAAATGTATGTTCTCATCTCTCTCCAGCTGTATAGCTCACGCTGTTTGTCTCCATCTATTTTCATTCAGGCGTAATTAAAGCCCACTGTTTGTATTGTTGATCATCAATTAAGATGATTCACCGGCTGGTGGGAAGACTTTTTTTCGCCTGATAGTATTGTCGTCGCAGCATCTCTGTCTCACCGCTGATCCATGGGAGGAATTTATTCTGAACTGACACAGCACTTTGTGCTGACATTTACTTTTACATATGATGTTGTTTGCCTCCCCTCTCCAACCACGTTGATCTCTGCTCTGCAAGCGACACTTTCATTCTGTTGTCATCAAACCTCTTCAAAAACTTTGCACAATGTAGCAGGGCTGCTCTCCCAAACAATGCATTAAACATAAAAGCTAAATTGAAAGAAGGTTTCCATCACACGGTTTTGATGTTGACAGAATTCTCATGTAGGAATTAACGGCAGACAAAGGTTTTTTTTGGAAAGAACAAATATTTACTGAATCTTTTCCATTTTTTTCGGTGGGAGTGGAAAATCTCACACGGTGCCAAAGCTAGCAAAGGTCCAGGCCAAACGTCCAAGATTTGCTTATGGCAATAAGGCTTTTAATCTTCAGGCAGCTGCAGTAAACTCCCAAGACTGCTGAGCCTTTCCATATGGGTGTTTCTGCACGCGTTGTGCGCACTGCACAAACACAGCTTGCATTTTGTCTACGTGATGTCTGAATTACTTGAAGCCCATATTTCAGGAGCTAACACAGAGCCAGAAAATGTGCTGACCTCATTTGTATGACCAATTTCAAAAGATTCGTCTCACATTTTACAGCAGCCACATCCCCCACGCTCTGCATGTCGTATGTATTTGCACAGATCTCCTTCACATAGTCATAATGTACTGATTTATTGGTAATTACTTAGCGACAGGGTTTTTGTCCTCGCACCATGACTGTCAGGAACAATAATTTCAGCTCGTTTTATAAGAAAATAAATAATATGATGAGACATATGATTACAGTATGTTCTCCACTGCAATAACAGCCTTGCTTATTACTCATATATGTAGTCCAGCCTTGTATAATGTGAAGTGCGACCTTAAGTTTTATCAAGGCAATCATGACCCTGTCCAGGATTTCCATTAAAGAATATCTGTCTCATTAGATTATGGAATGCAATCTGTGCAGGGCGAGATAAAGAGGTACCAGGTCACACACTCAATATCTCATCATTATGTAACAAGAGGGAGTGCAGCCGTTGCTCTCCACACAACATGCTTACATGTGCACGCCCACACACACACACACACACACACACACACACACACACACACACACACACTCTTTCTTCCTCCAGATTACAGTCAAACTGGCAGCCTTCTCATCAATTTACAACACAGGCACACACAAAACAAACTGCAGCCGCCTCAGATAGGAACGAGGAGTCAGAGCGAGTTGCTGAAAATCAGAGGTTTTAAATCCAATGGATAGTTTCCACGCTGCCTTCCACTTCTATGTTTGCCATCTCATTACATTGCACTTTGAATACTAATGGACAGTGTTCGCACAGCAATGCAGGACTAATGATTTACAGCTATCGAAAGTAAATACACAAGATACAAGTAGGGTGAATGGGCCTTGGAGGTATAATTCAGGGACATTCCTGTGTGCGCTGCGACTGCAGTTTCATTTGAAAACATTATTTATGAGAACAATTTTCCCAACACTGTCTAGAAGAAAATGGTAACAGCACTTAACATCTCCCTCCCTCTCGAGAAAGAAAATGTCATGTAAATGGATGATTTCTCGTGCTCAAATCCTCCTCAAATGCTGCCCCGCAAATCACTTAATGCGGCGGGGAAATGGGCATTTTTTTTCCTCGTCTTACAGCGCCTCTGAGATGGAGAAGGAGATTGTCACTGTGTAATTCCACTTCTTGCTCTCTGCCAGAAAAAACCCTCCCTCAAACAATTCAGCCATGATATAGGGATCAAAAAAAATTATAAAAAAAATAAAAACAAACCCTTTTCCCCATTTGTGGTGAAATTATTTTTAGGTTTAGAAATCCATGAGAATGAGACAGAAAGACAGAAAGAGGGAGAGAGGGAGATGCTCCTTGCAATGCCAGTGGATTATTGGCAGCTTGCTAAATCCCATCAGAAAGGCTGGGTTAGAAACATATCAGTCTGTGTTACATAAAGAATAAGAGCTGCAGCACATTGTAGCCGGGGCCTGCTGTATTGCCCTCCTCGCCACATTTCTTCTCATCTCTTCCCTCTGAGTGCCGGGCCACTCCCGGGGAATTAACCCCGCAGTCATTATGCTGGTGAGGGTCACTGGATCTGTGGCATGTGTGGAAACACCAGTAGCTCTCTGGCTTCAGAGCTCCGCCTCAGGCGTCCTGCCTGCCTACACGCACGCGCACACGCACGCACGCACGCACGCACGCACGCACGCACGCACGCACGCACGCACGCACGCACGCACGCACACACACACACACACACACACACACACGCGCGCATCCCAAACTGAGCAGAGTCATGTACGTAGAGAATACCCACACATCCAGGCTTGTTGCCCAGTCACCAGTCAGCCTGCTTAATAAGGACAGCAAATAGTCCCTGCAGCACTAAAGGCACAATAACAGAAGCCATGATATTCTCTCTGTAGCTGGAGCTGCGGCTCAACTGTCTCCATATCCAAGCGGAGGGGCTGGAGGTTCAGAGGGCTAAACGCACACGTGCCATTTGAATTAGACCTGGATTCATGAATGGACAGGGCTTGTTTTCAGCCACAGCCACCAGGGAGAAGCCAGCCAGACTATCTCCTAAACCAGCAGCACAGTGACCTGCCACAGGTAAAAACGCCGGCCCAAATGATGAGCAGGATGAGAGTAGGCAGGGCAAACAATGGTTTCAGGCAGCCGCTGTAAACGCTGGCATCACTTTTTAATTGCCACTGTTCTCAGTTAAGCTCAGGTGAAGGTGAAGGGCGGGGGGGGGGGGCTTTTCTGTCATGCTCAATCTGTGGTGAGCTATCCTCTACACACAAAATGCGCTGAGACCACCGCACCTTTAACTTTAAAATCAAACAGATGGAAGAATAACCCACTTTCATGAGAAGCCTTTCAATATACCGCCTGCCCATAGCAATTTTCCCACCTCCTACTTCCACTAAGGTGGCAAGATGAGCAAACAGACATTCAGAAGCACGCTCACCCCCCGGGGCATCATTATCCCAGACACAAGAGTTGCCGCCAAAAGTAATGGAGCTTTGGGTCTACCTGGCTCATGGCAGCTCCTATTTTCTTATATTGAAATGGAAGGAATGGGAGAGCTCTGAGCACTGTTTATAAAAAAGAAAAAAAAATGCCAGGGGCTTTACTGTGGGATTATGAGAATTGGCCAAGAGTCGGGATAAGTAGGGAGGGGTGAAGGGGAGCAGGCCTGCTGTTGGTGGGTTTTTTTTTTTTCCCCTGTGTTGGCTGGTTCTGTACTGTACTGGGCTGGGTTACGCTGGGTTGGGTCAGGCTTTCACTGCCAGTTCCCAGAACACAAGGACCCTTTTTTCTGCTGCCAATCACAACCAGATGTGCCCAGACTTGTTTTAAGAGTTCTGATCCCTCACTCGGTCCCGATTTCTACATGAAGCGAGCCAGAGGACCTCTAACAGACACACACTCACCAAATTTGGTGGGGCACATATATTCTCATGAACAGACAGAAATACACACACACACACACACACACACACACACACACGGCTTGGCCGAGGCACTGTAATCACAGGGGCCCAAAAGGAATCCCAGAGAACGAATGGGCTCCAATAACATGCTTTTCAACACTGGGCGCTTGTCTCATTCGCCCATTCCCCTGGGACATGTAGTTTGAGGAGATTCAACCTGACAAGACCGAGAGATTTACGAGGTGTAGATAGAGGCCTATTTTCCCATAGATACCCGGTCCTATCACTGCAGTGCTACGGCCTATCAATTACACTGGGCAATAAAATATTAACTTCTGCTTTGGACCTACAAACTAAAAGAGGTGGACCTTATGCAACTTTTTCGGTTGAATTTTACTCCGATTTTTCCATCAGGTATGTTTTTTAAGTGACAGAGTGCATGTTACTTTTTCATAAATAAGGCTGTTGCACTTAGAATTTGCACAAACTTACTCTAAAATAACAAGTATATGATTTTCCCCTGTATTTGGCCTCAGGATAATCTGCCATTAGTCCAAAAATATATAAGAAACAGGTATTTTATTTGCATGGGCCAAAATCTTAGTTAGGGGTAGGGACCCAGACAGGTATGCACCCAGAAACTATTCAACAAGTATCCTCGCAGCCTTCGAAAGCATAGTTACAATGTGAAGCACTCTGCGCCTGCGGGTGTATTTTAATATTTGAGTGCCACTGGTATATTTTCCCTTCAAACACAGTGTGAGCACAAATGTATGCCCTCCAGCTGCACAAAGCATTGATGTTAATGATAACAGCAGAGGAGTGCAGCCATCAGTTGACACGGCAACTGTGCCGCTGTTGTTTGTGTGTAAATGAATTTAGAGTTTCGAGGGGGTCATGTGTTGTGTATACAAGCAGTAGGAGCTGATGTGCAATTAACTATTCATTACGGAAATCTGGTTGGGGAATTATTCATCCATACAGGTTATGTGAATAAGTATTACACAGTGCCTTAACCTCTTTTCTCCTGTTTTCCTGTGCTGCAGAGGATCTGGTCTCCCCTCTCTGTATCTTCTCTGCCATGGATCCACCTCCAGCAACACTATCAGCGTACCATCTGTTCCCTGCAGCAAGTGTAAAATTGAGCTGCTTGAAAGTCGTCCGATATCGATCGCAACCACATTAATTTCATCATGCCACATACAGTGTGTCACCATTCACAGTCACATGCTGGAATCTGTGCACCCGGTCATGCCACTGCTCATGACTTGCAATGAGTGTGACTGACTTCATGTCAGGACATGATGCATGTACTCTAAGGTCAGAGCTGTATATTGAGGTTTTCCTTTATATAGTTGGTAATAATAGCATGTTGGAGCATTTGTAATATTAAAACATCTCGGAATACATTTCTAACTTCCATGATACCTTCAACTATTAATGGTTTAGGTCATTTCAATAAACCTTGAGGATCCAATGCCTGTGATGCAACAAGAAAGAGTCTGAAGCCTGGCTACTGAACCACAGAGGCTGCCGTGTTAATTACACATCAAAATACAAAAGCAATGACCTGAAAAACAAGAATTCAGACCATTTAACTATTGACCTCACAAAAGCACTTCTTGCGCTGACGGCTCATGAAAGAGCAGCTTGAAATTCCACCACACGGCCAGGTATTAGGAGGGTTTTTCATCATTTGTCCTGAAATTCACACTAATTAAAAAAAACTCTGCAATTCTTACACACAAAATAAGAGCACAGTAAGAGTGTTGCACTCCGGCAGCTCTTTCAAATCGCCCTTGACTAGATCAATTTATTTTGCTCTGTATCAATCAGTAGCAATCAAAACTGACTGTCAAAAAGGAACACAAGGGGATTAACCAATGTTAACTGCAGCAGAAGGCAAAATCCAAAAGCTTCTGGAGATCCAGTGACTCACCATCAGTAACCGGGCTACGAATGCAGACTTGTTAACATTGTGAATCTGAACAGTATTGTGTTGGTTAAAAGAGAAATTTCTACCAGATGGTGGCACAAGATGAAAGCTGAGAAGAAACTGATTGTAAATCGTTCCTTTTGGACCATGAAAATCCATATCAAATTTAATGGAAATAGCCCGAGGCCGTCATAGACAAGCAGGCCCACTGACCGACCATGCTTGCCATCTTTTAAGCTGCTTGCAGGACAAACACATTCACAAAAGCACTGGCAAAAATCCTACAGATGCATTAAACACAGCAGAGTCATTTGTGTCTTGCAAATCCCAGAGGATCTCACCCATGACAACCTCAACAACAGCAGTCATGCTCAGAGGTGTCACAGTGAAAACAAGACAGAGCAAGATCCAATCAGATGTGTCGGTGGTGTGCGGGTGGTGTCTTCACGTGTTAGACTACATGTACATAAACTTGTATGCACACCAGGCAGGTCTATAAATACATTTCCCTCAACTCATCAGGAGGCTATTTGCTTTCTTTATGTTTGCTATCATTGAAATAGAAGCTTATGTCAAACATATATAAACTATAGCTGGGAAAAACTTCATATCGCAAAGCTGTATTTAGAGTTCAACTCAATCTGCTGCCTTGTTTTTGACTCAATGTGTTGCAGGGGGCACAAAAGTTACAACTCAAATGAGGCAACCTCGCTTCAAATAAACCTAATATGTGGCGGACCAACTGATATTCACTCAGACATCAAGTTAAAGAGAAAAAAAAAAAAAGCACAGAGGATTTCTCTGAGCAGAGTCATCTTAGCAACAGCACTGTTCAGTAGCAGAAATATGTCGACCACTTTACTGCCAATTGCTTAAAGCAAGGTGAGGCCTAATCTCTGAGGCTTTACAGGGAACCAAAGAGGATGGCGACCAGTTGAAGAGGAGGTGGGAGGGCGTGAGCTGAGTGGGAGTACACAAGAGAGGAGTGCGTGCCCTACAGGCTCCTCTTTAGTAGATGGTCCATTGTGGTGGACTGTACAGATCGATAGATCAGGTCAATAGATCATTAAGCAATCCCTATGCTCCTGAAATAACACAGGGATCAGAGTGGAGATAAGAGGCTGGATCAATGCTGGATGGACGAGAGGATGGAGGGTGTACTGAACTGGGTGGTTGTGTCATGTGTCCATGATTGTCAAAGGGTCGTTTCACCCAAATCATTTAAGAAAAAAAAACATCATGTTGTAACAAACAACGCAGATGGTTTTCTCTCCACCCTAATAGAACTGAGATAAAAGTTTTCATGGGCCTGATTTGGGCAGTAATATTATTACAGGGGGAGGTGAGGAATGAAATGTTTCACCTCTATCTCCTCAATGTATGCCTTGTAATAAGAGTCAATGTTCCAGACAGCATTTAAATCAATGGCACATTACAGAGGCTGGTTTCATAAGAAGCAATGAAAAGCTGCAGGAAATTGTGACCATCACCACCACATTTAATTTTATTTTCAATATTAGAAATATCCACTTTAATTATGTAACTGTAAGTATATTATTAATAGAAAACGGTTGCAAACTACTGTAATAACTCATTCTGAATGCTGATTAGGCGATACAGTAAGAAAGGGAGTGATGTATTCTATATGTAACTCACGACATAGAGAATCACTTGAACTCTACAAACGTAGACCAGGAAATGAGCTTGCAAAGTCTGTATTGTAAAGTTTATCTTTAGTTTTAGTTTTTTTTTCCTTTACTGTATGAGTTGACTAATGCTAATGAGTGATCGGGTTAACAAAATCCTTTTCAGTTTCTTCGGTTCAGTTCAAACTAAGTAAGAGTTAATGCAACTCTATGTATCAAATACAAACTCAGAGATACACTTTAAACTGAGATGGGATTTAAATTATGGGGGGATAAGACAAGTTTTCTGGAAAAAAGCAAATCATGAATGCTGCACCAGCAATCACTGGGGTGGAGTAAAAAAAAAAAAACATCCCAGATGTACTGAACACTCTTCTGACTTGATTAGAATCACTGGCCAGTCCAGGTAATCCAGAAATCATACTACCTCCCCTGAAGATACAAATCCCATCCGAAGAGGGCTACAGGAACTTGTGCCAAAGAAAGTGTTCAAAGTGAGGTCTGTTGACTATCCAAAGTAAGAGAAACTGCTGCTAGAAATACTCACTGCTGTTAAATTTCCTAAAGACAATCCTTTGCCACTGTGAGCACCATGAAACAAACTCTCTTCATTTTCACGGAGCAGCAGAAATCTCACGGGTGGGTATCTCAAAACATAAAACTATATCTGCATGGCTAGAAACCCCAAAATGTAAGTCAGAAAATATGGTAAATATGACACCTCTGTGTGTCTGTAGGCTGGGTACTTGGGAGAAGCACCTGCATAAAAACAGGGTAGCCATGAGGATCTGGCAGTGTAAAACGGATCGGGGTTGAAGCCAGGCAAATTGGAAAGCACAGCTGGATAGAAATCACATAATCCTGTCCCACTAAAGCTAACGCTGAGTTTATTGCCTTTTTAAAATTCACTAATACAGATTATTCTGTCTCTTTAACTCATTAAGATCAGTAGCTATGTGGCGAACCAATTTAATGACGTACATTATTCCAAACGCCTCTGGGCAGAAGTACAGCTGTGTGGCTTTAAAAGATGCCTTCTATCAGATAAGGATTTAATTATACAAAACACACCACTGTGTTGACTAATGCCATCTTAAAGCACTTAATCGTATAGTGGCCCATTTGAATGCCTTTCTATATGGCAAATATCAGTGAGTCGATTTTTATGACTGAAACCCATTCATCATCTGAGAGGTTCATTTTAAAGGTCAACACCTGCTGTTTATCAGAATCTCTCCTAAAAAGGGCTAAAAAAAAAAAAAAAAGTATTCAGGATCATCGCAGCAACACATTTCTTCAGAAGTGATTTTGTAATAAATCAACATGTCTGTTCTGTTTGGAGGGAGAGAGGCTCTGATCGTCTCATTATCATCTGTAAGCAGAGCTTGTATTAAAATATACAGAGCAGGGGGTAAAGCCTGGGGACTGGTGTTTCCTGTCCCCTGCCTGATGCCGCCATGGGCTCTTCCTGTCTGGGTGCCGGGTCCCAGCCTGCCTGCTGGGAACCTGAGTAACTCCATGCAGACGGAGGGAGGGAGGGAGGGAGGGGGGCAGACACTCCACCCTAAAGAGGAACAGCACGCCAGCCCCGGTGGACATCTGTTTTCACAGGTGTGCTCGCCCAATGTGATTAAGATTGGCGCTACACACCCACCGAGCAATGCTGCAGTGATACGCCAGCACTGTGGGTGCCGGGGCACGGGTGTGAGACGCGAGGAACAGTTGTGTTGTTTTGGACCAGATGGAAATGATGATGAGAGTTTGAGTGAAAAAGGAAGGAGCACGTGGAGGAGAAATGGGAGGTATGGAGAGAGTTCATGAGGATTATTCACTGCAAACAACTGTTTAGAGAAACAGCATTTAAAAAGAGTTGAATTATTCTGAGCACATGAAGATTATTCTTCACCTAGAGAGGGAGAGATCGCATGAAAAGACTGAAGTCAGCCACACATGGGAACTGTATTTCTTTTTTAAATACCAAGCCAAAATGGGCAAAATGTTCTCAGAGAGAAGACTGGATGGTTTGAAAGGAAAACCATTCACCCCCAGAAAAGCCTATAGGATATAGGTGGGCAGTGGTTTTGGCAGAACCAACCCGGCTGGTACCCAATCCTACAACGCACCTGCTTCCATGGCAACCAGAGGAGGGATTGCTTTCCTTTACACCAGCAGGCCACTTCATGCTTTAATGTAAAACGACAACTTGCCGGAATTAATTTGTGTTGTCAAAAAAAAAAAAAAAAAAATAAAAATTTAAAAAGTCCCCCAAATAGATTTAATTCAGAAAAATAGTGGAAAAAAAACCCAATTTTCCTTATTTATGTTGGCTCCCTCAGCCACCCCCACACCACTGCTGCCACGCCATAATTCTCCAATGTTTTTGGAGAACTTTCAGCCATTTCAAGTGATCTCACTCCTGGAGTAGTATGAGGCAGCGACAAGAAAATCTTTAACGAACGAGAAAGCAATTCCATTTCACAGCAGCGAGGAACCGAGGAGGAGGGGCGGGAGAGTCAGTCACCAGCTTCTAAAGAGAAATGGAAGCCTTGGATAAAAGCTGCTCACCCCAAGATATCGCCCCCCCAACCCCCCCAAAAAAAAGAGAGGAGTAGACAGACTTAACACCAAATCATCCTGCTGTACGACTCAGAAGCTTACCTAGCACTGACAACTGACAGGAAGTCTTCCGCGCTGTATGAAGCTTATTAGCATTTGTGAATATCACTTGGCTGGTGCCCCCCAAACTTCTTAAACTTCTATCTGTTACTAACACAGCAACACTATCTTTTAAAGCAGCGATGATTTGGCAAACATGGAATAAATAACAACTAAACGCATACTTATACATGTTCAGAGTGGGTATCAGAGGCTTTGAGCTTTGGTTTCATCACAGGTTTACAGCGCTGCCACGTATCGCTAATGCATGCTTGAGGAAAATCTCAGCATAAGAATAACACTGATATATAATTATGCACATATACCAGGCAGTACTCTGAGTTAATGTTGCTTGCTGTGATATCAAGCTGCTGGAAACAAGCGTATTCCATTAGTCAGACTCGGATATATGAAAAACCGTGATCACACAACCAATCACGAGTCCAGATTCCTTTATCCGTTCAATCGTGTGCACCCCCTCCCTCCCTCCCTCTGATGAAGCAATGGCAGGCATCGCTCACACAACCCTGGCCGGCTCCAATCTGCTCTCGCTTCCCATCTCCTGGCGAGCATATCTCAGCGAGGGGTACGACTCCTCTCGAAAGCTAGATGTGAGAAATGTATATAT
The DNA here is from genome assembly GCF_022577435.1 of Embiotoca jacksoni. Lineage (NCBI taxonomy): Eukaryota > Metazoa > Chordata > Actinopteri > Embiotocidae > Embiotoca > Embiotoca jacksoni. The sequence goes on along the minus strand of NW_027185381.1, from coordinate 9,460,804 downwards.
TTGTAAGTGCTAATACCAAGCGGCGCAGACTGTTGGGCCAGCACCAGACAGATGGTTCTGAGAGAGGCAGATGATCAGAGAGATGCTCCCTCCCATCCTCTCTGTCCCCGTTCCTCTATTTCTCTGAGAGGAGCCACTATCACAGCGCTGCGTGGCACCGAAGAGCTTCAGTGTACAAAAGCGGCCTTAATTCCCCCGTTGGTGGAATCAGCTCACTCTAACAAGGGTATCAAAGCACTTCATCAATGAGAGAATATTTAAAACTCTAATTCTCAAAAGCCAAACCATGGGTAGAAAGATATTGGGAGGGTGCTTATGTTGTAGAAGGACAAATACAAGCACATAAAGGGGGGGGGGAGCTGATAAACAACAGAAAACAACAAAGACAAATGGAAATAGTTTTGGAGAACGAGAGTCTTTCTCAGATTTGTCAAAGGGTTACTAATGACATGGAAATTCTCATGTATTTGGTTTAAAGGTACAATTAGCCTTGCCCAGTGTGTCCTTCATAAAACACTGCCAAGGCAGATTATTTGATATGATCAAAGGCCAACTGAGTCTTTTTTCATTTTTGAAGCCAAAAAGTTATAAAGTGTGAACAAAAGGATTGACCGACTCACTGTACATGCACTGTCTGTGTTTACGTGTGGGAGGGATTGTTTCGTTTCCACAAGAGGAGGGATTTCATGTCTTTATTTGGCATACATCTGTTTTACACTTGGCTCGCTGTGACACCTCATAGGAGGGCCAGGGTCAAATAAAGTGCAGAGCTTAACAGCTCTCACACACACAGGGAGGCAGGGCTACTCTGCAACTAAAACCCAGACACAAACAAATGGATTCACTTTCGTGCACACAGATGGACAAGAAGACACACAGATAGTTAAATTCAAAGTCTCTAGATGCACAGAGAAAACCCTCCCTTTTGATTGAATGAGGCAGGCAGTCTGTGTGGGCTATGTTAGCCATGCTCGCAAAAGTCTACATTAAATGGCTCAGACACATGCACAATGATAGATTGCCAAGCCCACTGCTTCTTTCTTCTATCTAAAACTCACAAATGGAATTTGCTACAATTCACCCACAATGCAAAGAAGTCAATCAGGCACCATAGCAGGACCGCTTCCACGCAGAATATATGTTGCCTGGCCAGTTGGAAAGAGAGGAAGGTCGGGCAGAAGCAGCAGATCGATTGGGATTCTCATTGTTCAGATGGGACATAAAGCTCCCTTTGTCTGCCCGTGCTCTTCTGACCTTTATCGGGCCACTGAAGAAGGCGAACGCCACCCGGCCGACAGGGAAATGGAGTGTCTGTTTTGCTCCGAACACACTGCTCACAGATTGCAGAGCTGGCATGGTACGGCGGACACAGACTGTACGCCGACCTGGACGCTCTCCGCCCCGCCCGACCTTGGTACGACTGCGCCAGTGTGCCAATGAGCGCTCCACAACACCCTGTTCTCGCCTAAAAAAAAATTTTTTAAATACTCCCTGAGAAAACAGGGACGGGCTCGAGACACGGAGTTCATTAACAGATAAACTGCGGAAGGTGTGGGGGGATTTATGGGGAGGGGGGGTTGAGAGATGGGAATAAACGAGGAAATGACAACGGACGGAAGATATGGAGAGAGGTTGGCAGCCGTCCATGAAAAGACAGCTGGCAGCGGCATCCTTCAAAAACCTGGCGACGCAAGCGGCATGATGGAGGCAACCTCCAGAGACGCGGAGAGAGACAGAGAGGAAGAAGGAGAGAGACGAGGGGGTTTGGAGGAGGGGGTTGAGGCAGGAGATAACGTGGCTTTCGTCTCCAGACTCCCTTGCTAATTAACACAGTTCCACATACAAGGCCCCCTGCTTGCCTTGCAGGCTGGCCCCGGTCTTCAGCGCCGACACAGAGGGTCGGAGAGTGAGGGGATACGTTGGTGTGTGAGAGGAAGGGATTTGGAAGTATGAGGGATGAAAAAGGATGAAAGGTGAGGCGAGGTCTGGTGGCCTTGTCTGAAGGTAAGCCGGCTCCCCCGCCAGCCTGCAGCCTGGTTCCTCTGGCAGAAAGAAGAGGGGGATGAAGACGAATGAGTTTGGGGCATGGGGGATGCTGATCAACAGCAGAGTCACTCATCGGCCAGCTCACTCTGTTGCCCGCCTCATCCAGCGTGGGGAGGGGGAGAGAGGGGGAGAGAGAGAGAGAGAGAGAGAGAGAGAGAGAGAGAGAGGAGGCCAATGAGCCGGCACTGGTCCAGTCACAACACCACAGACACAAATCCTGGTTTGTACCATTAGCTCCAGACTGTCATAAATCAGACAAAGCCAGCCAGCAGGACGAGGGAGAAGGCCAAACAGAGAAGTCAAAAAGCCACAGCCACACAGCACTGATCAGACAGCAAAAGGGGTGGGGGGGGCAAACAACAACCTTTGGACAGAGGGAGCATTTACAAACAGCAGAAGACAGGCTCCACACACACCCACACAGTCAGGCTGGGTAAAGCTTTTTCACATCTAACCGAGATGTGTCTGTTGCCCTGTTTACACAAATGTTTATGTAATAAAAGTCACTGGCAGTGAATGCCTGGTCAAGTTTTTTGTCTTTTTTATATTTTGATCAAATAGTTATTTCTCTCAACCCTATTGTAATGTCTTTATTAGATGGTTGAAAGTAAAGAGGTTACAGAAAATGAGGGTAAAGAGACGGGGGTACCAATAAAAATACCCCCGTTGGACCCAAACCGGAGACTTAAAAGGTTCATGGTCAGTGCTTTAGACCCTGAATCTTTCATCCTCTTATGGCTGCTTTTGTTAACACAACATAAAACACTGATGCACTAAGAAGTGACAATATATTGCTGAATGAAAGGGAGTTTTGCATAACAGATTTAATACACAAGTACTATGTTGGGACAGGTCTTACCAAACAGCTTTAAGATAAAGTTACTCAATACAAATAGATTAAAGCACACAGTCCCTGCTTTGGTTTCTCATGAAAGCCGGCATTAACATACACATGATCCAGATTGTAGAGGCATTATTATACTGGATATTTAGTCATTTGGATTTTGTCACTGCAAATTGTGGTGCTCACTTAGAACATGTGGGTTACTGTTTCCAATTGGTAATGCCATTACTGGAGCAAAAGCTTTATTAGCATTTCTGCATGTAATAACCTCGACAAGGGATTTCCTAACCTAGATTTGAGCCACACCCATCCCAGGCATGCTGCCTTGGCATGCGCCCCACTGGCAGATAAACAACACATCTCCCTCCCTGCTCTGAATGTTGTACATATATATTGTATGAACCGCTGGAGAAGAGTCGGTTGTCGTTTTGTCGGTACGTGTGGGAGATTGGTGTATGGTATAGCGTGTATGTGCAAAAAAGATTTGATTCCATGTAAGAGTGTGTGTAGGAAGCGAGGCTCCAGATTGGCACCGACTGGCAGCAGAGCAACTCTTTAGTCTTGCAGCAAGTTCTGGCGAGTGTGTGCCAATCCTACCTCACACAGCAGCACACCACGGGGGGCTGAACACTTCCACACTTGGATCCAATTAATTCCATCTCCACACGCCACACATTTCAACATGCTACAAGCGTAAGGAGAGGACGTGGAGGTTTCACAGGAGTGGAGGTGTGCAGTGAGGCAAGTGGGAATAACTGAGGAAGAAGAAGTGGAAGGATGGGCCAAGGTTGGGGAATCTTCGAATTTCCCGTATCTTGCATTGAGTTTCTGCACAGGGAGAAGAAAATGCAATTACACGTGCCCTCTCAGCCTTTTCAGGCAAGTATGGTGTGTAGGAGTGAGGGGGTAGTGGTGGGGTTTGTGCCCTGTGGCGACCAGCACTCCCATTCTCTATGCTAATAGATGCTTGTTCTGCATTCTAACGGGCATTTGGTGGCACAGCTCTGAGTGGGGAGCAGCGGAGGGTGAGTGTAGAACGGGTCTGTAAGAGGAGGGGGGCGGGTCTGTCGCCTCGTGTCTCCGGAGATAGTAGAAATAATGAAAAACTCTGCTGGGACTTCAAAGCAAACGGCTGGTCATTTCCTGTGATGATGGCTGATACAGGCCTACATGTTCGGGCAACAAGCACACACACACTTATCCACACATTCCTGCTAGAAAATACCCCAGCCAATGAACACCACTTCCTTTGATGGTATAGTGGAGCCAAGAAGAAGGAGAAACAAGTCTTTGGACGAGGAATAAATTTGAAAAGCCTTTGTGTGTTGCTGGCGGAACCATCTAAGTGCTTTAGCCACTGCCTTGGGGTCAACACTTACGCAATGTGGTTGCAATGCCAAAAACCAGCTGGTGGTGTTACACATTTTACAACACTCACAATGTGTTCAATAGTGAAAATGGCAACATAAAAAAAAAAAAAATAGTTGTCGCAGGGCAACCTGACATTTAAATACTTTCTCTATTTCTGTTCATTCATGTGCTAAGCAATGGACATATTATAGCAGAAGGTAAGGGTATAATTAATTACATTACTAATTATTATTACTTAACTTAGTTGTTCCAGTTCCAGAAATCTTGGCTTAGCACGGCTCACTACAGACTCCAACCCTGTAGTTGAACAGCTTGTGATTTATGGAGCACTAAAAATAAGTTATATCCTTCAAGCAGAACAGTTTCCACACTTCTTCTCAAGTTAGCGGTAGTACTTTGTGTTGTACACGTTTTGCAGCATTCTGGGGTTTCAATTAACTACTTTCCACTTATGCTGTCAAAATGAACACAAAATGAAAAAAAAGCAAGCTTGCATGAAAAGATCTGACAGCTCAAATGTGGCAAATTGTCTTAAAATGCTGATGGACATGTGCGTTGTTCAGTTTAGGGTCCAGACAGACCCACATGTACAAGCAACACAGTCTGAATGGTATGTGACTGGGAAGAGGGCTGCTGGGCCAGCACGCTATGCAATCATAAACAAGCCGGTAGTGGTCATTTCTGGCTTATCGCGTTTCTTATCATATCATGTTGTTGTTATAAAAGCCAGGCTACCCTGCAGGCCTTTTGTATGCGCATGAGTATGTAACCAGAAGCAGAGTCAAGCATGTCTTTGTGTCCTACGTGCAAGTAAAAATCATCAAGAGCCCACATTGTGAGCCTGAGTGAAAACACACATCTGGTTCCATTCAGGATGCCTGGAATTCTTCGCCTGTTTGGTTCACATTACTTCCCGAGCCCCCATACTGGCTGCGCAGGACGACAGATAAACTATGCCACTCAACACAATGCCTCGCCTATTCAACACGCAATTGGAAAGGTGTAGCTTAACATGGGATAGAGGTGAAGCTGAGTTTACTGGAGGGCTCTGAGTGAAGATAAACCTCTCGCAGGAGACTCTCGAGATGCCAGCTATGCTAATTTATGGCTCCTACTCTGATGCAGACCCTCCCTTACAGTATGTCAGGCTGGACTATGCCCACAGGGAACGCCAAGTTAAAGGTTCTGCCAGATGGAACAGCACCTAAAAATTATTCCAACCCTTCCCACTGATAACCACATGGGAAAGCCCTGCCAGTAGAGGGTCAGCTCTGTAGAGAACCCGACCAGAGAGACAGAGATACTAGGTCAGGAGACGAAGAACCTTGAGGGCATAAAGTGATTAAAGGTGTGCTGCAGCATAAGCTGGTTTCTAAACCCACGAGGGCAGACTGGACAGCAAACATATCTTCCTCTAACTAAAGCAAACCGTGTTTACTGTTGTTTTACTATGAGAGCCAAAGAAAAACAAGGTGATTTCAATTCCGAAATGAAACGCCCATACAACTTGGGATCAGTTCGTTCTACACTATCAGCAATAATTCCTGCACGTCGCCTTTCCTTTACATTTAAGAACGCACCCCTTCCAATTCCCCCACCCTATTCTCTTATCTCCCAGCTTTGACAGAGTGATGTCTTCAGCCAAAATCACCTCGTCTACTCCGGTTCCCCAGGAGATGGAGTGCCGGTGATGTAGACGATTCAATCAGAGAGAAGTGAAAGAACAGATCACAGACAATACGCCGCGGCCCCATTACCCCCAGTCCTCGGTTACCGCTAGCGACGCTTAGCTTGGGCCCCCACCTAATGGGCCATAATATAATTTTCCGCCATGTTCCAGCTCTTTATACTGGCTCTAAACATAACTCTGTCGCCAAGGCACAATAAAAACAGATATATTTCTTTATTACTCCTCACGAAGCATATCACCATATCTGAGCACCCCGACAAAGGAAACTAATATCTACAGGAACCTGTACTTTTCCTTGGCTCATTTAGAGCAGACGCACAGTTGTTATTACATTGAGCTCCACTCTGCCGGCCTCACCTCCCCATGCCATTCACTCAGAGTGTAATGGATGTTTTATTATAATAAAATGAATACAATATCCTCACCATAAATAGCCTACTTAAAAAGCCATTTTCTCTGCCTTGCAATATGTTTGAATGTCCATCACGCCTCTAGCAATGAGGTGCCACATGTTTAATTCAGAGACAATGCAATTTGCGTGTTGGGTGTTACTGTATCTGTGAAAACAGCAACTCTGTCTACCCTTTGGTGCCCCTCACCGTTCTCCTACACTCACCCAATAATCACACTCCACACCTTATTGCATTAAGTCATGGAGGTCTCCGCAAGGTTCATTACTTCGCATGCAACCTGGAGAAGGAAATGTCACCTGGGTCACATGGTTTTGAGGCCGTTGACTCTCTTTATCTCATGAAGGAAATGAATGTGCTTGTATGTCTTGAGCTAGATGAACAGAATTTCACTTCAGCGAGGGCTAATCATAATCCGCAACTAGGAATCATCTCCCACACTGGGTATACCGGGCCATTGTCCTCCGACCCTATATATCATTGGGTCTGACCAGCCCATTTACACTATGAGGAACTGACAAGACATAAGCGAACACTTGGGCATCAGCATCTGTGTGTGTGTGCGTGTGCGTGTGTGTGTGTGTGTGGGGTGGGGGGCGGGGCAAGATGGCACACGAGGGGAGTAGGGGAATCCAATCTCTCACACAGAGGAGCAGAGACAGGCGGGCAGATATGCTCCAAACTCAGAATAACCCCGGCGGTATCCATGAATGAAATGACAGGATTACAGGGGTATTAGAAAACCTGCTGAGATGGTTGATAATGCTGTTTATGGTTGGGCGTCACACTGCTTGCAGGGAAAAAGTCAAACTGTTTGACTAATGAAAATATGGACAGGCTCTTCACATGGTCACCGGGCAGAAAATTCAAGGACAGGGGCATCCCTTTCCATTTACAGCAGGGGTTTGATTTTAGCCACTTGACAGACATTAACACAAATATTTGAAGATTTACATCTCTGGATTATTGTGACTGAACCTCCTAAAATGTGGACAGTGTGCATAAACCCCACACTCTTGGTTAAGAATAGGATTATTGTTGTGTCAACAACCCCCATAGATAATAGTAATTAGGGCCCTCGCAGCAGCGCCATCAGACTGCGGCAACTCCGCTAGCTGACAGCTTGGTCCTAATTACCAAGAACCACCAATTACGGGCTCCATTTCATTATTTATATTGCACACCCAAATAAAAGAGACTTCAGTGACTGAGTAGTCACATCCCTGGCAGCTGCACAGGAGCATCCAGAGGACCTGCTGAATCACTCTCTCATAAATTCTTTTCCTGACAATATGCTAGTCAGTAAGCAAACACAACATAGTTAGTGCAAAGCAAACTGAGTCAAAAATAGGAAAATTAAACCAATAGGGGGCTGCCTTTACTTCCTTTTTGTCAGTCACAGGAAGTAATTTAGCTGCAAAGGAAGTGCATTATCATCTCTTCTTTTCCCCACTTGTTCCTGCTCGTTATCTGCCAACGAGCCTGCAGGATCACTAAAACATCAGCCCTGGAGCCTTTTCACCACTGGAACAGTTTACATGTTATATCTGCATTCATATTTCATTCATTGCACTGCGAGTTCTATGTAAGAATAATTGACTCATCTGCTCTCATGTAAAATGCCTCCAAAAATGCTAATAAAAAAAAACAAAACTCATTAAAAACCAAATTCCTTATCTGGTGAATGTTTTCAACCATGCACACACACTGACTTTCACAGATGTTTCCCATCACCCTGTGCTGCCAAGCGGCGTCCAGTGATGGCTGAGAGGAGGGGAGCGGGGGCTCAGGGCGGGGGTGTGAAATTCTGCTATTCTTGCTCCAGTGAATTCTGCAGAAACTTGGCAGATCATTGTGGAGATTTGTATGTCTGTGGATTTGACATGAAGCTGTTTGAGAGGCTCGTCTGGAATCTGTCTCTCAACGTGCCTCCCCTTGAAGTGGGCTTGGCTGTTCAGCTTATGTTCCCATAAAGCCTGATGGCCACATTTCTCAGCCCCCGAGGGTGCAGATGGGGCGATTAACTCAGCAGACAGGTCTTGTACAATCAACAGAAAGATAAACATTACAACACTAGGTTGCTTTAAAAAAAAAAAAAAAAAAAAACATACTTCTGAGTAAAAGCCCTTAAACCTAAAAAAATAAATAAATAAATAAAAAAAAAAAAGGCAAATGAAACAAAGAACATCTCCATCATCCAGTCTGATTTCTGCAATTGTACACCTTGTTGATGAACAAAGACTCTTTCTCTATTGACAAGTCAGAGCTAACTCAATGATTCACAAAATGAACTCAAACAGAGGCTCATGTTCAGCAGGCTATAAAGCATGTAAAGCTATCATGTTCCAGAAAGACAAGCAGTCTCAAAATAAATAAATAAATAGATGAGGAAGTATGTGCAAAAGGAATATGCCGTGACCATCCAAAGCGCTTAGCATTTAGATGACAGCTGCACAGGGCAGGCCTTGTTTGCAGGGGCTGGAGTGGAGCAGTATATGTGGCCCGGAGGCCGGATCTGTTCCAACTGTGCCCTGGCAAGAGAACGTTCAGCCCAGTCAGCCTCGACAGCTTGGATATACACAGGGGGCGATGAAAAACTGGAGGGCTGCAGTACCATGTTGGAGTTGGGGGAGCTTGCAGGAGGAGGGGCAGGGGTGATGAGTCAGGAACAAGGTGTTTTATATTATTTTGGTACCGCAAGGACGTGACATTTGCTGCGCTCAATGAGCAAAGCCAAACTTAGGCGGACGACGAGGGCCTCATGGCTGTGTTGACCAGTCGTGATTAAGTTTATCATCTAGCAGGTATGTCTTTAGGGAGTAGCAGCATTTTCAACCTTTTTTATACACTGTGAAGGAGTAAGTATACAAAGGCACTGTATTACCTTGCATTGGGGATGATGCATTTTTAAAGCCTGGAACTGAATTATACATTTTATCACCGTGGAAAAAACTAAACGGGAACAATCTGTGAGATGAGAAACAAAAACAAAAACACAGCAGGACCGTTCACTTTTCTAACACTTATTTTTCCCGGCATGACCTTACCACAGCAGTGGGCTCCAGATTACATGACACATTGTCATCTCACATACCACGGTGACAATTTCAGAGTTTCAGTAGATCACAGGCATTAAAGTCAGGATCATCACTTTGATTTAGCATGACAAATGAATTATTCACTCTCATTTCTGGGGGTGCATAGTTAAATTCTGAATATCATAGAGAGGACTTTTGATGTTGGACAGCTTTCTCCTCACTTGATTAACCTGAACCAACTTCAAAAGTACCAGAGTTTGGGTATCGCCATCAGCAATATTCTAAACAAACGTGCAGCCTTTTTTAAAAACAATATTTTCTATGAGCTTCTTTGAAATATTAAGCATTACATGGTAGTGGTAGTCTTCTTTATCTATTTTTGCTATATAGATCAAAGAGACACATTTATCAATTAAATAGGATGTCACTCAAGAATAAATGTGCAAAACTGATTAACGTTCAAAGTATCGAAAAGTAATGCATTAGAACAAAAGGTCAGTGTTGTACAAGGGAAAAGAAAACGACAGACCCCACCATCACCAGTGCTAAAAAGGACAACAAAGAACAAGAGATTTGTTTGTTCTGTTGCATTCTAATTCATTCATCCCCAAGTATTTCTTTGCTCTGGGGTTGTGACAAGGCAAAGCCTCATGGGAGAAATGATTGACACCTCCTAATCTGCATGGATACCAAAAAGCATGTCATTACCATGACATTTACACCATCTTCTGGGATGTGAGATGAAGTGTGTGAACAACAAAGGGATAAAAACAGTGAAAACTCCAGAAATAAGAAGTGTGAATGTTTAATGTGCTGTATTTTGGGTCACAAATGTAGCTTCAGTACTTGGAGCGAAGGCATCTCTCCACCCAAGTTCTATTAATTCAGCACAGCCAGAACAACCACCTGGGGTAGCCTACATTTCAAATGAGCCATATTTTGTTTATCTTTAACACCAGCGGGCAGGCTGGCAGGCATGCAGCACTGGAGGAAATGTGATGGAAAGTGGAGCACAAGAGCTATGACCTGAGCAAACAGCTGATTATATAGAATATGAGCAAGAAAGGGAGTCATCTGTCAAGCTAAGCACTTCACAGATGGGCAAGTGTAGCACCCAAAGAAACCGGCAAGTCCTGCGGCTTTGTGGAAAATTTGGGACCTAAACTCAACTACAGAAACAACTGAAGAAGAAATTATGAACAGTGGATAAACCTAAATATACCATGTGCAGCTACATGTTAATATTGATCTTTTTCATTCATCTCATCGACTGAGCGAAACTTGATGACTGTAGTTTTTCCACCCTTAAATGAAATGTGAACACAAGTAAGTTTTTTACAACTGTCCACATAAAAGTATTATAGCAGCAGTTAATTACTGGGGATGGTTATCTAATGAGCAGATTTAATCACTTGCATTCCCAAATAAACAAGTGTAGGAACCTACTCGTGTGCAAATAAAGGTTTGACAGAATATAATTTATCCCAATTTTGAATTATAATTGGACTATTGTGTCCAGACGTATAAACACACGGTGTTGACCATTTACTGGCCAGAAATGTTCCACTTCTGTGAACACAATAACAAAAAGTGTTTTCAATGGTGTACTGTGGCACTTTGAGGCTGAGCATTGCCTGCATGTCTCCCAGGTGAAATGGTCAACTATCTGCTTGGTAGCAGAGCTACTGCCTCGCTGCCTTCCCTCTGCTCTGTACACCCTATCTGTCCTTCCCCCAGAGCTCACTACCACTCCTCTACCTCTGCTCTTGTACAGACAGCTAAGCAATAGGAGTCAGGACTGCCTTAACGAGTAAAAAGAGGAGGCTCGACTAATTAGAGACACCCCCACGCCTCCTGCTAACTCAGAACAGTGTGATGCAGCTTGGCCAGAGCCGGGACTGTTGGGCCCATTGTGAGAGAAATGGGCTCTGGAAGTTGTTTTTATTTCTGACTGCTGGTCAATGGGGGACCATGGTAATTGCCCAAATCCCAGTGTGGCAAGTGAGGACAAAGAGTGTGAGGGTGGCTCAAGCCAAGGAAAGTGAGAAAATGCTGGGAACAAGTGTGGGAATGAAAGTCGAGCAATAAAAAAAAAAAAAAGACAGATAAAGAGGAGACACAGGAGCTTATAAAAATTAGGCACAAAATATAAATGTTTGTAAGAACATTGTAGAAAACATTGCATAACGTGGCAGGACTGGTGATCCAGAAAACAGCCAGAGCCCGAGGAGTCTTCATCGGGGCAAAAATAGCACGAGAACAGAGAGAACTGGACTAAACACTGGGAGTGTAAGTGAAAATAAAATGACCTCAGGTGTTACTCACTAGGGAAAAGCCGACAGGGGTGCAGTGAGCGTCTTGGCTGTTGGAGCGTAACAGAGTGGGGTGCAGCAATGGCTGCACAGTGGGCGCTTGCTGGACACTTCAATCACAGGCAGCCGGAGCCCCGGGCGAACTTGGCCAATTAGCCGCACACTGCCGCTGACCCCCAGCTTCATTAAGGGCCTGGGCTCTGGATAAGGGGAGAGAGGAAAGGAGGTGGAGAGGATTAGGGGGTGAGAGAGTAAACTGTCAGCACTGGCCAGGTTTGAGAAGACACACACATTCATTTGCACAGATACACACGCTAGAGGTGAAGCTCAAGGTTACAGATAAACACAATCAACTGGGAGAGCACTCTATACCACACAGGTACACACTGGTCCAATCACACCCCCACATCCCTGTGGGGTTACACCCGCAGCAAAGGTGGTGGTAGAGGGGGTGAGAGCCATAGAGGCCAGAGGGCAGAGCTCGTGCCTCTCTCCCACACTGCTGCAATGACAGCAACAGGTGTGGTGGCCAGCAGACATGCAATTACCAAGCTGAGAATCTGTTTTTTGTGACAGAGACAACAGCAGATCAGAGGGGGGAGATCAGAGCTAGAGGGGGAGAGCAGAGGAGCAAAGTGGGAGGAGAAAAGAGAGATGAGAATGAAGAGAGAGGAAGATACAGACTACTGGAACTCCCGGGAGATGAGAAGGAGAGAGAGAGAGAGAGAGAGAGAGAGGGAGAGATTTCCATTTGGCTCTTTTCATTGCAAATCCCTCACAGGCAGAGCGCAGAGCGAAGAAGAAGAAAAAAATACAGATCAAAAACCAACACATACAGTTGCTATGACACACCTGTTGTTCTGCAGCACAAATACAGATTTACACACTTTGGTGGTCTTGAGAGACCTCACGTACATGTGTGCACAACACTGAGACAAAGGCAAAAACATCCCATTTCAATTCAGCTTGGGTGGGGCTGCTTGAGGTGCTCTGGGACAGGTTACGCTCAATGAGCCTTGACAGCAAGCCTGTTTGGTGTATGTGTACGTGTTTGTCTGAAGTGTGTGCATCCACAAGGGACTTCTGCTTGCATCAGCCTTGCGATGGAAACCTCAGCGGTGCTCCAGAGTGGGGTGGTGGTGGTGGTGGTGTGTGTGTGTGTGTGTGTGTGTGTGTGTGTGTGTGTGTGTGTGTGTAGGCGGAGGGGGGGGTGGGGCAGCTTCATACGCACTCTCCCTCATTTTCTCTGCTCTCCCTCTCCGATTACAGGCCTTCGATCAGGCTAAAGTAATGTTTGTGAGCTTTGCCGCCAGTGTAGCAATAACTGCTGTCAGAAAGCTTGCATGCTTGGGTGGAGAGGAGATACTGGCCCTTTATTTAAAACAAGCCAAGGATAAAAGATCAATGGCCCAATTCAGACCATGAATTGGAGGGAAAAGTTCACAAACATAGTGGGAGATTATGACAGGGAGATATATGTGTGGAAGGGTGGGAGTAGAGAGCACAGGGGCATCTAGCTCATCTGGGTGCTAGTGGCTTATTGATCGGTGGAGACGCACAGCTCCCAGCCATTCATCACAGGCCACTCTCAGGCCCTTAGATAACTCCTATGATAGTGCCCTGCTGCTGAGCAGCTGCAACTGGCCACATCCATTATCCTTCAGAGTAAGCCCCCTGGGCTGGGAACAGGCATCATGGGGCTGCTGGGTGACACGCTGGAGGGAGGGCTGGAATGGAAATGGAAAGGACCAGGCCTGTTGCGAAGAGCCTATGTCGAAGGCTGGTGTGTACAAAGGCAGGAGTTGGGGTTGAAGGGCCGGGGTTTGATGAAAAATGGTGCCCTGACAGCCATGACAGCGATGAGAAACTGTCTGTTTGCACTAGCAGGAGGGAAAAAAATGTGACAGCACTATTGTTTCCATTTCTTGGCCAAACAGAATTAGCAAAGCTGTTTTATAGCAGATAGCACACAAACCATCCATGCGACAGTCAGCTCTGAAAACTGCTGAGTGGCTCAATATGCATGTGTGTGTGTGTGCGTAAAGAGAAGTCCCAGATTGGGCAGGTGGGGATCAGCCATAATGAGCCATGCGGGGAGAGAAGAGATGGAGTGAGGGCAAAAAAAAAAAAGAAGGGAGAAGGCCAAAGAGTGAGGGAGAGAGACAGAGTGAGAGTGATGGAGACAGGCTCAGAGCCAGAGACAAGGCCCCAAAAGAGCAATTACAGGAGCTCCAGAGAAGGTGTGGGCCCAGCCCCCAGGCAGAGTTTCAAACAGCATAAAGCCCTGCCAGACATGTGCTCACAAGGATTCACAAGCATGTGCACACACACACACACTCACTAGCCTTGATCTAACAAAATCCTCCGACGAACAAAAGCCAGAGAGGGACAAAATAGGAGATGATGAATGCAAGTCAACATGGGAAGGAAAGCAAGAGGTATTTTCAATCTGGGGTCATCTCAATCCAAAACATCACCTTGCTACACTCCCCCCCCCCCCCTCCATATTTTCACTGCTACATTCTGTTCTGGTTGAAACCTGTTCCCTGAACAGCGTGGCCTGAAACAAAAGCTCAAACTCCAGAGCTGAGGTCAGTGTTCACAAAACTTTCAAGTCGATTGTGCTCCGTGTGGTGAGTGCTGAACAACAATGTGCAGTCTGGACAGCCTCGCACTATGGTGCCTGTCACAAATAGGAGTCCGAAATAGTTTTTGAAGGCAACCGTTTCTGCCCCCACCCCCACCCCTCCCAAACCCAGCCACCCACCCCCCACCTCTGTCTCCACTTCCACCACTTAAAGGAGAACAACAAACTGGGGAGAACAAGCATGAATGATAGGTTAAAAAGAAAGAGAAATGTGCAAACAGATAAGGAGGAGGGGAAATTAAATTAAGAGAAAAGTTCTCGCGCAACGGTATGCACCATTGATTTCCTATTCTCTTGGAAACATTTAATGAGCTTAAATAGGAGCCTCGTTTGACACTGCCACAGTGACTCGGAGGAGCCTCCCAGTGAGAGGAAATCGTTCAGCGGCTGTGACGGCTATACCGGAGGGGGGTGGAAGATGGAGAGAAGCTTGGGGGGAGGGAGTGCATGTTTTAATGCCAAAGCAAGAGACGTGAGCAAGACAGATGTTGGATTAGCCCATGCTCGGGAAATGGTCCATGGGTAGCATTACTTGCCGTGTTGTCAATGAGGAGGAAAACAGAATGAAGGATGAAAGAGTTTACGGGATGAGAGGCCGATGTTGGAAGAGGCTAAAGGTGGTCTACATTCAACAGAGCAGCCAAGTTATGCCGGTGCTTACACACAACAGGCACTCATTATAACCCAACAATGTCCAAACTGATTGACAGTTACCGCTTGACTGCGGCGTTTCACCTCATTACTTCCTGGATGACCTCCCTATGAGGCATTCAACGGATGCAATTGCTCGGTGGCCATCTTGTTTTTCTACCAGCCCTGCTCTCTTTTCCCCCTCTGTCGGCAGGCAGAACAATTGTCACTTCAGAGAGGAAAAGTCCAGAGGCGCTTCGCTGCTCTCTGCTACTGATGAGGGCCCCACTGGGGACCATCAGGAGACGCTTTATGAAGCTGTCTGGCAGGGTGAATACACTCGGCGTCCTACCACCTTTTGGAGGCAATCATGATAATAAGAGAGACATGGGTGTACACTGGCAACACAGGGGTGGTGGTGGTGGTAGTGTGGGGGGGGGGGGGGGGGGGGGGGGAGTGTTTAAAATTCTCTAAATCCAAGCTAAAATTAAGAAATTCATAGTCCAGTACTGAAGACCAGAGTTGAACTGTAAAACAAAATCTTATCAGGAGTAAGACAACAACAAAATGGAAAATATGCACTTATAAACATATTATTAACATAGTAAATGTTTAATGATAAAAAATTTGTGGTGATCCAAGAGTTGTGTGATGTCATTAAAATTTGATAGACAGTTCATTTTCTGATTTGCAGACTGACTTAAAAAAAAAAACACCTAGAATGCCATGAGACAATACCAGAATCCAACCTGATACCATCAGCATGCTAAAGTAGAAGATTTCCGAGTAAGGACGGAGACAATAGGCTTATCTATGTGAGCAATAACTTGATTAATTAAAAAAAAAAAAAATCAACGGATAAATTACCTGTTGCAGCCCTAATATAAATTTGATGGGATACAGTCCAGCCCCAGAGTTCGTGTGTGTGTAAATGCAAAAGAGAGATACAATAAGCTTTACCAACACTTAGGAGGACTACATAGAAGTACTTCAGCTGGGAACAAAACAGACTCCAAGACAGGTAATGACTCTTTGCTCAGACATGTGCTAATGTGGATGTAAACATGCTAATTCATATGTGCAATGTGTAACCGCTGCTGTTGAGTGGTTAAGCATAAATATTTCAGGTGCCTGTAAATGCTTTTAACTCAAACATGTTCTCATATCTATGGCTGCTCAGCATTCCACCGGAGTCTGTTTCTTATATTAGCAGGTCAGACAGGAGTTCTTCGGTTCGTGACCCCATTTTTTTTGTTTCTCCCCAACTTTGGTTCCACTGCTGGGGGAGCAGCTGGTTCGAGTATCTACCCAGACAGATGCATAGTAAGCAGCGCTGCAGCCGGTGTGGGTGTTTCAGCACAACCGGCAGCAGTGCTGAAGCCATGTTTCTCTGGGCTTTCATGTGTGACTTCCAGCAAAAAAAATGTTGTGCTGAGGGGGATTTAATTTTTCTTGTACAAAAATTAATCTCAGCCTGTTACAATCATGTGATCCTCTGGTGATTAATTATGGTAAAGGAAAGCAGCCCTTTTGAGTGTGCCCTGTTTACTTCTGAATTCCAGCAGAAACACATAGGCGTGCACTCCCACACATACATACCAAGTATAGGAAACTGGAAGTGACTAGCAGAAGCACAAGGACGATAACTTGGAAAGGGGAGCGCTGTAGTGCTTTAGACTGCTTTCTCCAGTGTCCTCAGCTGTCATTTCCACCATTCTTCCTCAACATAGTGCCAGCAAGACACAATCTTTCAGCGGAAACTGTATGTGCTCTCCGTAGGAATCCATAGGTCATCATCTATAGGACATTGAGGACCATTCTCTAAGTCATTTGCACTGGCCTATATATAGCCTGTGGAGAAAAGGTCATTATTGAAACAGAAAGCTATATTTCATAATTGCACTACCACGCTTCTATCCCCTCAGTGAAATTGGCTCTCCAGAATATATTCTCTCTCACTCTTTTCCATCTCTCTTTATCTCTCTCTCGTCTGTTTGAGAGGGCGATTTTGACAGGCTGACTGTCTCTCCCGATGCAATAACCACCCTCCATTTGTATCCGAGGAGGGTGCATTAACTAGACAGCGTAATCAGCCCGCACAGGAAAGGCAGCAAGCCTCACGAACCGACTGCTTTTACCACTCTAAGCTATAACAGCTCGCCATTAGGCCACAATTAGCACAGCTCACTCGGGACAAAATAACCCCTCAAAAGACTTTTGGGCACCAGAGCGGATGTGAGAGACAAGACTTTCGTCCCAGTCTATTGTTACAATAAACACAGAGGAGAGATAATCTTATTTGATCATACTTGATGGTGAAGACAGGGGGACTTTAAACCAAAAGATTATTAAAAAGCACCTTGTAGTGCCATGGGACAATGCCAGAACCCAACCTGATACAACTGACATGTTACGGTGGAAGATTTTCCAAGTGAGGACTCGGACGGGAAAAGGGCTTATCGCCAGACACTTCAGACAGAGCACAATTCATCTAAAGAGGCAGCAGGAGAAAATGGAAAAAAAAACATTTGAAAGTGCCGTCTTATCAGAAGGGCATTTCCTCTCCACAACAGGGAGGCCGGTTTGGTTGTTTTATGGCGAAGGTGCAGGTATGCATGTTCATCCAGCAGAGGATGCAGTCACACAAGCATGCAAAAGGTAAGTTCGGTATGCACAAACACATTCCCTCCCTTGGGGCTTTGGAACAATACAGAGAAAAGCGTGTCCCTGTGGTCATTTATGGCATGCTGGCAGCAGGCAGACACGGATAAGAGTTTGGGTCGGTGGAGGCTGACACGTTGTGATTATCTCCCGCTGCTGGAATTGACCGTCCATCAATCCCAACGACCAAGAGGACTGGGGCCGGCCGACTCAATTGTTGCCTGAAACGAGATTTTTATGATTCAATGACCTCGGGGAAAAAAAAGGTGTCAAGTGTTTCAAATGTGTTGTCATGCTGGCGTACTTGGGCATTGTGATTAAGATTCACAAATACTCATCAAGTGCTGCAGTCTCGAAGGTACAATCACGAGCACATATGTTCCCGCACTAAGTCTTGACACGCACTCAAAGACTACCACCTGACTTTCTGGGGCTCCCTCTCAAGTCCCAGTCTGCTTCCTGGCACTCTCACCACCTTTTCTCCTCACCTCATGCTGCGCGTTCTGGACCTGAAACCAAGTCCAAACAAAGGAGCGAGCAACAGGAGAGAACGGAGGAAGGGATGGCGAGAGGAAACAGAGAGGCAGAGAAAGAGGGAGTGTGTCAAGAAGCACATTCTTTCTGCTGAGCGCCATCTGGAAGTGAAAAGGTAGATAAACAATGACGTGAGCTGCATCCCATCTCCTTCGTAAAGTCTGAACAGACACACACTTGCCACAATGCCTGAGCGCAATTGCCACCGATCCTGTGCCGCGTGCCAAGCATTGTCAGGGATTGGGTCTTATCAATCGTTGGCCAGATACTGAGCAGAAGCGTGAGGCAAACAAAGGGAAGGGGAGAGAACAAAAATGGAGGGGAGCTGCAAACGACAATGAGAAACACAAATGAGAAGATGGCTGGGAGCCACCCGTCCACGCGGCCTGGACCAGCTCTATTTAATCTGGTCAAGTCTGCCCCAAAATCAAAGCAATCTTCTCCAGTGAGCTGACAGGGGAAGGAATCAGACAGCCAATCCCACCCAAAAAAGAAGTTGCTGTGGAATTGAATGAGCGATATGGGCCTATGCAGCATTGTGCAAGGAATGCAGACTATTACAGCTGGGGAACTCTGCTTTATTTAAAAAAGTCCATTTACATTCACTGAACTTGCAAGCGGAGCTCGGGGGCAACGTTAGCTGCTGCTCCTGCTGCTTTTGAATTCCTCACCATTTTTTTTAGGCCCTTCTGGCATGCAATATATTACAGTAGTAGTCGAAATCTTTATTATCCCTTATGGGAAACTTGTCCTTGTAGTAAGTCAGAGATAATAACAGAAACAATATGCGTACAATACCAAAGCACAGAAGTTGAAGACTGATGAAGAGTAACAGCTGGAGCAACAGCCGCAGGGATGTTCCCTGTGGGTACTGGGCCTCTCGGGACCACCCTGTCCTGAAAGAGTGTTTAGCTCGACCTGAGTAGGACTAGAGTGAGACACACAAAAAGCGCGGTGGGGATGACATGACGAAAGAGGGCCAAAATGAAGAGACTTTGACAGCTATCCCTCAGGCAGCAAGAGGAGCTGCACCTGTATGCACCTCGGCTCTGCTCAGTTTAGTTTCTCTCTTTTCAGACTCCCTGCCCACTGAAACACACACACACACACACACACACACACACACACACACACACACACACACACACACAGCAGTCTCTTCAGCTCTGTTGGCACTGGCGGAACAACAGGAGGGAGGGATCAGGTGGCTGGGGCAAGTCGACGGAAAGAGAAGAGCTGGGAGGGGGCTGACAAATGAGTCTTGTCAGGTAACATTCACAGATGTAAAAGGATGGAGGGGAAAGAAGAGGTAGAAGATGGGTTAAGGGAGGGGAGGGTGTCTGTCAGCTCATATTGGTTCATCAGCGAGAATCTCCTGCCCTGATTAGAAACCACTGCAGCCACGAGAGCGAAAGACAGAAGCGCGGGCCCTGTTTGCTCCCGAGGACCGCTTACTGATTCTGATTGAGGAGACAACGAAACATTGCCTCAGTCTCTCTCTGGCTGGGATACTTCTTACTACGATGGCTCTGATCAAAAAGAGCAGGGGAGGGGCAAGGCAGAGGAACAACCCTGGGAGAACTCTGGGGCCTGGAAATTTGGGTCAGGCACATGACATATTAATATAATGACTGGCATGAAAAGAAAAGTGAGAAGAGAGAAAAGGGCAAAATAAATGAAGAGGAGGGCTGAAAGACAGCCAAAATATGCCGGCAGAGTGGGTTTGTGTTTCAAAATGCACCAGCGTGCAGGCAAAACAAGAACTCCTTTACAACCAGCATCAGAAAATAAAAAGAGCTTAATCACTTTACACTGATTTTGGCCCAATGAATGCACCATCCCTCAGCTGTATTCAGACCTTGATAAATGCCCACTGTCTTCGCTGTTATTAAACACCAGAGAGACTGGTTGGTCCCTGTGCCAGACAAAACTAATTAAAGCCAGGCAGATGTGTCTGGACAGCAGTGTCCGCACACTTGCTCACTTGTATGCATGCATGCATGCATACATATACACACACACACACACACAACCTCTAAGTGGGCTGTTAACCATGTCCGCAGTGTAATCTGTGCCAGCTGATGAGCCGTCGCCCCGCTAACTAGACCAGGTGAACAAAAAAAACAACAACAGCAACTCAACTTCAGTTTCTAATTTTGGAGTGTTTGACTTCGGAAACTTTTTGCCAGCCAGCGGCCAGAGAGGGAAAAAC
This sequence comes from Embiotoca jacksoni, assembly GCF_022577435.1. Classification (NCBI taxonomy): domain Eukaryota; kingdom Metazoa; phylum Chordata; class Actinopteri; family Embiotocidae; genus Embiotoca; species Embiotoca jacksoni. Next base: position 9,440,409 of record NW_027185381.1, on the reverse strand, counting down.
GCCTTTCCCCCTGGTGCCTTATTATCCTCACCAACACCAGGCAACCTGTTTCTTCTCTCTATTCCCTACCTTCTCTGCTGCAGGTGATGATGAGCGTTTGAGCTAACAGCAACCAATTAATCTTTCATGCTGCACGTGTTTTTCCTTTTGTTGGCTCCGCTTCGTGAGTTGTATTAGAGTACAGCTGTACAATAGAGGGCTGATGACGCTTTCATCCTCCTCCTCTTCCTCCACTCCACTTTTCATTCTCATACTTTGTGAGCAAACAGCTGGGCTTTTTCTTTTTCTTTTTTTTTTTTTTTGTGTGCAAAAGCCATCATTACGACAGCCTATAGACATTGAAAGCTGCACTCCAAATTGCTGATGGAAGCCCGGCTAGCCGAGTCAGAGCTGGAGATGAGATTGCATTGGGCGATGTTGGGTTGGGGTGGAGCTATTAGATGATAAACACACAGAGTTCCACATCCGTGCGCACGCACACACGCACACACACACACACACACACACACACACACACGTACAGAGGCGCATGACATGGAGCGATGCAAGCACCTGTGTTTTATCTTCATTTAGGCTGTCGGTATCATCCCCTTGTAATCAAACCTATCTCAGGTCACACACACACACACCAGTGGCTCTTTCGCAGTTTCTCAAAGACACACGTACACACAGTAGTGACTAATCACCCATCTGGAGCAGCCATTCCCAGGTCCGGATGACAAAGTGCCCGTGCCCACAAATATAGGCTAATGCCCTTCTCAACAAAAGGCTTAGGCTGCATTACAACCAAACAGACAGGTCTGGGGAGGAGGAGGAGGGGGGGGGGGGGAGAGGTGGCTTATGACCTGGCTCAGACGAGCGTGGACAGAGGGAGGAAGCAAGTGACATCACAGATAAGGGCTATGTACTTAGGCTAGCGTGCTAGTGGCTACGTGAGGCTGACAAGTCGGTACGTGCACTTGATTTCAATAGCAGCTCCCGGAAGTCAAGGGCAGGGAGAGGGCAGAGCCAAAACAGTGGGAAAACCATTTCAATGCGACCGGGCGAGCTCGTGAAGTGAAAGATTCGGTGCGGCTCACCCACAGGGCTTCGTCGAAACCCTCCCGTCGCTAAATATTAGCGGTGGCAGGTGCGAGCCAACCCCCTCGCGGAGCAGTCCGTGGGTTAGGGCTTATCCTTCCAAATGCCTCGACCGCTGCGGAAAGCTGTTTCCCCAGCAGAGCCAAGGCTGCCGGCTGGCATGATCCAGGTAAGTCTCCCAGTTGTGAGAGGGGCCTGACGCAACCCAAAGCCAGCTTCAGAAACGCGGGATAAGTTTGGATCACAGCCAGGAGCCATTAGCAAGCAGTGTGTCCGACACAACGGGCAGAACACGGCGTTTTCAAAGGCGTAGAAGGACTCGAACAGAGCCGTGGCGAGGAGTGCGAGGCAGCTGTTTCATTCAGGCCTTCTGATAACAACCCCCTGTCCAGATTGGCTCCTGCAGACGGGGTGGGGGACCGAAAGGTGGCACGAATACAAATCACCTCTTCGATGGTCGACACCGAGCTCAGCAGAAACTTGTGAACTCGTATTCTCTCAAGTCGTTTCTTAGCTGATCGAGCCTCTTGTGGTTCAATGTGTGCTGGCGTGAAAGAATTTGAATGTACTGTCATGCATTAGATTAATGTGCGTACTCACAAAAGAGCATATGACGGTATGGTTAATAAGCAGAAAACACTTTAGCTATCAGGAAGAGCCGGCGGGATGAACAGACAAAGATCTAGCTAATGGCCCGAGCCATATCATTTACCGTACAGCCCCCAGCCCGATGCAGGATCACACACTGGCTCCGAAGACGGGGAAGAAGGGACACTTTCATTACTCAAGAGATAACATCCTCAGAATATTTTCTACAGGATGAGTTTTTGCTTTCAACCCCCACTGAGAATAAGCACACAATTAGCGCATCAATTATGAGTGAGGGAAATGAAAACTCAGGTTATTTAATTCTCTTTTCCCTCTTCGTGCTTGGATATAACTACCAACAAAGCTTATGAGCAATGTTACTAACAGATGGAGGCGCAGGCGCTTAACCCCGACAGCACAGGCCTTTCATTCTGTTTTTGGGTTCTTGGCAATGTGACTCTCATTTCAATTATAAATCAGTGGAACAAACAAGTGATTTAAAAAATACTGGTGAAAAACCATCTGGCTTCGAGTGTTGCTTTATTTTAATAGATCAGTCACAGATTCAAGTAGACTGTGCTCCGTCTGCCCACCTATCACACTGACCACTGCGATCGCCAGAAACAACAAGCCTTTACATCTGCGGCCCAGTCCCATTAAAAACTCATCACACCCACTACAGCCATGCTACACTTACTGCACACAACAACCATTGCTGTAATTGGTTCCACTGCACCCTTTGCCCACTCTGGACGGGCCAACTGGCAAATGCAAACTACTCAGCAGTAACTGGGAAAAGAACCATATCCTGGTCATGTCTCCGAGACAATGAAGCGCGACAAATTATTTCCAAACACGGGGAAGATGTGAAAGCATGAGAATTCTTTCAATCAGACGAGAAAGGAATAAGGGATGAAATAGAAAAGAGAAGAGATGAGGTGAAACCAAACGTTGTGCATCACCTGCTAGGAGAGGCTAAGAGGTGATGGCAGTGTGACTGCAGGCTGATGGCATACCTCAAGATGAGAACACACACTCCAGCACACAGACAGAGAGGTTCGGTTGTAAAGAAGATCTGTTGTTTCACAGCAACCGCAGCGAGGGCCACAGCCATGTCATTACCTCAGCCAGAGAAGAAGAAGAAGCCCAGAGCCTGGTATTCTCAGGCCCGCCAGATAGTCGAGAGAGTTTGTGTGAGGATGTTTGAAAAATGAGGGAAAGATAAACAGAAGGCAAGTGAGGGGAAAAAAGTTAGACTATGAATGTGGATGATTATGTGACTGAGGATGTGTGTGCGGAGGTGATTGTGTTCCATCAAGGCTCAGCTCTGGTTTGAGTGAGCATCATGGAGATGTTTGTCATACCAGAGCGAGGAGCGTGTCTGGACTGGGATGAGACTGAGAGAAAATGCTAGCGGGCCCCTAAGGCTCTCTGAATAAAAACACACCGCCTTCTCTCCTAAACAGAACACACTCAAGACAGACTCACAAACTTGCGCTTTAAGGGAAAAGGGAGCTTAAGACCACTCATTAGTGTAAGAAAAAAAGTAAAAGAAAGCGCAAGTGAGAGCAGATTGCCAGAAGTTGGAAGATATATATGAAAAACAAAAAGTGATTTATAAGCAGAAAGTAACTAATTATCACCAGCGAGAGACAATAGAAACTCACAATCAGTCATAATTGTTTCTCGGTTTGACATGACTGCAGATAAAGGAAAACTATAATTGATATTCTGAACTGACTTTTGTTAATTAAAGCGCTGATTATTCTGCTAAATAGACATCGACAACCAGAGGCACAGCACTGCCCTTTAAAAAATGCACTTGCACAAAACTGAATTCCTTTGAGGCCTTCATTTTTGGCAGTGCAGAGTTGTCCGGGGATCAGGACGTCCATTGATATGTAAACAAACACAGAAATGGGAGAGCAGTTTTCATCCGAGACAATCCCCACACCAAGCATTTTTATTTGTTTTCGCCAATAAATGTCAAGTTTTATTAATTGATTGAGCCTGAGAGGGACAGAGACTGGAAGGGGAGGGGTGGAGGAGGGTATACCACAGTGTGTGGACAATTGTGATTTCATTCCTCTCTACTCTCCAGGGATATTCCTTACACCAAGATATATACAGTGTGTGTATATATATATATAAATAACACTCAACTCTGATTAACTCTGTATAGCAGCCAAAATAAACCTCAGAAATGATCTAAAAGTTTAGGGTTGAAGGGTTTGCGGATTAGAGAGGGTGGACACTGAACAAAGGGGGCTTATTGAGAGCTGGGTTTGGGCATATAGGGGAGGCGGTTGAGGATAGTACACTTAATGGAAGTGACAGTCAGCAGATAGGCACCAGTCCCTTCCATCTGCAATCGCTCCTGCCACCTCCTCTGGCGGCCCGGAAAAGAAAAGGAAAATAAAAAAAAAAAAAAAAAGCACCCCACCCCCCCCCCCCATCTACTGATTACATACAATACACCCTACCATACTGGGAGAGAGGAAGGGGAGGTGAGGGAGTGGAGTGCGAGAGGGGGTGAATAGACAGGGAGTGCTGCCAGGGTCCACTTTTAGATAGCTTGGTTATCAGGGAGAGAAGGAGAGAAAGAAACAAAGAGGAAGTTTACTGCCGTTGTTTTATCTGGAACGGCATTAAACTGACAGGCACATGGGGGACGAGGCAGCCAGAGTAAAGAGAAAGACCATTCAGGGGAAAGGGAGAAACTGTCCAAAGTCAGGCAACCGTCAGATGCGTCCTGTCTGTCTGTCTGTCTGTCTGTCTGTCTGTCTAGCTCGCTCACTCTCTCTCTCGCGCGCGCGCGCGCACACACACACACACACACACACACACACACACACACACACACACACACTTTGCCCTTGGCTCAAAGTCATCGCAGGTTCATGGTCGCTGGCTTTGATAGGAGTCCGGGACCTGAAACGAGTTACTAACGACCCAGAAAGCTGCTCGTCGGGCTATTGGTGCAGCTTGATATGCAGCGAGAGGGGCTGTCAATGGGATGGAAACTGAATGTGGCCTTTGATAAAACACTCAAAGAGGGATAAAAACGGAACTGGAAGTAGGCATCCCATTAGGTCGTGAAGGAACATCAGAGAGATAGAGGGGCCCGGCGACGGGCGCTGGGGGTAAATCCGTGCCCCAGCCTGCTGTCCTTGACCCTGTCAGACGAGGCTGATGCCCGCGGTGAGAAAGAGTGTCACGCACAGCACTCACCAGGTGTGGGCTGGAGAGGGATGAGAGGCATGTCGATGAGGGTACTCCCCCCACTTCCCCCCCAACCTCCCATACACACACACGTACACACACACACGCACACACCTCAACGCCGCCAAACACAGCGGCCAGCAGCCCACTGGATCCGACTAATCAGAGAACTTATCCGCTGACCTCTCCACAGGCTCCATACCTTTTAATGAGATCCATGCCTTTGATTCGTCTCGCCGCCTGGAGGGAGAGACAGATCACGCATCAGCTCTGACACACGCATCCACACGCAAACACATCAACTCTGCCAACTGTAGATGGACACTTTCACTTCTACACACAGCTGTGGACACAAAGACATGAGAGATGTACACAGTTGGAATAATGAACGCTCTGTAATCCACAATGGCCAAGGGCTCTCATGCGTGTACACACATGGACAGGGGAAGTGGATACACAGCGATGGACTCGAACAACCACTGCTTGAGAACTAACTAAAGCCAGCTAATCAGCACACACAAGGACACACACAACCAGGCGGCCATAAGCCGAGCCAGGCTCAAGGACACAACACCCACCTTGTTAAGAGAAGGCCAAGGGAGGTACAGGTGAGATTGGATCCAGACATGCTTGCTCACAGATAGAATTGAATTATTGATCAGCCAACAGATTGCGTTATGAGGAATTCATGGATCCATGCCTGGGCTGCCCAGCTCCCTCAGGCTGAACGACAGACTGTGTGTGGACTCACTGTACATGTATACATTTGTGTATTTATGTGTGCGCGTGTTTGCCCGGGAAAGTCGAGGGGAGGCCGGCCACCCTGGTCAAAGTCCGAATTATTTTCTGTGGGCCGAGTGGGCAGTGTGAGCTCGCAGTTAGACAAGACAGAGCAAACAGTGAATCGATCAAGCTGGCTGGGGTGATGCATACAGAAGGAGGGCCTCACCCTTGCTGCGCTGAGAGGGTTTTAACTGCTCACACACTGAGTGGCTTTTTCATTGGCACTCAGGCAACAGCACAATCCTTAGCTCTTAATACCACCGATGGAAAGAGAGGATATGGGATTTTTATTTGTCTGAGCTCCACGGGTGGTCTGCTGCTGCTAATAATGTGCTGAAATACAGGATGTAGCTTAGCTTGTGTTCTGCTATGTATATCAACAGCAGCCAACATGACGTGCATGCCACTGGACAAAAGCGGAACTGTAGTCTGGCACCTAAAAGTATTTTTTTAACCCAGAAGCCTTTCAACACTTCCTCAATGGTGACACAGAGCACGAGAAACTGGACAGCGTGGCAGAATGTTTTTCTTTTGCATCTGATCACTTTTTCCAAGGTTTAATGTGGTTCTTCAAAATAAAAGAACTGTGCGTACTTTAGTCATGCAAGCCAATCCTTGAACTCGGCACAGAGGACATGTCACCATCAATAGCTTCTCAAATCCAATCTACCTGATAAAAGCAGCCACAGATTTATGGTCACACACTGTGAAGCTAAAACACAAATATTAATATTTTAAGTCCTGGTCAGACTATAACAATGTGGTCAGGTCTAACAAAGAACACCGCCAGCACAGACGTAATAGCAAGTCACTTTAATCCAATCTAATCTGATTTTCCATCCTGAATAAACAGACATGTTATCACTAAGGAATTACTGCATATTTAATAATCTCACTGGTTTTCAGTGATTAGGACTTGTTTTGTCTCATGTGGGGAACAGATGTATGGTTTTAGCCCACTGCTCAAGGGGGGAAATGTTTTGTTTTCAAGTCGGAAGGTGGAGAGACACATAAGAACCCAGTGGGACCAAGATCTTTGTTTTTTCTCCAAAGAGGAGACCAACTCCGTATTACTAATTAAACGACAGACACAGAGGAATGTGTGGTGACACGCTGACGGCAGAAAAACACAAGGAACTGGAAATGAAACCGAACCGGGTTAAAAAAAAAAAAAACACTGTCTGAGGGAAAAGGGGAGACATGTCAGTGGAGGTGTACTGCTGATCTCAACAGGGGTGACTACAGAGAGGCATTAATGGAGGTCTGGAGTGGTGGATAAATGGCTACTCGGGCATGGTCACGCCACCAGTCGGCACCGGTCCACAAGCAAACACGGCGACAGCACACGAACCCTCCGACACCCAACTCTGCTTGAATCTGTTATTGGAAGGCTGCACACTCCACCTCCATATCCAATTGAAAGAGGATGAGAGTAAAAGGGGAAATGTCTCCTGGTGAGACTTGTGTGATTTGGGGATCCAATTTGGCACAATGTTTTCTGCAAACATTGTAACTGCAGCTTGTTTTCAGAGAACACACTGGAGAGCAGCATTAGGCTGTTCACTGTGTGGCGAGGAGACAGACAAGGTCTTGGTAATAAGGTTCTGTAACCCCAGCAGCAGATCTACTCTGGCTAATGACTGTAATTAAAGAGCCAAGCTCCATTGAGGGACGTGACGTGGGCTCGGCTCAGACAGGACGTAGAATAGACGTAGTTACAGCAGAAGGAAGCGACCACAGGGCCGAGTTTAAAAACTTTCAGGCTGAACAAATCGGAGGCTGAGTGGTAGGCTAGCATGTGTTATGTGGGCTTGTAAATATTTAGGCATTCTTACAAGGGCATGTGGCTGCGACTCTGATGTCATTTCTCCGAAGTCTATCATTTGCTTTAGTTAGAGGCTGAAAACCCAGCGAGGACCAACTGTAAACACTGATCTGTCAAAAGGGGAACGCTGGGAATCAGTGTGTCATGGGACAAAAATAAACCATGCAAGAAGTTATCTGCATGACCATCACATGTCTGACCAGCTGTATCCAGATTACGAAAGAGAAGGAAGAAGTTAGAGAAATACCATGTCTATGTGATTTGCAGACCCCAGCATAAAATATCAAACTTCCTTTTTTGCTGAAAAACTTGAGAGAAGAAACAAAACTAGGTAGCTTTAAGGCTGCCCAGATGAGTCAGTGAAGAATAATGCATGTCATCACGGCTGCGTGAATAGGAGAGTGGGGCTGGGGGGCAAGCTCAGACACCCAAGACATAGAGCTGCGATGACACCTCCACAGATCTGCATTTCAGAAGACAGCACCGAGCCCCAGGCAGGTTTGACATACCGGGATTAATATCCACGTAGACTACAGACATGCTGAGTGAAAAAAAAAAAAAAAAAAAAAAAAAGACAAAGGAGAGGGTTGAAATAAAGATTCAATGGAAAAAAAAAAGTTATGGAGCACAAGAGAAAAGATAAAGAGACTTTGCTGCTGATGAAGAGAACAAGGGCAGTGGGTACTTCCACATTGTTCCAGCTCATCCCATACGTCCATATAGGTTGTTTTTTCTTACCCTCAAATACGACCCACAGAAGTGTTACTTCAATGAGCGCGCTCGGTTAGGTTTATGAACTAAAACCACCTGTTTAGGGAACGATAATGATTTGGGTTAAAATGCTGGCTTGACCCGTGTTGTGCGTTAAAGTTACTACTTTCTTAAAGCGATCCCATCTTTGTCGTCATGGCAACAGTAAATGTGTTTTGTTTTTTTTTTGTTGTTTTTTTTAACTGTTCCAACTCATGGTTGAAGCGGGAAACTGGAAGCGTACATTGGCCTCTTGAATCCAAGTCCAATTTTCTTTCGAACCATCCACCCAATCAACTCCTCTCAATATTATATAGACGTCATCTGAACTGCGTCACTTCTTCGGGACACAGGATTGTCATGATCTATACAACCGCTTGAGGTTTCTTAACTCAAAAATGTCAAATAAGCTGCAAAAAAGACCTACGGGGTAGTTTTTTGAAGGAGCATAGTCTCAGTGCAGCACAATGGTCACGGTTGGCTGATTAGGCATAACTAATGTTCCTGTAAATCATGACCAAACTAGACTGGTGTACACCCCTACAGGTCTGGTGTTAGTCCACCACAATGCCCCAAGGTACCAAGGTCAATGACCTGAGTCACACTAATGCCCTCTATAAATCTGCACTGCAAAAAAACAAAACAACAACAACAACAAAATGTGACAAAGCTCACCCCCAGAATCGTCATGAATACATGCCCATTTTTGCTGCTTTTATTTGTTTTTGTGCTTCAGTTATACTCAGCTATTTCCCTGCTGAATCACTGTGCTGCTGCACTGGACAGCTAATTTCCCCCATGAGGATTAATAAAAAAAAAAAGTTAAAAAAAAACATATCCTAAAAAGATACTGTTACCTCAGCAAACACCACCTCAGCTGATTAACCACAAATGTTAGTGACCAGTGGCCACTTGCAAAATGTCAGTCTCTAAGGTTAAGGTAGTATCTTTGGCAGTATTATTACTGCTGCTGAGACTGCTGCCACAGTAAAACGGTCTGTCAGTTTACAGATGAGAAGCAACAGAGCCAGTGGCATTTAACTAGATCCTCAGTAACTTTAACAGTCGGTGTATGAACAGATTTTAATAGGTCCCTGTTGGATCATAGGCTACTGAAAGGCCACAATACCCACCTCATTTAACAGAGACAAGGACATGGTGCCGACAAAAAAAGGATTTCCATTTCATAATACTATTCCATTATGAAATGTAATAAAGGCAGACAACCTCTGTGATACAGTATACTGTACAATCCCTGCTTAATGATAAAGGTTGTGAATTCAGGACCGGACACAGCAGAATATGTATATAAAGTGCCTGTGTTTGTGTAATCTGCTGCTGCGGGAGTTACTTTTTAAATAGCTACACGTGATATCTGCCGAACATTTTCTTTTCATTTATTAAGCACGGGATTTGAAAGACATAATGACCAATAGCAAAGGGGGCTTGCAACCTTCCCATTAACAAGCACAGGTATATGGAACATCTCATCTTGCCACCGCGAACACTAGCCAGACTTCAAAATTTTGATGCAAAAAGACAACCAAGGGACAGACATCCAACCTCCAGCAGTGTTCCACCCCCATGTCCACTTCCAGCTGCCAGCAGGTTTCAACAGATGCCAGAGATAATAAGGACAGCATACGGTTCCTCAAGATAAAATATTGCTATTTCTATTTTAGAGCTCAGGCCTACACGTTTTCCATTATTGTTTTCAAATTTCAGCAGTTATGTAAATGTAAATCTAAGGATCATTTGAAAAAATGTTCAAGACAAACAAATTATCAAAATAAATACAAAATAATAATATCGAAGTACTTTTTTTTCCAGAAATTAAATAAAAATGTTGTGCAAATGCAACACACTTGTTTAACTATCATCATTATCAAAATTAATTCTATGCAAGACAAATTGCTTGCCAGTCATCGAGAATTTCCCAATTTGAACTAATAAAGATGCATAAATATATAAATAAATAGGAGTTTTTTTGCAATTTGTAAATCAAGCAGTAAACTTTTTTTTATTTTATTACTTTTTTTGGTAACAAAATGAAGCATGCATGTACTTTTCAAAGCACAGTCTATTTAAAATGGGGTTGTACATGTCACTGCAAAGGTTATATGTATGCTCGACAAGTGAGTTACTTCCTAGATCCACAAGGATCATTCATCTTTTCAACAAAGTTACTCTTGCACAGATCATCCCTCTCTGTCTTCCTCAGTTTGCCACATTATCGTCCCCCTTTGCTCTCTCAGGTTGGTGTGACCTTCATCTCCAGCTGCTGCCAGTGCACTGACCCTTCATGCATCTGTCACCCACCATTCCTGGCTGAAGCTCACATTCAATACTTCATAATTAATCATTCAGTGTACATGCAAAAATTTTTTTTTTTTTTTTTTTTTTTTTTTAAAAGAAGAAGAGGGCCAAAACTCGACAGCAATCGCCATATTAACATAAACCAGCTGGATGTCATATTAGCTGTAAAGCTGAGGTGATAATTAAAAATGATCTTGGCGGGAGTAAACTGGTCAGTTTGAGAATTAACTGTGAAATGACTCGCATGGATAAAAATGAATTGCACCCACTGGAGCCTTTGCTGGGATTAAATGGCACTCAACATTGAGCAATTTGCAGTCAAGAACAAAAAGTCCAGTGAAAATGCATTACAGGTGGAATAAGTAGCTCTGCACAGTTTCCATTATTACTGTAAGCCCAAGTCCATTTCAAACCTAAAGCTGTCGGAGAAAGATATATCAGCACGCTGCCAAATCCAGCCCAGGTACCTTCAATTTGCACAGAAATGAAGCGTAGACTCATCTTCGATATGCTAAAGTCTGAGAGATCTGAGTCGCCTTTTCATCATAAAGTAAGAGAGTTGGACTAAACATCCCCTGTCACATTACACTGATTGAAGCAGGCGCGACCAACTTCCCTCTGAAGTGTTTAAATGGATCGTATCTTGATAGTGATACGCACCAGACTCAATTACCAAAGCAAAAAATAAATTAACTTCCAACTCTCTTTGCTCCTGCCAATACAAACCTTGAGAAGAAACATCTAACGAAGATTTCCCTGGATAGGAATCAAGGTGATCCCTCACTCTCATCACTGCTGATAAGTTTCCAGATATCTGCTTCTGTGTGGTGTCAGGCAAAATGCATGACGGGGTGGGAACTTTTTTTCCAGTGGCCTGAAAAGGTGGGCTGGTTGACAGGCCTCCAGGAAAAAAGGCAGCATCAAAACCCTCTGTTTCAGACAGTCAGTTCAGGTGCCATGGGGAAGTGGGAGAGGGGACAAAGACTGAAGCAAAGTCTGTGTTCTGTATCCATCACTGGTTTTCAAGTCCTCATCAAAGCAACTTCAATGCAGCTGACAGCCAATACAACTATTGTTCCCAGAATGCCCTCTGAACAGCAGTGGAGATCATGATTTCCTCTGGGCTAACTCCCCCCCCCCCCCCCCCAAGTAGCTGCCTACCTCTATAAACCTCATATCACGTCAACCTTCACCCTTTGCTCTTTCTCGCTCTTTCTTTTTAAAGATACCAGGGTGTCTCTGTTCTTGTGCAGAACTTCCCGCCAGCAACCTCTCAGCCAAGCAATTAAGGTAGGTCCCTCCCCACGTAAATCACTTAGCTCTTTCAGGAGTGCGAGCATGTGTACAATATTCATCATGCTCCTCATACTCGGGCTCTAAGCACTGAGAGGGGAAGAAAGAGTCACAGTTGTTAAAGGTACAGGTGAGGGCAGAGGGAAAGCCGCGTGAGCAGCAGCGGGAAAAGTCAGCACGAGTTGGCAGCGGCGTGGAGAAGAAATTATGTCAATATGGGTCTGACTGCATGGTGTGGTTGGTCGTGGACACGCGATGAAAGACAGCACGGGTTGAGAAAATGTCAAGGTTGTTTTAGAGGTAAAAGTACACCCTGCTGAGCTGACCGTAACGTCTGGGACTGAAGCACTTGGTTTGAAAGCCTGCCGACAGACCGGGTTTAAACCACAGGCTCCAGTGAAGTTAAAGTTGCATGAGGTGCTCAGTTGGTGGTTGGGTGCAAAGTAGAGCCCATCTCATCACCTGCTGCGGGGGGAGGAAGGACATGAATTAGCAGGTCTTTGTTGTGTCTGATCTCAAGTAAATGTAAGAAGGGGAGAAGTGTTGGGTAGCAAGGGTTTAGTACGTAAAGTGCACCACAGATTGGGGCAAAGACAGGGAAGCTGTTGAGGGGATAGTTTAGGACAAGTTCAAGGGCAAGGGTGGCAGCTGTAAAGATAAGATCAGAAATCCACCTCAGCATGACGTCCCTTCATCACAGGATAATCCTCAGACATGAAAAGACCAGCCTATCTCCAATCAAAAGGAAATCTCTATTCCCCAGATTCTTCAGCTGTCTCATGCCAAACTGACACACCCTTCAAGCATCTGCCCACACTCCACTGAAACCTTTATTTACTTTAGATAAGCAACAGGAGCAAGTAGGTGATGCATATGGATCTTTCTCATGTGCGCCATACCTATTTTATGACCAATGAGTTTACGAAGTCCAGTCTGTAGAGGGAAAATGGCGGTCAAATGAAACCCAACAGTACGCTTGTTGAAGTGAAAGTAGGTCTAATAGATAAAGCAATACAATAATCATTTAGATTACATCCCATATTTAGTAGGGACAGGGAGAAAAAAAAGGAGCTTTACAAGTGATTTAAAATGAGCCCCTTGCAACGAACCAATGGCATACACTTCTCATATCCGTTTGTGTGGTGCTGCATGCTGTAGACAGGAGGCTTGGGATTGCTTGTTGCTTACGAGGATTATGGTTTTATTTTCAAAATGGAAATGACAGAAGTCAGTAATCCAGCGCAAAGGAAACAAAAGAGACTGCTGATGAGTTTAAATTCACATGACCTGAAAAATATTGCCCAACTCAAAAAATGTGGCAAGTGCTTGCAGGAGATGATGTGGCTTTAACTACGTGAGAAAACTGTAAGACTGAAAAGGACACGATGAACTTCAGCTCACCCAAAACGTGGAGGAGCTTAACAGCCGAGTGCTCGTTGCCTAATAAGTCACTACCTCAGCTGGTCAGAGGCTATTTCAAATGGATCCAAAAATACTCCCGAGTGGATCTCATCACCGAGTTTCATTTCCAAAACTAGCGGCCTATTACCCAACAAGGGGAGGGGGGAGCGGAGGACTCATGGAAATGCCCGCTCTGTTTGTTGTTTCCTCTGTTTTCCTTGTATTACAGGGGGATGAGCTTGCATTCGGCTTTCGGGATTGTTTTGCAGAATCCTGAAACACCAACATGACCTGAATGAGAAATGGCTCCTATTCACTTGTCCTGAAAAGAGCATCTATGATGAAGAAGTGTGGTACGCTTGTCTCCTTCACCCTTGCGGGGAGCAGAAGAAAACATTTATCACCACTCTCCTCTGCGCAGATAAGGTGTCTCTATTTATTCAGAGCAGGAGAGATAAACACTGAATGAAGCATTGTGGGACAGAGAGAGAAAGAAGAGAGAGGCCGGTGGAAAGTGGGAGAGAACAAGGAGGCAGCTTGGTTTTCAACCGCTTGCGTGTGTCCATGTGAGCAGATGGCATCTATAACCCTGTGCAGTCAGGAGGCTGACCCCCTGCTCCTAACCCCATTCCAGCCACCACTTCTACCACCAACAGCAAGCCTTTCCTTCACGTGCCCCTTTCCGCCACTAATCTATCCTCTCCGAGACCGTTTGTATAATGTTAATGAATGGTAGTAATCCCCAGGAGACGGAGCATCCTATGTGCGGGTTACAAGATGGCAAGGGCTGCGAATAAAAGGACGATTTAGACGTGCAACAAGGCAGTACAGTGGTCTGTAGAGGGCTGTGCCAGGGACTGAGAGATACGGACTAACAGAACTGCACAGGAGATTCAACGGGGACATGAATAGTGCTTCTGTCTCCTTGTTCTCCACAAGAAAGACAAGGCGGAGAGAGAGAGAGAGAGAGAGAAAAAAAAAAAAGCAAAACAAACAAGGGGCAGTGCTCACTGCTACTTCTGTCCTGTCAGATGTTGATGTACAGCCTACTGTCCAGAGGTGAGGAACACGGTTCATGTGCCCATTCCTCAGTGAAATTGCCTGTCTACGGGGACAGACGGCTCCTTGTGAGGTGACTGGGCAGATGCTGTGGATGTGGTGCTCCTGAGATGAAATGCATGGTTTAGAGAAGAAAGAGCATGGCTCCGGGGATTTCTTTTTTTTTTTTTTTTTTTTTGCCTCCTACAAACATTCAGCTGTTGAGTTGGAGAACAGTAGAACAAGTTTGCACGATGACAGAATGAGTAGTCTACAACTATGAAGCCGAACACAGTTCTTTCATTCCTGTAGGCTACAATAAGCAATGCTGTGGATATTATTTCAAACGAAATACGCACAGGACTACAAAAGCATTTCAAATCATTCTGATGCTCGGGCTTTGCTGTATATTTTCGGGAAATCGAGACACAATAACTACAACAGGACCGCGTAAAGAGCAGCGGTGTTACTTCAGTGTAAGTAACAGCGTTCCTGGGTAAGGTTTACGCGTCAGTGCCGTATCAATAGGGCGTATAATAGGCTATCAAAACTTGGCGCTCATATTTACCAGGGTCTGAAATTGATACTACGGTTAAACGGTGAAGTAAATAGTCCCAACCCAGCGTTGACGGGATACATATTCCCCTGAACTCACCTTGGAGGGAAAAGGAGCGAAGAGAGTAGCTGCACGAACGCGAACAGTCCAGATACTGAAGAGTCCCGCTGATGAAATTTTTTTTTTTTTTAAAAAAGAAAGACGTCCGTAAGCAAGTTTACATTTTACTCCCCTCACGCGTCCTGTGAGGGGGGTCTCAGGAAGGCACTATTCCGTAGAAAAGCGGGCTACTTGGGTTGAGCGAATTGTCAATTGCCGTTAAGAGGCGACGTGAGTAACTCCTCAACAAAAGAGTCTGTGGTTGGAAAATCGGGACTTTCTCCACGCCCAGGTGCCGAGTCACATGATCATTTCCAGGTGTGAGTGCATGTATTCTCCGGCTGCGGCTCACTTGGCAGCAAACACACCTGTGGGATGTGCTCACGCGTTCGCCTCGACTGTCATCGCGTTTGAGAAACCGGAGGTTGTGCGGAGGGAGGGAATACGAGGAAGGGAGGAAGGAGGGAGAGAGAGAGAGAGAAGCGCGCACTGAAGGAGATCCGACGCGACCGGGAACGGAAAGGAAGTATCCCCCCTCCCACTCCGCACTCCCGGCGAAGCCGCTGTGTGTGGAGACAACAAAGCAGGAAGTAGTAAGAGAAGGGAAAAGGGGCAAGTTGTGTTGTCTGCTCGCCGACCCACCGAGATATGTCCGCGGGCGGTGGGAGCGGCGTCGGCCCCGCGCTGTGCTTCCCAAAGTGTGGTCCGGATCCCGCGATGTGAGGGGGCGGCTTCAGCTTACTCTGCGAAATAATAGTCTAAAGGAATAATCGAAAGTGGTTTAGTTTCGCTACCAGACTGAATATAATATGTGTATTCACAATTCTGTCGAGTCTTTACTTACAATTTTTTTTTTTTTTTTTTTTTTTGTAGAAAAGTCCTAATGAAATATGACACGGTTCCAATTTCTGTTGTCAGAAAAGTTAAAGGGGTATTTCACCTAAATGACTAAACAGCTCATCTTTTGATTTTACTCGCAGGTAGTTGGAAAGATAGGCTATGCTAAAAATACATTTAATTCCTACCAATCACTCAAACCTATTTAATCTGATTGCTTTGTTCTCAAACATTTCAAAGGAAGTAGGCATGCTGGGAAATAGTAGGGGGAAGAGTCCTTGAAAATATATATGCACGGTAGAGCCTATTGTAAAGTTCTATGTTACACTGCAGCACATATTCCTACTAAGCGAGCAAGTGAGACTGATTGAAGTTCTTTTGTACGAATGTTATATATACAACACCCCCATAATTCTTTGATCAGCCTATTTGCTTTATAACATCAGTGAGTTGATGCAGTCTTGAAAAAGACAGGATCAACTGTTGTCACAATTTGATTTTGAAAAATGGGTGTTTTTATGCACAAACTCACTGTCCCAGCAGCAGGATTACAGCAGCCGCCGCCTATCTAGACCTTTGCCACCAAAATAATAGGGACTTTTGCACCAACACACATGGTTGATAAGGCATGTTGTCACTAAAAACATTAATAATAGCTCTGTCCTTCAATTCAAGAGTCCCAGTAAAACCCCACTCTAAAGTTGAAGCAGCTAAATGAAATTCAGCCACTGTTAATGTCATATTTCATCCTGTGCTTTCTCATTTCAAAATGTAAAATGTGAAAAGGGTGCAATACAGGTGCAGGACTGTAGCCGGGATTTGTGAAATACCAAGGTTAAGAGTCCAAATTCTTCCTGCCACCACCCTCTACCCTGAACAAAAAAATGTCTGACACCATTGATGCCTTTATTTTATTTTCATTTTTGTCTCAGAATAAACAATTCAAAAGATATTGACCTGCAATGATACCAAATTTGGACAAAATGTGTGTAATTTGGGTGTACTTTCTGTCGAATGACTCCTTGGGTGTGTTACTCCACCTTCTCGCAAGCACTACAGAGCTACTTTCATTACAAAATACATTTGAAAATCCACCACAAAGAATGTGTCTATCCACAAACAATCTCATCTCAGGATAATCAACAGACATCGCTCTAGCTTCTACCACTGCGTTGGAGAGACATACAGTTCCCAGTGACAACTGTTGACAGGGAGGTCTGTCAGTTTTCCACAGAAGGACACATTGCTGTTGAGTTGTCATTTGTTGATCCTGTGTGCATCCTTCACCCAGTTTCCATTCACATCCTGGAGCAGCAGCAGAAGCCTCAGTATCAACAACGTTTAAACCAAACTGACAGTTATATTAGCTATCGCTATAAACTGTACGTGCAACACATCTGTCATATTTTAAGTGGCTGAATGGAATGATGTTAATTGCACTCTGCCTGTTAAGTAAACAACAAAATAAAACTGAAATAAACCATGGGTATTCCATACAAATGAATACAGATTAATGTGAAAAGGGAATCTGGGGACACCGCTTAAGAATATTTTCAGATGCAACCACTCCTAATTTATTTATATTTCACTGAGCCCCATTTGACTATGTCCTTACAAGAGGCGTATTAGTAGTCATTATAACACAAATTATTGGTGCGCTCGCTGTACCTTGGCTGCTGAATCGTTAATCACAAGAAGTGTAATTTTGCAGCTCTTACGTCGAGCTAAGTTTTAGAAAGTGCAACCATCTTTCATTGCCCTGTGAATATGTAATATCCTTTTGAATCAGCCATATGTTTTGGTCTTTTTATGTCAGAACTTCTTGACACATTCCAGCAGCGAGGATCTGAAAGTGGCATTGATTCCAGATATGGGCCATATGTGTTTAAAGCGCTGCTCTCAAGCCTGATTGGCTCCATCATCTCCCAAGAGGCGACATGAAGAGCTTCATTTTTGCTCAGAGCCTAATATCACATAACATTGCAATTTGGCACACTGAGTTTTGTGACTCCGAGTCATGCCTTGTTGTGTGACTGGGTGTCACTTTTGTGAGTGATTTATGGGCATGCAAATGAGGCTGTCTGTTGAATGAGGGAGATGTGCTGCCTCTGCCCAGTGGGCCCTGGAGCACAGACCGGAGACTGCGTGGGTGTGAGTCAGTCCCTAACTGCTGACACAGGCATAGAGCTGGCAGACATTCACAGAGCAAGATGGGGAGAGATGGCCTTCACAGGTCTTCACATTGACTGATGAGATCAAGACGAAAGTAGGCCAAGCCAGACAAGTGTCAGGCAAACAGACACCTCGAGATAGAGTGAGAGAGACAAACACTCTCCAATCACACATAGAACTGGGAGAGTGGAAAGTGGCGGGGTAGAGCAGGGTTGTTTTGGGTCTGAGTTCAATATGTCCAAATCTGTTTGTCTAAAGAGTAATGAGGCTGCTGAGTCTGGGAACATGCTAGCCCAGGGGATCTCAGTAGTAAAGAAAGGCCAAGTCAAGGCTCTCTAAATTCACTAAAGTGGAATAGAAGTTCACTTTGTTCTACTAGATAGCCTGACTGCGATGACATTTTGATCAATGTGCCTATACCTTCCTGCAGCTCGCCTTTATGTTGCTTGAATAGTGATGATCTGTTATCATGCTGGTGTCAAACAGTACCATTTGTCATACAGCGTCCCTCGACCGGTCCGGCCAGTAAAATGTTTGACTATCAACGTATTATACAACCTAATTTATGACACTGCATTTCAGTTGTCCATAATGATGTAGTGGTCACATCAGATTCAAGGTTCATAGTTCAAAATCTGTCATGTGGACAGACTGCCCTCTGTTGGCAGCAGCTGGTATTGACTCAAAACCTCTGACAAACAGGACTGGAACACTTTTAGTCCTCTTGTCTAGCATCAGTAAGCAGAATACAAAGATTTGAATAGTTTATAATATACTTGTTGTATGCAGATAAAATTACATTTTCAATATGTTTTTATTAGTACATAATATATAGCATAATGTCCTTCACATATTATTACAGCTGTGTTTTACTGTGACGTCACTCTTTATCGGTTTATGAACCAGGGCCCAATGGGGGATTTGAATTACATTGTTATCAACTGTATTTCAATACATTGTACTACTGCTGTTTCCACCCTGTATAGCTTCTTGTGCTTGACCCTTTCCCCACATTTACTTTGCATTTCGTTGATATATTTTATTTGTTTACTTTAGGTGTTGAAGCAACAGCAGACAAACGGCAATAACAGATATTGCACAATATGTACTGTACAGGCACTGAGGCATGGCTAGTTTGCATTGAAAAGGTTCCATTAATTACAGGGACATACATTTATTTCACTGATACAGATGGTGTTCGTCCTGTGTTGTGTTCATCATACGCTGTTTGGTAAATAGCGTATAACAGTTGGCCTCGGCTTTTGTACAGAACCTGCAATGATACCAAACTTGGTCACAATGTGTGTAATTTGGGTGTACTTTCTGTGGAATGACTCCTTGGGTGTGTACTCCACCTTCTCACAAGCACTACAGAGCTACTTTCATTACAAAAGACATTTGAAAATACACACCAAAGAATGTGTCTATCCACAAACAGAAATGCATTACAGCATTCATTTTGAATTGAGGTGGCTGAAGTCATTGCTGGGAATTGTATTGCCGTGTCAGTCTATGCATCTAATCAGCTGTTCAGGAAATGGAATATTCTACACATTTTCCCTAATTGTTTGCCCTTGTTATGTGACTGTATTGTCAGTATCAGTCTTGTTGTATCTTGGATCAGCAGGTGAGGGTTGGCAGATATAGGCTGCTTTACTGGCAAGCCAAAAGATGCAGAGACAGCAGATGGAGCAGCTCACAGACACAGGAACTTGTCATGGTGGTGAATGATAAAGGTGTGAAGAAAGACTCGACGGGGCGACAGGCAAAGGTTATTTAAAGTGTAGGCAACACTTTGATTCGAGTGGCTTCCTGACCTAGCGAAGTGCACCTGTAACTGCCAATATGACAAATTACGGGAGGAGGGAGGGACACGTAAGCTATTACCACGCAGAGCTCACATCCTTCGCATAGGGCTGTGCGACAAGGAGACATCAGGTTTGGCATAAAACGGGCAGACGGGCTTATGGTGCCGTTCTGACTCAGTCTGGGAATAACCACAAGCTGGGAATAGCAGGGTGGCAGCAGTGTGTGGGTTGGTGCGAACAGTCGGCAAGCATGTGTGCGTGTCTGCATGTGTGCGTGTCTGCATGTGTGTTTCCCCGAGAGAGACACATGAAATATCTGAAAAGGAGATCGATGTTTGGTTGAGTGTAAAGTATATTACAGATGTACATATGTAGATACAGTGTATAAACATCATGCTGTGTGGCGTTAAAACAAAATGTGCTAAATGTGTGTCTTTGACCTTGAAGTTTAGCCAGACACTAAAGGCACCATGAGCGACATTTGTCTTCTCTTATCAGATGTCTCCTGAGCTGTCATTTTACCCAAGAAAAATGTCACTGTTTTCCTCCCTCTGCTCATAACACAATCTAATCACAGTTTGCCCAGCTCATCCTGTATTGTCCAGGTGGCCCCACTCTGAGAGGGAACACAAGGACTTTCAGCATCAATAAATGTCTTTAACCAGCCTGATGTGATGTGTAGACCAGATTACACAATGGCCTCCGTGCACGCAGCAGCACTCGTGTGCACAAACAAATACACAAAAGCTCACCAACTCGCATGCACACACGTTTACAAGTGTGGACCATCCACTATATTGAGTCGCTGATCAGAGATTCAAAGAGGCTGTGTGTCCTTGAGAAGGGCTGTAAACGTGTCATTATAGGCCGAAAGCTGCACGGTTTGGGAAGCTGAATCAGCCTAGTTGGCTCATACACAGTCTGTGGAATGAACTGACGAGCTCTCATTTCCCCAAACCAAAACAGTCTTGAGCTGCTCTACATGGTGTAAAATAGATTAAATCATTACTTGACGCTGACATTGTTGTTTTTTTTCCCTTTCTTTTATGGGCCCTGTGATTGATGTTTCAGGGGTAAAATAGCTCTCAGCATGTTGAAGACTAGGAGCTGTCCAGTGAGCCCCTTTTGGATGGCATGGTATTATGTGGGCTGCCAGCAGCCTGTGCTGAATGGCGGAAACAGCTAAGCCATCTGTTACACTCTATTTTCATCACTTTGCTTACCAGCGGGGAGCGCCTCAGTCCAAAAGGACTTTCAACTACTCTGACAAAGTCCTATTTGTTCAACAGGTCAAGTTTGCGACCACCGAAGATGTCATTTATGGTTTGGCTGAGGTGATTATTAAACCCACACTTTGGCAGAGCGGGTGATAAAAGGGAATATGCTAATACCAAAAAGTAATCAGGTTCCTCAGAGAGTAGGAAGAGATTATTACTGTCACAGTTGTTAAATGACCATAACCCAATGTGTCCACAAATTGGTTGTAAACCACATTACAAGGCTTAAAAGGCTCTTGTGAATTGAACTTGGTGCATGTAATGTGTTTCTTGGGTAGAGAGAGGAGAAATTTGGGCTTTCCAGGTGAGGAGGAAACAGAGGCTGGCAGGATTCATTTGAGATTAGTTGGCGCAAACACGGTGTAATCCCCTTATCTGCGTACTTACCTGTCCCTGACAGTGATCCAAGCCTTTCTCTATGAGCCTCATTGGCCTGACATTCTGGCAGGAGCAAATCCCTGTCTAATGTGTCAGCCCAGGCAGCTTTAACACCTGGCACGCCAATGCTTATCTGCTGAGCACCCAAAAGCACCTGCATTATCCCACCGAGGCTTTACATCAAGTGAAAAGGCTCCTAATATCCACACAGATAAATTACCGTTTGTCGTGCACACAGCGCACAAACTAGCCTACATAGCATTACTGAGGGCTTACGACCTGCTCAAAATACACATACAGTATGAAACAGGACTCATTTTTGCATTCTTTCTCCTGGTAGCTGTCTCTGAGGGGATTTTTACAAATGATAAATCTGCCTTATCATTTTTACACTAATGAATTGTGTGGGCCCTGCTGCTGAGTTATTATATCCCTCTTCAAATCATGAGCTTAGGACCACTATTAAAAAGTGATTGTTCATTGATCCATACAGGTGACCAAATATGCACAAGAACTTACTGTCCTTGTTCCCAGGCCTGTGCTCTTCAGAAGTGAAGTTTCTTTTTGAAATGTTGTATTTATTTATATAGTTTTCTTCTTCTAAAAGATGATGCTCTGTAACCCTAAGAAAAGTATCAACTTTAACATAAAGATAAAGGGGAACATTTGTAACAGGCGAATGGCTAATTATCAAAAATCATTAGGTCGCCACTGCTAACAGTGCGTTTTTGTAGATATTAAAAATGAATCACCGTACTGTGCGCTTTCAGAGTTGTTTTTTTTTTTTACTTGTTTTGGTCAAGTTTGTCGTTCTGAAAGTTTGACTTCTTCACCGAAGGAGCAGCAGCAGGTGAGAGAAACTTAATTAATTTATTGGAGGGGGGGTTCGTTTGGCTACTTACAGACTACTTACATTCAAATAAACGCTCGTTTTTGCTGTAACATTATGTCTTATATTAAATGTATATGTATTTGGACGGCAGTAAATCGTGTCTCCAGTAATGTTAATTGCCAAGACTGTTTAAGTTAAGTAACATGTGGCGGAACGTGCTGAAGAAACACTAACGCTGTTTGCTTTCGTGCTTCATAAACAGCCTACGTGAAAACTGTAAGACGTTATACAATTGCATGGAAACTGGTTAATGTGACACATTTGTTAGTTTTCTAAATATTCTGGCCTCCTCTTGAAAGTAAGGCAGGTTTATTCTTTTCTATGCTGACATCTGGTGGTGTCTCAATAACATAGCAGCGTGGAAGCCATGACGAACGGAAAGCCTCTTTTTTTTTTTTTTTTTTTTTTTTTCTTAGGATGGTGGAGGCACGACCCGCCCTACTCCGCCTCTGATTGGCTGATCTCAATATTCTTAAACGATGCCGATCCAATTATCACTAAGCCTAACCGAC
Organism: Embiotoca jacksoni; assembly: GCF_022577435.1. Classification (NCBI taxonomy): domain Eukaryota; kingdom Metazoa; phylum Chordata; class Actinopteri; family Embiotocidae; genus Embiotoca; species Embiotoca jacksoni. The sequence goes on along the minus strand of NW_027185381.1, from coordinate 9,417,582 downwards.
GAAGGCGACGAGGACTAGCCAATCAGAGGCAGAGTTAGGCGGGACATGCCTTCACTTTCCTAGGAAAAAAAAAAAGAAGAGAAAAACAATAGTTCGTTTTCCACGACGTTTAAAATGTTGCATTTCAAAGGAAGTTGCCAGGAGTTATGTCCGAATTAAGTCACTTGTTTAGGAACATCTCTATTTTTTTTTTATTTTTTTATTGCAACTCGGAAATACTTTCCTCCGTGTGTGAACGTTAACCCTCTCTAAACAGGAAACAGATTCGATTTTTTTTTTTTTTTTTTTTTAACGTTTAAAATAAATGTTCGCATTTGTCCTTATCTGTCTAATGTTGTTGTTTTTTTTAAACAACAACGTTTTATGCATTTAAACGAATGAAGCGTGTGGGGCGGGCGGGACTGACGTCACAACAAAGTACAGGACATCCCATGATGCATTGCGTCATACGGCGACAGTTGAAACTAAACGTTCAACTTTAAATCGAGCAAATCGCAACAAACTGATTTCGTTTGCACGAAGTTCAGGTTTGTAATTTGTAATCTGAAGACCGAGAGATTGTCTTTGAACTGAAAGTTAAACCATAACGTAACATTGTATGTCGCGCGTTGACTCCCCTGCCCGTCACGTCTGCCGGTCAGCTTTGCGCAGTGGCAGTATCGTAGCCTATGAGGTTTATCCGAGGCGCGATTATTGCTAGTTGAAAACTTTACCCAATACCCCGCCTTGACGACTTGAAATATAGTCGGCAATGGCAATTTTTGACGGTCTCTAAGGAGACTGATTACGTTGTCAAAGTAACACAAAGTTTAGAAATACAATGTCGCAGCTCGGATCTTTGAAGACGACGTGAAGCTTCTCCTCCTCTGACTGATTTCTCTTCAAACACGTTGAAGAACACGTTTTGTTTTACTGGTTGAAATTAGTGCACGAGGTGTGACGTCATTTCCGTCGTAAACTATTTTCTAATAACTTCTTTTTATGTCGACTTTTTACAACCGCAGAGTTGATGACGTGATGTTACGTGATGACGTGATGTTACGTAACAGCGGCCGTCTGATTGTAGGATTTACAGTTCGGGACGTTCCTGTGTTTTACATTCTTCTCTCTGGGACTGTGTAGAGGTGCATTTATAACGTTGTTTTTAGATGGGATTAAATGTGTTTTAGGTGGGAATAGATGGGTTTTACATTTACGATTTTTTTTGTTGTTGTTGTTGTGTAAAATTACAATATTCACAGTAAAGTTGAAACCACGCCCACATCTCAAACCATGAGAGGGAGCTGTAGGAACCAGAAACACTCCGCTGGCGTTTCCACCCGGTGAGTTATCTTTGCGCAGCGGCAGTATCGTAGCCTATGAGGTTTATCCGAGGCGTGATTATTGCTAGTTGAAAACTTTACCCAATACCCCGCCTTGACGACTTGAAATATAGTCGGTAAAGGCAATTTTTGACGGTCTCTAAGGAGACTGATTAAATTGTGAAGAATAACACAACCGGTGATTTTTATAAAACGTAACGTTACGTTATATGTTTCACGCTAAAATCAGATATAGGAATTAATTTGTATTCGTTTGTAATTAATTAGTTCGTTTTTATATCTTTGACAGAACCGTTGGGATATTTACGAGACGTTGTCAAGGTAAACACACGTTACCATGGGCGACGCGATAATAGACTTGTGCCCCAAATCAAAATGATGTAACTCTGGCTTGTCGTCCCCGGACACCCACAATGTTGACTCCAAACCAGCGAGACGCATCCGTGGACAGTTTCAATTCACTTTTCATTTGTCTCCACAAATCTTCTTCACTGACTTTTACTTTAGATTTTAAACCGGCGAGTTCGAGACGTCTTCGTCTTTGCTGGGGGAGCCTTAAAAGAGACGGACGGGGTGTGACGTCATTTCCGTATTTTCTATAACTTCTTTTTATATAAACTTTTTACGGTATGTGTGAGTCAACCACAAAGTTGATGACGTGATGTTACGTGATGACGTGATGTTACGTGATGACGTGATGTTACGTAACAGCGGCCGTCTGATTGTAGGATTTACAGTTCGGGACGTTCCTGTGTTTTACATTCTTCTCTCTGGGACTGTGTAGAGGTGCATTTATAACGTTGTTTTTAGATGGGATTAAATGTGTTTTAGGTGGGAATAGATGGGTTTTACATTTACGATTTTTTTTGTTGTTGTTGTTGTTGTGTAAAATTACAATATTCACAGTAAAGTTGAAACCACGCCCACATCTCAAACCATGAGAGGGAGCTGTAGGAACCAGAAACACTCCGCTGGCGTTTCCACACGGTGAGTTATCTTTGCGCAGCGGCAGTATCGTAGCCTATGAGGTTTATCCGAGGCGTGATTATTGCTAGTTGAAAACTTTACCCAATACCCCGCCTTGACGACTTGAAATATAGTCGGTAAAGGCAATTTTTGACGGTCTCCAAGGAGACTGATTAAATTGTGAAGAATAACACAACCGGTGATTTTTATAAAACGTAACGTTACGTTATATGTTTCACGCTAAAATCAGATATAGGAATTAATTTGTATTCGTTTGTAATTAATTAGTTCGTTTTTATATCCTTGACAGAACCGTTGGGATATTTACGAGACGTTGTCAAGGTAAACACACGTTACCATGGTAACACACGTTACCATGGGCGACGCGATAATAGATTTGTGCCCCAAATCAAAATGATGTAACTCTGGCTTGTCGTCCCCGGACACCCACAATGTTGACTCCAAACCAGCGAGACGCATCCGTGGACAGTTTCAATTCACTTTTCATTTGTCTCCACAAATCTTCTTCACTGACTTTTACTTTAGATTTTAAACCGGCGAGTTCGAGACGTCTTCGTCTTTGCTGGGGGAGCCTTAAAAGAGACGGACGGGGTGTGACGTCATTTCCGTAGCAACTATTTTCTATAACTTCTTTTTATATAAACTTTTTACGGTATGTGTGAGTCAACCACAAAGTTGATGACGTGATGTTACGTGATGACGTGATGTTACGTGATGACGTGATGTTACGTAACAGCGGCCGTCTGATTGTAGGATTTACAGTTCGGGACGTTCCTGTGTTTTACATTCTTCTCTCTGGGACTGTGTGGAGGTGCATTTATAACGTTGTTTTTAGATGGGATTAAATGTGTTTTAGGTGGGAATAGATGTGTTTTAGATGGGATTAAATGTGTTTTAGGTGGGAATAGATGTGTTTTAGATGGGATTAAATGGGTTTTAGATGTTATTAAATGTGTTTTAGATGCTATTGTGTTTTAGATGTGATTAAATGTTTTAGATGTGATTAAATGTGTTTTAGATGTGATTAAATGGGTTTTATAATAACGGATATTTGTAAAATTACAATATTCATATTAAAGTTGAAACCACGCCCACATCTCAAACCATGAGAGGGAGCTGTAGGAACCAGAAACACTCCGCTGGCGTTTCCACCCGGTGAGTTATCTTTGCGCAGCGGCAGTATCGTAGCCTATGAGGTTTATCCGAGGCGTGATTATTGCTAGTTGAAAACTTTACCCAATACCCCGCCTTGACGACTTGAAATATAGTCGTTAAAGGCAATTTTTGACGGTCTCCAAGGAGACTGATTAAATTGTGAAAGACAATAATTTTAACATTTGAATTTAATTCAGTGAATATGTTTACATAGCTGTGATTGCAATAAACACTATATATATTTATTAGTGATGGTGAGATGAAGCCTCATGAGGCATCGAACCACTTCAGCCAATTGGTTCGAGAAAGGGTTCATTTCTCGAAGCTTCATGTTCACACGAAACCACCTACTGGCCAAGTGTGTAATCACAGGCAGCTGTATCTGAACCACATCATGTGATGCATTGAATTTTTGTGTCTGTTATGGCTGTTGGGAATGACTATGAATTGCAAAAATGTATGACCAAATAATTTCTGTACATAAATTATCACATATGTGCATAATAAAATATTTTTTGAATGTATTCTGTGTGTGTAAATTTTCCCAAAATGGTAGTATCATATGATATGGCAGGTTGTGTAATAATGTTTTTCTGTCACTTTAGGAAAATGGCATGGGCTTAAGCAGGCAGAGGACAGTGAAAGTGCTTGTGGAACTAGGAAGAGGGGACTGAATATGCTTGTGTAACTTGGACAATGATGTACAGGACAGGGGACATTTTATTCATTTTTATTCAGAAATAACAGTTTCTCAACAGTTTTTGGTTTTAAACGATTCCTTTTTTTTGACACAACCTCTCCGGCCTTTGAAAACACACAGGGTACAGAAGATGCTGGCGTGCACAAAAACGCAAGAGCAAGTCTATATAAATTTGGATACAGTAAATTTGGCCTCTCCCAGTACTCCAGAGGGTTTTCCAGCCTGCTTATATTTGGCTCTGACAGGTAGCGCTGGACCTCCACAGTGGCATCTGCTGTCACATTTTGAGTCTTCCGTGCCTCCATGACACTGGTGTCGAAACGATGCCACAGTTTGCTACCTAAGAGGAAACCACAGATCATGTTACTAAGTGTTCTCATAGGAATAATTGATCTCAAAATGTAAAATAATAGATTACCTCCTGTGACATCATGAGAGGTGGAAGCCTGGGGGATTTCCTCTCTGCTTTGTTTTGACCGTATAATGGTGGCACACTCGGAGGTCAGTTGTTTTATTGCTTCGGTGGCTTTTGTTTGGCTGAAAAATCCTATTACTTTAAATCGGGGGTCCAGGAGGGTAGCAAGAGACACGATGCTCATCGACTGCAAAGTGTACAGCTTCTCCCGGAGTTGCCTGATGAGATGGTCTCCCATTTCCAATGCTGCTGCAGGTGCCGGCTTTGTTATTTCCTCCTGAAGGGTGTGCTCCAGCATCTTCACGAGGGGGACAACTTTGGAGGCAGACACATTTTCCTCTGCCGACAGCTCTACAGTGGCATCATAGAAGGGAGACAGCAAAGAAAGGCACCCTCCAACAATGTTGAACTCTTCTGATGTTAGGAAGGGGATGTCATGTTGTAACCCAGCTCACGCTGCTCCTACTGGCTCCCTTTGCTCCACCAAACGTTGCAGCATCAAATATGTGCTGTTCCGTCTGGTCTCCACTTCTTGCATGAGCTTCATGTTTGCCATCCCCAGATGAAGTTGCACTTGTGTAAGCTTCTCCTTTAAAGATACAGATGAGTAGGCCATTAAATCACTGCAGTAGGAACACAGACAAACTATTAGCATTATTAGAAATTTAAATAAAGGGAAAGAGCATACCTTAGCAGTGGTGCTGCTTCTAAAGAAGCCAACCAGCTTCCGTGCTTTGGCCCGGATGCCAGAGAGCACAGGCTGCCGGTCAAGTGCCTTCTTCACTATCAGATTCAGTGTGTGTGCAATGCAAATATGGTGCCAAAGCTTCAGCTCTCTCACACAGGCAACCATATTGGGAGCACCATCACTGACCATAGATGTCACCTTATTGGCGATTCCCCATTCCTCCATCAGGGAGGCTTTCACACGAGCTATATTTTCAGCAGTGTGTGATTGGGGGAATGCCTGCACTCCTAACAGCACTGAACTGAGTGTGTTTTCTCACCCACAAAATGGCATGTTACAGCCAGGTAGGCATCCATATTGATGGATGTCCACATGTCAGAAGTAAGGCTAACAGCAGCCACCTTTTCCACTTTAGCCTTAGCCTTCTCCTTAGCTGACTCATACTTGGCCTCCACCATGGCCTTCAGGGCCTAAAGGAAAAAAAACATATAGTGCTGAACTGTGAGACACAATAAAGTACTCATTTGTTTCATGCATGCACCCATACATACCTGCCTTGTAGGGAGAACATAATTCGGATCCAGTTTGGACACAAATGCCCTGAATCCAACATCATCCACAATGCTGAAGGGCTGTGTGTCCTTCACTATCATGGAGACGAGGGCTTCATCCAGCTCTTGTTTTCTGGTGGCTGGTTAAAAGAGAATAAACACAGTGTCTGTTACCTGTCTTTATTTGCACAATAAACAAAAGTGAACAGGGAAAAATTGTGATGGTGCATTTGTAATATTGTAATGACTTACCTTGGCTGGGTGAAGCTCCAGTTTCCTCCTTATTCTCATGCAAGGCACGGTAACGCTTCAGCATGGATGAGGTGTTGTTATTGTACCCCAACTCCTTGGAGCACAATAAACACCTCACCTTTGAATAAAATAAGAAACTGTGAAAAATACAGTTCTTGATAAGCAAACCTAATGTGTCTGAAATAGAGTTAGATTTAGCTTACCTTATTAGGAGTTATCAAATCAAAGTGTTCCCACACAGGGGAAATCCTCCTCTTCCCAGCTGGCTCCATCTTATCACCTCCTTCTCTCCTCACTCTCCTAAATCTCCAAACTATCTCTCTCTCTCTAAACTCTCCAAACTAAATAAACACTATCCAAACTATCCAAACTCTCAACTGACCGCAACTCTCCACCAACAACCCACATTTTGAATGGAGCCTGAGGGGTTTATATTGCTGTGAAATCTCCCAGCAAAATCTGAACCTCTTCCCGAAGCAGTCACCTGGTACAGCCGGGCAGCGAGGCTTCGGACATCATCATTTTTGGCTCCTCCCTTAAATGAAGCAAGCCTCGACACACGCTTCGAGGAAACGCCGCCTCCGTTACTTGACACACGCTTCGAAGCGTCGGCACACCTCGTAACATCACTACTTCAAACCAATTTGTTAGTATTGGCAATTTTTATCAGTCTCTATGAAGACTCATTATATTGTGAAAGATAATAACAATAATTTAAATTTAAAGTGAATTAAGTTGATATGTATACATTGTCATGATTGCAATAAACAATATATAAATAGTCATGTTTGCAGTAAACACTATATATTGTTATGATTGCAGTAAACACTATATGTTGTTATGATTTCAGGAAACTCTATGTGTATGTATAGAGAGAGAGAGAGAGAGAGAGAGAGAGGGTAGAGAGAGAGTCTTGTTTACACCACCAATAGATGGTGTTAGCCTGCTGTATTATTTTAAAGTCCTCTGTGGGGTACTTCATAGGCTTTAGAGAAAGACAAAGTTTGGCCCATAAATGTTGTCAGGAGCTTAACAATAAAAGATGCTTTCATATTTCAGCACAATTCTACTTTCAAATGCAGTCTGATCATTTCCTGATCATCACAACCAAGGTAATTAATTCATCCGTTTTTTTTCTTTCAAATATTTGTCTCCTTACTGTTAATGTTGGACAGCCACTTGGAGTTTAAGTTTTGGACTCTTTATTTCGCAGCTAAAACAACTGCCAGCCTTTTCGTCCTGACTCTTGAATCTCATCATACTTTTGAGATATACATACTCTGAGAACCTGAGTTTCATCTCGAGTTTGAGATTGGATTCATGGACATTTTTGTAATCAAGATGTAGTTTTCCTGCTTCAACAGCAGGGGGCAGTACTTATCTCATGGCAATGTTGAAACCACACCCACAATGAAAACCCTAAGTGAGAGCTGTAGGGACCAGAGACACTTCCCTGTCGTTTCCACTGTTAATTTATCTTTGCGCAGTGACAGTATTGTAGCCTATGAGGTTTATCCGAGGCGCGATTATTGCTATTTGAAAACTTTAACCAATACCCCGCCTTGATGACTTGAAATATAGTCAGAAAAGGCAATTTTTGTCAGTCTCTATGGAGACTCACTATATTGTGAAAGATAATAATAATCATTTATACTTGAACTGAATTAAGTTGATGGTTTGGTATACAATGTCATGATTGCAATAAACAATATATAAATAGTCATGTTTGCAGTAAACACTATATATTGTTATGATTGCAGTAAACACTATATATTATGATTTCAGGAAACTCTCTCTCTCTCTCTCTCTCTATATATATATATATATATATAAAGAGAGAGGGTAGAGAGAGAGTCTTGTTTACACCACCACTAGATGGTGTTAGCCTGCTGTATTATTTTAAAGTCTGCTGTGGTGTACTTCATAGGCTTTAGAGAAAGACAAAGTTTGGCCCATAAATGTTGTCAGGAGCTTAACAATAAAAGATGCTTTCATATTTCAGCACAATTCTACTTTCAAATGCAGTCTGATCATTTCCTGATCATCACAACCAAGGTAATTAATTCATCCGTTTTTTTTCTTTCAAATATTTGTCTCCTTACTGTTAATGTTGGACAGCCACTTGGAGTTTAAGTTTTGGACTCTTTTTTTCGCAGCTAAAACAACTGCCAGCCTTTTCGTCCTGACTCTTACATCTTATCATACTTTTGAGATATACATACTCTGAGAACTTGAGTTTCATCTCGAGCTTGAGATTGGATTCATGGACATTTTTGTAATTAAGAGGTAGTTTTCCTGCTTCAACAGCAGGGGGCAGTACTTATCTCATGGCAATGTTGAAACCACACCCACAATGAAAACCCTAAGTGAGAGCTGTAGGGACCAGAGACACTTCCCTGTCGTTTCCACTGTTGATTTATCTTTGCACATTGGCAATATCATAGCTGATGAAGTTATTCCGAGGCTTGATTAATGCTAGTCCAAACCTTCAAACCGATTTGTTAGTATTGGTAATTTTTATCAGTCTCTATGGAGACTCATTATATTGTGAAAAATAATAACAATCATTTAAACTTGAATTGAATTAAGTTGATATGTATACATTGTCATGATTGCAATAAACAATATATAAATAGTCATGTTTGCAGTAAGCACTATATATTGTTATGATTGCAGTAAACACTATATATTGTTATGATTTCAGATAACTTATATATATATACATATATATAGAGAGAGAGAGAGAGGGTAGAGAGAGAGAGTCTTGTTTACACCACCACTAGATGGTGTTAGCCTGCTGTATTATTTTAAAGTCTGCTGTGGTGTACTTCATAGGCTTTAGAGAAAGACAAAGTTTGGCCCATAAATGTTGTCAGGAGCTTAACAATAAAAGATGCTTTCATATTTCAGCACAATTCTACTTTCAAATGCAGTCTGATCATTTCCTGATCATCACAACCAAGGTAATTAATTCATCCGTTTTTTTTCTTTCAAATATTTGTCTCCTTACTGTTAATGTTGGACAGCCACTTGGAGTTTAAGTTTTGGACTCTTTATTTCGCAGCTAAAACAACTGCCAGCCTTTTCGTCCTGACTCTTACATCTTATCATACTTTTGAGATATACGTACTCTGAAAACTTGAGTTTCATCTCGAGCTTGAGATTGGATTCATGGACATTTTTGTAATTAAGATGTAGTTTTCCTGCTTCAACAGCAGGGGGCAGTACTTATCTCATGGCAATGTTGAAACCACACCCACAATGAAAACCCTAAGTGAGAGCTGTAGGGACCAGAGACACTTCCCTGTCGTTTCCACTGTTGATTTATCTTTGCACATTGGCAATATCATAGTTGATGAAGTTATTCCGAGGCTTGATTAATGCTAGTCCAAACCTTCAAACCAATTTGTTAGTATTGGCAATTTTTATCAGTCTCTATGGAGACTCATTATATTGTGAAAAATAATAACAATCATTTAAACTTGAATTGAATTAAGTTGATATGTATACATTGTCATGATCGCAATAAACAATATATAAATAGTCATGTTTGCAGTAAGCACTATATATTGTTATGATTGCAGTAAACACTATATATTGTTATGATTTCAGATAACTCTATATATATATATAGAGAGAGAGAGAGAGTCTTGTTTACACCACCACTAGATGGTGTTAGCCTGCTGTATTATTTTAAAGTCTGCTGTGGTGTACTTCATAGGCTTTAGAGAAAGACAAAGTTTGGCCCATAAATGTTGTCAGGAGCTTAACAATAAAAGATGCTTTCATGTTTCAGCACAATTCTACTTTCAAATGCAGTCTGATCATTTCCTGATCATCACAACCAAGGTAATTAATTCATCCGTTTTTTTTCTTTCAAATATTTGTCTCCTTACTGTTAATGTTGGACAGCCACTTGGAGTTTAAGTTTTGGACTCTTTATTTCGCAGCTAAAACAACTGCCAACCTTTTCGTCCTGACTCTTGAATCTCATCATACTTTTGAGATATACATACTCTGAGAACCTGAGTTTCATCTCGAGTTTGAGATTGGATTCATGGACATTTTTGTAATCAAGATGTAGTTTTCCTGCTTCAACAGCAGGGGGCAGTACTTATCTCATGGCAATGTTGAAACCACACCCACAATGAAAACCCTAAGTGAGAGCTGTAGGGACCAGAGACACTTCCCTGTCGTTTCCACTGTTGATTTATCTTTGCACATTGGCAATATCATAGCTGATGAAGTTATTCCGAGGCTTGATTAATGCTAGTCCAAACCTTCAAACCAATTTGTTAGTATTGGCAATTTTTATCAGTCTCTATGGAGACTTATTATATTGTGAAAAATAATAACAATCATTTAAACTTGAATTGAATTAAGTTGATATGTATACATTGTCATGATTGCAATAAACAATATATAAATAGTCATGTTTGCAGTAAGCACTATATATTGTTATGATTGCAGTAAACACTATATATTGTTATGATTTCAGATAACTTATATATATATACATATATATATAGAGAGAGAGAGAGGGTAGAGAGAGAGAGTCTTGTTTACACCACCACTAGATGGTGTTAGCCTGCTGTATTATTTTAAAGTCTGCTGTGGTGTACTTCATAGGCTTTAGAGAAAGACAAAGTTTGGCCCATAAATGTTGTCAGGAGCTTAACAATAAAAGATGCTTTCATATTTCAGCACAATTCTACTTTCAAATGCAGTCTGATCATTTCCTGATCATCACAACCAAGGTAATTAATTCATCCGGTTTTTTTCTTTCAAATATTTGTCTCCTTACTGTTAATGTTGGACAGCCACTTGGAGTTTAAGTTTTGGACTCTTTATTTCGCAGCTAAAACAACTGCCAGCCTTTTCGTCCTGACTCTTACATCTTATCGTACTTTTGAGATATACATACTCTGAGAACTTGAGTTTCATCTCGAGCTTGAGATTGGATTCATGGACATTTTTGTAATCAAGATGTAGTTTTCCTGCTTCAACAGCAGGGGGCAGTACTTATCTCATGGCAATGTTGAAACCACACCCACAATGAAAACCCTAAGTGAGAGCTGTAGGGACCAGAGACACTTCCCTGTCGTTTCCACTGTTGATTTATCTTTGCACATTGGCAATATCATAGCTGATGAAGTTATTCCGAGGCTTGATTAATGCTAGTCCAAACCTTCAAACCAATTTGTTAGTATTGGTAATTTTTATCAGTCTCTATGGAGACTCATTATATTGTGAAAAATAATAACAATCATTTAAACTTGAGTTGAATTAAGTTAATATGTATACATTGTCATGATTGCAATAAACAATATATAAATAGTCATGTTTGCAGTAAGCACTATATATTGTTATGATTGCAGTAAACACTATATATTGTTATGATTTCAGATAACTCATACATATATACATAGAGAGAGAGAGAGAGAGAGAGTCTTGTTTACACCACCACTAGATGGTGTTAGCCTGCTGTATTATTTTAAAGTCTGCTGTGGTGTACTTCATAGGCTTTAGAGAAAGACAAAGTTTGGCCCATAAATGTTGTCAGGAGCTTAACAATAAAAGATGCTTTCATATTTCAGCACAATTCTACTTTCAAATGCAGTCTGATCATTTCCTGATCATCACAACCAAGGTAATTAATTCATCCGTTTTTTTTCTTTCAAATATTTGTCTCCTTACTGTTAATGTTGGACAGCCACTTGGAGTTTAAGTTTTGGACTCTTTATTTCGCAGCTAAAACAACTGCCAGCCTTTTCGTCCTGACTCTTACATCTTATCATACTTTTGAGATATACATACTCTGAGAACTTGAGTTTCATCTCGAGCTTGAGATTGGATTCATGGACATTTTTGTAATTAAGATGTAGTTTTCCTGCTTCAACAGCAGGGGGCAGTACTTATCTCATGGCAATGTTGAAACCACACCCACAATGAAAACCATAAGTGAGAGCTGTAGGGACCAGAGACACTTCCCTGTCGTTTCCACTGTTGATTTATCTTTGCACATTGGCAATATCATAGCTGATGAAGTTAATCCGAGGCTTGATTAATGCTAGTCCAAACCTTCAAACCAATTTGTTAGTATTGGTAATTTTTATCAGTCTCTATGGAGACTCATTATATTGTGAAAAATAATAACAATCATTTAAACTTGAATTGAATTAATTTAATATGTATACATTGTCATGATTGCAATAAACAATATATAAATAGTCATGTTTGCAGTAAGCACTATATATTGTTATGATTGCAGTAAACACTATATATTGTTATGATTTCAGATAACTCATACATATATACATAGAGAGAGAGAGAGAGAGAGAGAGTCTTGTTTACACCACCACTAGATGGTGTTAGCCTGCTGTATTATTTTAAAGTCTGCTGTGGTGTACTTCATAGGCTTTAGAGAAAGACAAAGTTTGGCCCATAAATGTTGTCAGGAGCTTAACAATAAAAGATGCTTTCATATTTCAGCACAATTCTACTTTCAAATGCAGTCTGATCATTTCCTGATCATCACAACCAAGGTAATTAATTCATCCGTTTTTTTTCTTTCAAATATTTGTCTCCTTACTGTTAATGTTGGACAGCCACTTGGAGTTTAAGTTTTGGACTCTTTATTTCGCAGCTAAAACAACTGCCAGCCTTTTCGTCCTGACTCTTACATCTTATCGTACTTTTGAGATATACATACTCTGAGAACTTGAGTTTCATCTCGAGCTTGAGATTGGATTCATGGACATTTTTGTAATCAAGATGTAGTTTTCCTGCTTCAACAGCAGGGGGCAGTACTTATCTCATGGCAATGTTGAAACCACACCCACAATGAAAACCCTAAGCGAGAGCTGTAGGGACCAGAGACACTTCCCTGTCGTTTCCACTGTTGATTTATCTTTGCACATTGGCAATATCATAGCTGATGAAGTTATTCCGAGACTTGATTAATGCTAGTCCAAACCTTCAAACCAATTTGTTATTATTGGCAATTTTTATCAGTCTCTATGGAGACTCATTATATTGTGAAAAATAATAACAATCATTTAAACTTGAATTGAATTAAGTTGATATGTATACATTGTCATGATTGCAATAAACAATATATAAATAGCCATGTTAGCAGTAAGCACTATATATTGTTATGATTGCAGTAAACACTATATATTGTTATGATTTCAGATAACTCATACATATATACATAGAGAGAGAGAGAGAGAGAGAGAGAGAGAGTCTTGTTTACACCACCACTAGATGGTGTTAGCCTGCTGTATTATTTTAAAGTCTGCTGTGGTGTACTTCATAGGCTTTAGAGAAAGACAAAGTTTGGCCCATAAATGTTGTCAGGAGCTTAACAATAAAAGATGCTTTCATATTTCAGCACAATTCTACTTTCAAATGCAGTCTGATCATTTCCTGATCATCACAACCAAGGTAATTAATTCATCCGTTTTTTTTCTTTCAAATATTTGTCTCCTTACTGTTAATGTTGGACAGCCACTTGGAGTTTAAGTTTTGGACTCTTTATTTCGCAGCTAAAACAACTGCCAGCCTTTTCGTCCTGACTCTTACATCTTATCGTACTTTTGAGATATACATACTCTGAGAACTTGAGTTTCATCTCGAGCTTGAGATTGGATTCATGGACATTTTTGTAATCAAGATGTAGTTTTCCTGCTTCAACAGCAGGGGGCAGTACTTATCTCATGGCAATGTTGAAACCACACCCACAATGAAAACCCTAAGTGAGAGCTGTAGGGACCAGAGACACTTCCCTGTCGTTTCCACTGTTGATTTATCTTTGCACATTGGCAATATCATAGCTGATGAAGTTATTCCGAGACTTGATTAATGCTAGTCCAAACCTTCAAACCAATTTGTTATTATTGGCAATTTTTATCAGTCTCTATGGAGACTCATTATATTGTGAAAAATAATAACAATCATTTAAACTTGAATTGAATTAATTTGATATGTATACATTGTCATGATTGCAATAAACAATATATAAATAGCCATGTTAGCAGTAAGCACTATATATTGTTATGATTGCAGTAAACACTATATATTGTTATGATTTCAGATAACTCATACATATATACATAGAGAGAGAGAGAGAGAGAGAGAGAGAGTCTTGTTTACACCACCACTAGATGGTGTTAGCCTGCTGTATTATTTTAAAGTCTGCTGTGGTGTACTTCATAGGCTTTAGAGAAAGACAAAGTTTGGCCCATAAATGTTGTCAGGAGCTTAACAATAAAAGATGCTTTCATATTTCAGCACAATTCTACTTTCAAATGCAGTCTGATCATTTCCTGATCATCACAACCAAGGTAATTAATTCATCCGTTTTTTTTCTTTCAAATATTTGTCTCCTTACTGTTAATGTTGGACAGCCACTTGGAGTTTAAGTTTTGGACTCTTTATTTCGCAGCTAAAACAACTGCCAGCCTTTTCGTCCTGACTCTTACATCTTATCGTACTTTTGAGATATACATACTCTGAGAACTTGAGTTTCATCTCGAGCTTGAGATTGGATTCATGGACATTTTTGTAATCAAGATGTAGTTTTCCTGCTTCAACAGCAGGGGGCAGTACTTATCTCATGGCAATGTTGAAACCACACCCACAATGAAAACCCTAAGTGAGAGCTGTAGGGACCAGAGACACTTCCCTGTCGTTTCCATTGTTAATTTATCTTTGCGCAGTGACAGTATTGTAGCCTATGAGGTTTATCCGAGGCTTGATTATTGCTATTTGAAAACTTTAACCAATACCCCGCCTTGATGACTTGAAATATAGTCAGAAAAGGCAATTTTTGTCAGTCTCTATGGAGACTCACTATATTGTGAAAGATAATAATAATCATTTATACTTGAACTGAATTAAGTTGGTGATATGGTATACAATGTCATGATTGCAATAAACAATATATAAATAGTCATGTTTGCAGTAAACACTATATATTATGATTTCAGATAACTCATATATATATATATATACATATAGAGAGAGAGAGAGAGAGAGGGTAGAGAGAGAGAGTCTTGTTTACACCACCACTAGATGGTGTTAGCCTGCTGTATTATTTTAAAGTCTTCTGTGGTGTACTTCATAGGCTTTAGAGAAAGACAAAGTTTGGCCCATAAATGTTGTCAGGAGCTTAACAATAAAAGATGCTTTCATATTTCAGCACAATTCTACTTTCAAATGCAGTCTGATCATTTCCTGATCATCACAACCAAGGTAATTAATTCATCCGTTTTTTTTCTTTCAAATATTTGTCTCCTTACTGTTAATGTTGGACAGCCACTTGGAGTTTAAGTTTTGGACTCTTTATTTCGCAGCTAAAACAACTGCCAGCCTTTTCGTCCTGACTCTTACATCTTATCATACTTTTGAGATATACATACTCTGAGAACTTGAGTTTCATCTCGAGCTTGAGATTGGATTCATGGACATTTTTGTAATCAAGATGTAGTTTTCCTGCTTCAACAGCAGGGGGCAGTACTTATCTCATGGCAATGTTGAAACCACACCCACAATGAAAACCCTAAGTGAGAGCTGTAGGGACCAGAGACACTTCCCTGTCGTTTCCACTGTTGATTTATCTTTGCACATTGGCAATATCATAGCTGATGAAGTTATTCCGAGACTTGATTAATGCTAGTCCAAACCTTCAAACCAATTTGTTATTATTGGCAATTTTTATCAGTCTCTATGGAGACTCATTATATTGTGAAAAATAATAACAATCATTTAAACTTGAATTGAATTAAGTTGATATGTATACATTGTCATGATTGCAATAAACAATATATAAATAGCCATGTTTGCAGTAAGCACTATATATTGTTATGATTGCAGTAAACACTATATATTGTTATGATTTCAGATAACTCATATATATATACATATATATATATAGAGAGAGAGAGGGTAGAGAGAGAGAGTCTTGTTTACACCACCACTAGATGGTGTTAGCCTGCTGTATTATTTTAAAGTCTGCTGTGGTGTACTTCATAGGCTTTAGAGAAAGACAAAGTTTGGCCCATAAATGTTGTCAGGAGCTTAACAATAAAAGATGCTTTCATATTTCAGCACAATTCTACTTTCAAATGCAGTCTGATCATTTCCTGATCATCACAACCAAGGTAATTAATTCATCCGTTTTTTTTCTTTCAAATATTTGTCTCCTTACTGTTAATGTTGGACAGCCACTTGGAGTTTAAGTTTTGGACTCTTTTTTTCGCAGCTAAAACAACTGCCAGCCTTTTCGTCCTGACTCTTACATCTTATCATACTTTTGAGATATACATACTCTGAGAACTTGAGTTTCATCTCGAGCTTGAGATTGGATTCATGGACATTTTTGTAATTAAGATGAAGTTTTCCTGCTTCAACAGCAGGGGGCAGTACTTATCTCATGGCAATGTTGAAACCACACCCACAATGAAAACCCTAAGTGAGAGCTGTAGGGACCAGAGACACTTCCCTGTCGTTTCCACTGTTGATTTATCTTTGCACATTGGCAATATCATAGCTGATGAAGTTATTCCGAGGCTTGATTAATGCTAGTCCAAACCTTCAAACCGATTTGTTAGTATTGGTAATTTTTATCAGTTTCTATGGAGACTCATTATATTGTGAAAAATAATAACAATCATTTAAACTTGAATTGAATTAAGTTATGTATACATTGTCATGATTGCAATAAACAATATATAAATAGTCATGTTTGCAGTAAGCACTATATATTGTTATGATTGCAGTAAACACTATATATTGTTATGATTTCAGATAACTTATATATATATACATATATATATATAGAGAGAGAGAGGGTAGAGAGAGAGAGTCTTGTTTACACCACCACTAGATGGTGTTAGCCTGCTGTATTATTTTAAAGTCTGCTGTGGTGTACTTCATAGGCTTTAGAGAAAGACAAAGTTTGGCCCATAAATGTTGTCAGGAGCTTAACAATAAAAGATGCTTTCATATTTCAGCACAATTCTACTTTCAAATGCAGTCTGATCATTTCCTGATCATCACAACCAAGGTAATTAATTCATCCGTTTTTTTTCTTTCAAATATTTGTCTCCTTACTGTTAATGTTGGACAGCCACTTGGAGTTTAAGTTTTGGACTCTTTATTTCGCAGCTAAAACAACTGCCAGCCTTTTCGTCCTGACTCTTACATCTTATCATACTTTTGAGATATACATACTCTGAGAACTTGAGTTTCATCTCGAGCTTGAGATTGGATTCATGGACATTTTTGTAATCAAGATGTAGTTTTCCTGCTTCAACAGCAGGGGGCAGTACTTATCTCATGGCAATGTTGAAACCACACCCACAATGAAAACCCTAAGTGAGAGCTGTAGGGACCAGAGACACTTCCCTGTCGTTTCCACTGTTGATTTATCTTTGCACATTGGCAATATCATAGCTGATGAAGTTATTCCGAGGCTTGATTAATGCTAGTCCAAACCTTCAAACCGATTTGTTAGTATTGGTAATTTTTATCAGTCTCTATGGAGACTCATTATATTGTGAAAAATAATAACAATCATTTAAACTTGAATTGAATTAAGTTGATATGTATACATTGTCATGATTGCAATAAACAATATATAAATAGCCATGTTTGCAGTAAGCACTATATATTGTTATGATTGCAGTAAACACTATATATTGTTATGATTTCAGATAACTCATATATATATACATATATATATATAGAGAGAGAGAGGGTAGAGAGAGAGAGTCTTGTTTACACCACCACTAGATGGTGTTAGCCTGCTGTATTATTTTAAAGTCTGCTGTGGTGTACTTCATAGGCTTTAGAGAAAGACAAAGTTTGGCCCATAAATGTTGTCAGGAGCTTAACAATAAAAGATGCTTTCATATTTCAGCACAATTCTACTTTCAAATGCAGTCTGATCATTTCCTGATCATCACAACCAAGGTAATTAATTCATCCGTTTTTTTTCTTTCAAATATTTGTCTCCTTACTGTTAATGTTGGACAGCCACTTGGAGTTTAAGTTTTGGACTCTTTTTTTCGCAGCTAAAACAACTGCCAGCCTTTTCGTCCTGACTCTTACATCTTATCATACTTTTGAGATATACATACTCTGAGAACTTGAGTTTCATCTCGAGCTTGAGATTGGATTCATGGACATTTTTGTAATTAAGATGTAGTTTTCCTGCTTCAACAGCAGGGGGCAGTACTTATCTCATGGCAATGTTGAAACCACACCCACAATGAAAACCCTAAGTGAGAGCTGTAGGGACCAGAGACACTTCCCTGTCGTTTCCACTGTTGATTTATCTTTGCACATTGGCAATATCATAGCTGATGAAGTTATTCCGAGGCTTGATTAATGCTAGTCCAAACCTTCAAACCGATTTGTTAGTATTGGTAATTTTTATCAGTCTCTATGGAGACTCATTATATTGTGAAAAATAATAACAATCATTTAAACTTGAATTGAATTAAGTTGATATGTATACATTGTCATGATCGCAATAAACAATATATAAATAGTCATGTTTGCAGTAAGCACTATATATTGTTATGATTGCAGTAAACACTATATATTGTTATGATTTCAGATAACTTATATATATATACATATATATATAGAGAGAGAGAGAGGGTAGAGAGAGAGAGTCTTGTTTACACCACCACTAGATGGTGTTAGCCTGCTGTATTATTTTAAAGTCTGCTGTGGTGTACTTCATAGGCTTTAGAGAAAGACAAAGTTTGGCCCATAAATGTTGTCAGGAGCTTAACAATAAAAGATGCTTTCATATTTCAGCACAATTCTACTTTCAAATGCAGTCTGATCATTTCCTGATCATCACAACCAAGGTAATTAATTCATCCGTTTTTTTTCTTTCAAATATTTGTCTCCTTACTGTTAATGTTGGACAGCCACTTGGAGTTTAAGTTTTGGACTCTTTATTTCGCAGCTAAAACAACTGCCAGCCTTTTCGTCCTGACTCTTACATCTTATCATACTTTTGAGATATACATACTCTGAGAACTTGAGTTTCATCTCGAGCTTGAGATTGGATTCATGGACATTTTTGTAATTAAGATGTAGTTTTCCTGCTTCAACAGCAGGGGGCAGTACTTATCTCATGGCAATGTTGAAACCACACCCACAATGAAAACCCTAAGTGAGAGCTGTAGGGACCAGAGACACTTCCCTGTCGTTTCCACTGTTGATTTATCTTTACACATTGGCAATATCATAGCTAATGAAGTTATTCCGAGGCTTGATTAATGCTAGTCCAAACCTTCAAACCAATTTTTTAGTATTGGTAATTTTTATCAGTCTCTATGGAGACTCATTATATTGTGAAAAATAATAACAATCATTTAAACTTGAATTGAATTAAGTTAATATGTATACATTGTCATGATTGCAATAAACAATATATAAATAGTCATGTTTGCAGTAAGCACTATATATTGTTATGATTGCAGTAAACACTATATATTGTTATGATTTCAGATAACTCATACATATATACATAGAGAGAGAGAGAGAGAGAGAGAGAGTCTTGTTTACACCACCACTAGATGGTGTTAGCCTGCTGTATTATTTTAAAGTCTGCTGTGGTGTACTTCATAGGCTTTAGAGAAAGACAAAGTTTGGCCCATAAATGTTGTCAGGAGCTTAACAATAAAAGATGCTTTCATATTTCAGCACAATTCTACTTTCAAATGCAGTCTGATCATTTCCTGATCATCACAACCAAGGTAATTAATTCATCCGTTTTTTTTCTTTCAAATATTTGTCTCCTTACTGTTAATGTTGGACAGCCACTTGGAGTTTAAGTTTTGGACTCTTTATTTCGCAGCTAAAACAACTGCCAGCCTTTTCGTCCTGACTCTTACATCTTATCATACTTTTGAGATATACATACTCTGAGAACTTGAGTTTCATCTCGAGCTTGAGATTGGATTCATGGACATTTTTGTAATTAAGATGTAGTTTTCCTGCTTCAACAGCAGGGGGCAGTACTTATCTCATGGCAATGTTGAAACCACACCCACAATGAAAACCCTAAGTGAGAGCTGTAGGGACCAGAGACACTTCCCTGTCGTTTCCACTGTTGATTTATCTTTGCACATTGGCAATATCATAGCTGATGAAGTTATTCCGAGGCTTGATTAATGCTAGTCCAAACCTTCAAACCAATTTGTTAGTATTGGTAATTTTTATCAGTCTCTATGGAAACTCATTATATTGTGAAAAATAATAAAAATCATTTAAACTTGAATTGAATTAATTTGATATGTATACATTGTCATGATTGCAATAAACAATATATAAATAGTCATGTTTGCAGTAAGCACTATATATTGTTATGATTGCAGTAAACACTATATATTGTTATGATTTCAGATAACTCATACATATATACATAGAGAGAGAGAGAGAGAGAGAGAGAGAGAGAGTCTTGTTTACACCACCACTAGATGGTGTTAGCCTGCTGTATTATTTTAAAGTCTGCTGTGGTGTACTTCATAGGCTTTAGAGAAAGACAAAGTTTGGCCCATAAATGTTGTCAGGAGCTTAACAATAAAAGATGCTTTCATATTTCAGCACAATTCTACTTTCAAATGCAGTCTGATCATTTCCTGATCATCACAACCAAGGTAATTAATTCATCCGTTTTTTTTCTTTCAAATATTTGTCTCCTTACTGTTAATGTTGGACAGCCACTTGGAGTTTAAGTTTTGGACTCTTTATTTCGCAGCTAAAACAACTGCCAGCCTTTTCGTCCTGACTCTTACATCTTATCGTACTTTTGAGATATACATACTCTGAGAACTTGAGTTTCATCTCGAGCTTGAGATTGGATTCATGGACATTTTTGTAATCAAGATGTAGTTTTCCTGCTTCAACAGCAGGGGGCAGTACTTATCTCATGGCAATGTTGAAACCACACCCACAATGAAAACCCTAAGTGAGAGCTGTAGGGACCAGAGACACTTCCCTGTCGTTTCCATTGTTAATTTATCTTTGCGCAGTGACAGTATTGTAGCCTATGAGGTTTATCCGAGGCGCGATTATTGCTATTTGAAAACTTTAACCAATACCCCGCCTTGACGACTTGAAATATAGTCAGAAAAGGCAATTTTTGTCAGTCTCTATGGAGACTCACTATATTGTGAAAGATAATAATAATCATTTATACTTGAACTGAATTAAGTTGGTGATATGGTATACAATGTCATGATTGCAATAAACAATATATAAATAGTCATGTTTGCAGTAAACACTATATATTATGATTTCAGATAACTCATATATATATATATATACATAGAGAGAGAGAGAGAGAGAGAGAGGGTAGAGAGAGAGAGTCTTGTTTACACCACCACTAGATGGTGTTAGCCTGCTGTATTATTTTAAAGTCTTCTGTGGTGTACTTCATAGGCTTTAGAGAAAGACAAAGTTTGGCCCATAAATGTTGTCAGGAGCTTAACAATAAAAGATGCTTTCATATTTCAGCACAATTCTACTTTCAAATGCAGTCTGATCATTTCCTGATCATCACAACCAAGGTAATTAATTCATCCGTTTTTTTTCTTTCAAATATTTGTCTCCTTACTGTTAATGTTGGACAGCCACTTGGAGTTTAAGTTTTGGACTCTTTATTTCGCAGCTAAAACAACTGCCAGCCTTTTCGTCCTGACTCTTACATCTTATCATACTTTTGAGATATACATACTCTGAGAACTTGAGTTTCATCTCGAGCTTGAGATTGGATTCATGGACATTTTTGTAATCAAGATGTAGTTTTCCTGCTTCAACAGCAGGGGGCAGTACTTATCTCATGGCAATGTTGAAACCACACCCACAATGAAAACCCTAAGTGAGAGCTGTAGGGCCCAGAGACACTTCCCTGTCGTTTCCACTGTTGATTTATCTTTGCACATTGGCAATATCATAGCTGATGAAGTTATTCCGAGGCTTGATTAATGCTAGTCCAAACCTTCAAACCAATTTGTTAGTATTGGTAATTTTTATCAGTCTCTATGGAGACTCATTATATTGTGAAAAATAATAACAATCATTTAAACTTGAATTGAATTAAGTTGATATGTATACATTGTCATGATTGCAATAAACAATATATAAATAGTCATGTTTGCAGTAAGCACTATATATTGTTATGATTGCAGTAAACACTATATATTGTTATGATTTCAGATAACTCATATATATATACATATATATATATATAGAGAGAGAGAGGGTAGAGAGAGAGAGTCTTGTTTACACCACCACTAGATGGTGTTAGCCTGCTGTATTATTTTAAAGTCTGCTGTGGTGTACTTCATAGGCTTTAGAGAAAGACAAAGTTTGGCCCATAAATGTTGTCAGGAGCTTAACAATAAAAGATGCTTTCATATTTCAGCACAATTCTACTTTCAAATGCAGTCTGATCATTTCCTGATCATCACAACCAAGGTAATTAATTCATCCGTTTTTTTTCTTTCAAATATTTGTCTCCTTACTGTTAATGTTGGACAGCCACTTGGAGTTTAAGTTTTGGACTCTTTATTTCGCAGCTAAAACAACTGCCAGCCTTTTCGTCCTGACTCTTACATCTTATCATACTTTTGAGATATACATACTCTGAGAACTTGAGTTTCATCTCCAGCTTGAGATTGGATTCATGGACATTTTTGTAATCAAGATGTAGTTTTCCTGCTTCAACAGCAGGGGGAGGTATTTATCTCATGGCAATGTTGAAACCACACCCACAATGAAAACCCTAAGTGAGAGCTGTAGGGACCAGAGACACTTCCCTGTCGTTTCCACTGTTGATTTATCTTTGCACATTGGCAATATCATAGCTGATGAAGTTATTCCGAGGCTTGATTAATGCTAGTCCAAACCTTCAAACCAATTTGTTAGTATTAGCAATTTTTATCAGTCTCTATGGAGACTCATTATATTGTGAAAAATAATAACAATCATTTAAACTTGAATTGAATTAAGTTGATATGTATACATTGTCATGATTGCAATAAACAATATATAAATAGTCATGTTTGCAGTAAGAACTATATATTGTTATGATTGCAGTAAACACTATATATTGTTATGATTTCAGATAACTTATATATATATACATATATATAGAGAGAGAGAGAGAGGGTAGAGAGAGAGAGTCTTGTTTACACCACCACTAGATGGTGTTAGCCTGCTGTATTATTTTAAAGTCTGCTGTGGTGTACTTCATAGGCTTTAGAGAAAGACAAAGTTTGGCCCATAAATGTTGTCAGGAGCTTAACAATAAAAGATGCTTTCATATTTCAGCACAATTCTACTTTCAAATGCAGTCTGATCATTTCCTGATCATCACAACCAAGGTAATTAATTCATCCGTTTTTTTTCTTTCAAATATTTGTCTCCTTACTGTTAATGTTGGACAGCCACTTGGAGTTTAAGTTTTGGACTCTTTATTTCGCAGCTAAAACAACTGCCAGCCTTTTCGTCCTGACTCTTACATCTTATCATACTTTTGAGATATACATACTCTGAGAACTTGAGTTTCATCTCGAGCTTGAGATTGGATTCATGGACATTTTTGTAATTAAGATGTAGTTTTCCTGCTTCAACAGCAGGGGGCAGTACTTATCTCATGGCAATGTTGAAACCACACCCACAATGAAAACCCTAAGTGAGAGCTGTAGGGACCAGAGACACTTCCCTGTCGTTTCCACTGTTGATTTATTTTTGCACATTGGCAATATCATAGCTGATGAAGTTATTCCGAGGCTTGATTAATGCTAGTCCAAACCTTCAAACCAATTTGTTAGTATTGGTAATTTTTATCAGTCTCTATGGAGACTCATTATATTGTGAAAAATAATAACAATCATTTAAACTTGAATTGAATTAATTTAATATGTATACATTGTCATGATTGCAATAAACAATATATAAATAGTCATGTTTGCAGTAAGCACTATATATTGTTATGATTGCAGTAAACACTATATATTGTTATGATTTCAGATAACTCATACATATATACATAGAGAGAGAGAGAGAGAGAGAGAGTCTTGTTTACACCACCACTAGATGGTGTTAGCCTGCTGTATTATTTTAAAGTCTGCTGTGGTGTACTTCATAGGCTTTAGAGAAAGACAAAGTTTGGCCCATAAATGTTGTCAGGAGCTTAACAATAAAAGATGCTTTCATATTTCAGCACAATTCTACTTTCAAATGCAGTCTGATCATTTCCTGATCATCACAACCAAGGTAATTAATTCATCCGTTTTTTTTCTTTCAAATATTTGTCTCCTTACTGTTAATGTTGGACAGCCACTTGGAGTTTAAGTTTTGGACTCTTTATTTCGCAGCTAAAACAACTGCCAGCCTTTTCGTCCTGACTCTTACATCTTATCGTACTTTTGAGATATACATACTCTGAGAACTTGAGTTTCATCTCCAGCTTGAGATTGGATTCATGGACATTTTTGTAATCAAGATGTAGTTTTCCTGCTTCAACAGCAGGGGGAGGTATTTATCTCATGGCAATGTTGAAACCACACCCACAATGAAAACCCTAAGTGAGAGCTGTAGGGACCAGAGACACTTCCCTGTCGTTTCCACTGTTGATTTATCTTTGCACATTGGCAATATCATAGCTGATGAAGTTATTCCGAGGCTTGATTAATGCTAGTCCAAACCTTCAAACCAATTTGTTAGTATTAGCAATTTTTATCAGTCTCTATGGAGACTCATTATATTGTGAAAAATAATAACAATCATTTAAACTTGAATTGAATTAAGTTGATATGTATACATTGTCATGATTGCAATAAACAATATATAAATAGTCATGTTTGCAGTAAGAACTATATATTGTTATGATTGCAGTAAACACTATATATTGTTATGATTTCAGATAACTTATATATATATACATATATATATAGAGAGAGAGAGAGGGTAGAGAGAGAGAGTCTTGTTTACACCACCACTAGATGGTGTTAGCCTGCTGTATTATTTTAAAGTCTGCTGTGGTGTACTTCATAGGCTTTAGAGAAAGACAAAGTTTGGCCCATAAATGTTGTCAGGAGCTTAACAATAAAAGATGCTTTCATATTTCAGCACAATTCTACTTTCAAATGCAGTCTGATCATTTCCTGATCATCACAACCAAGGTAATTAATTCATCCGTTTTTTTTCTTTCAAATATTTGTCTCCTTACTGTTAATGTTGGACAGCCACTTGGAGTTTAAGTTTTGGACTCTTTATTTCGCAGCTAAAACAACTGCCAGCCTTTTCGTCCTGACTCTTACATCTTATCGTACTTTTGAGATATACATACTCTGAGAACTTGAGTTTCATCTCGAGCTTGAGATTGGATTCATGGACATTTTTGTAATCAAGATGTAGTTTTCCTGCTTCAACAGCAGGGGGCAGTACTTATCTCATGGCAATGTTGAAACCACACCCACAATGAAAACCCTAAGTGAGAGCTGTAGGGACCAGAGACACTTCCCTGTCGTTTCCACTGTTGATTTATCTTTGCACATTGGCAATATCATAGCTGATGAAGTTATTCCGAGGCTTGATTAATGCTAGTCCAAACCTTCAAACCAATTTGTTAGTATTGGTAATTTTTATCAGTCTCTATGGAGACTCATTATATTGTGAAAAATAATAACAATCATTTAAACTTGAGTTGAATTAAGTTAATATGTTTACATTGTCATGATTGCAATAAACAATATATAAATAGTCATGTTTGCAGTAAGCACTATATATTGTTATGATTGCAGTAAACACTATATATTGTTATGATTTCAGATAACTCATACATATATACATAGAGAGAGAGAGAGAGAGAGAGTCTTGTTTACACCACCACTAGATGGTGTTAGCCTGCTGTATTATTTTAAAGTCTGCTGTGGTGTACTTCATAGGCTTTAGAGAAAGACAAAGTTTGGCCCATAAATGTTGTCAGGAGCTTAACAATAAAAGATGCTTTCATATTTCAGCACAATTCTACTTTCAAATGCAGTCTGATCATTTCCTGATCATCACAACCAAGGTAATTAATTCATCCGTTTTTTTTCTTTCAAATATTTGTCTCCTTACTGTTAATGTTGGACAGCCACTTGGAGTTTAAGTTTTGGACTCTTTATTTCGCAGCTAAAACAACTGCCAGCCTTTTCGTCCTGACTCTTACATCTTATCATACTTTTGAGATATACATACTCTGAGAACTTGAGTTTCATCTCGAGCTTGAGATTGGATTCATGGACATTTTTGTAATTAAGATGTAGTTTTCCTGCTTCAACAGCAGGGGGCAGTACTTATCTCATGGCAATGTTGAAACCACACCCACAATGAAAACCCTAAGTGAGAGCTGTAGGGACCAGAGACACTTCCCTGTCGTTTCCACTGTTGATTTATCTTTGCACATTGGCAATATCATAGCTGATGAAGTTATTCCGAGGCTTGATTAATGCTAGTCCAAACCTTCAAACCAATTTGTTAGTATTGGTAATTTTTATCAGTCTCTATGGAGGCTCATTATATTGTGAAAAATAATAACAATCATTTAAACTTGAATTGAATTAAGTTGATATGTATACATTGTCATGATTGCAATAAACAATATATAAATAGCCATGTTTGCAGTAAGCACTATATATTGTTATGATTGCAGTAAACACTATATATTGTTATGATTTCAGATAACTCATATATATATACATATATATATATAGAGAGAGAGAGGGTAGAGAGAGAGAGTCTTGTTTACACCACCACTAGATGGTGTTAGCCTGCTGTATTATTTTAAAGTCTGCTGTGGTGTACTTCATAGGCTTTAGAGAAAGACAAAGTTTGGCCCATAAATGTTGTCAGGAGCTTAACAATAAAAGATGCTTTCATATTTCAGCACAATTCTACTTTCAAATGCAGTCTGATCATTTCCTGATCATCACAACCAAGGTAATTAATTCATCCGTTTTTTTTCTTTCAAATATTTGTCTCCTTACTGTTAATGTTGGACAGCCACTTGGAGTTTAAGTTTTGGACTCTTTTTTTCGCAGCTAAAACAACTGCCAGCCTTTTCGTCCTGACTCTTACATCTTATCATACTTTTGAGATATACATACTCTGAGAACTTGAGTTTCATCTCGAGCTTGAGATTGGATTCATGGACATTTTTGTAATTAAGATGTAGTTTTCCTGCTTCAACAGCAGGGGGCAGTACTTATCTCATGGCAATGTTGAAACCACACCCACAATGAAAACCCTAAGTGAGAGCTGTAGGGACCAGAGACACTTCCCTGTCGTTTCCACTGTTGATTTATCTTTGCACATTGGCAATATCATAGCTGATGAAATTATTCCGAGACTTGATTAATGCTAGTCCAAACCTTCAAACCAATTTGATATTATTGGCAATTTTTATCAGTCTCTATGGAGACTCATTATATTGTGAAAAATAATAACAATCATTTAAATTTGAATTGAATTAAGTTGATATGTATACATTGTCATGATTGCAATAAACAATATATAAATAGCCATGTTTGCAGTAAGCACTATATATTGTTATGATTGCAGTAAACACTATATATTGTTATGATTTCAGATAACTCATATATATATACATATATATATATAGAGAGAGAGGGGGTAGAGAGAGAGAGTCTTGTTTACACCACCACTAGATGGTGTTAGCCTGCTGTATTATTTTAAAGTCTGCTGTGGTGTACTTCATAGGCTTTAGAGAAAGACAAAGTTTGGCCCATAAATGTTGTCAGGAGCTTAACAATAAAAGATGCTTTCATATTTCAGCACAATTCGACTTTCAAATGCAGTCTGATCATTTCCTGATCATCACAACCAAGGTAATTAATTCATCCGTTTTTTTTCTTTCAAATATTTGTCTCCTTACTGTTAATGTTGGACAGCCACTTGGAGTTTAAGTTTTGGACTCTTTTTTTCGCAGCTAAAACAACTGCCAGCCTTTTCGTCCTGACTCTTACATCTTATCATACTTTTGAGATATACATACTCTGAGAACTTGAGTTTCATCTCGAGCTTGAGATTGGATTCATGGACATTTTTGTAATTAAGATGTAGTTTTCCTGCTTCAACAGCAGGGGGCAGTACTTATCTCATGGCAATGTTGAAACCACACCCACAATGAAAACCCTAAGTGAGAGCTGTAGGGACCAGAGACACTTCCCTGTCGTTTCCACTGTTGATTTATCTTTGCACATTGGCAATATCATAGCTGATGAAGTTATTCCGAGGCTTGATTAATGCTAGTCCAAACCTTCAAACCAATTTGTTAGTATTGGTAATTTTTATCAGTCTCTATGGAGGCTCATTATATTGTGAAAAATAATAACAATCATTTAAACTTGAATTGAATTAAGTTGATATGTATACATTGTCATGATTGCAATAAACAATATATAAATAGCCATGTTTGCAGTAAGCACTATATATTGTTATGATTGCAGTAAACACTATATATTGTTATGATTTCAGATAACTCATATATATATACATATATATATAGAGAGAGAGAGAGGGTAGAGAGAGAGAGTCTTGTTTACACCACCACTAGATGGTGTTAGCCTGCTGTATTATTTTAAAGTCTGCTGTGGTGTACTTCATAGGCTTTAGAGAAAGACAAAGTTTGGCCCATAAATGTTGTCAGGAGCTTAACAATAAAAGATGCTTTCATATTTCAGCACAATTCTACTTTCAAATGCAGTCTGATCATTTCCTGATCATCACAACCAAGGTAATTAATTCATCCGTTTTTTTTCTTTCAAATATTTGTCTCCTTACTGTTAATGTTGGACAGCCACTTGGAGTTTAAGTTTTGGACTCTTTTTTTCGCAGCTAAAACAACTGCCAGCCTTTTCGTCCTGACTCTTACATCTTATCATACTTTTGAGATATACATACTCTGAGAACTTGAGTTTCATCTCGAGCTTGAGATTGGATTCATGGACATTTTTGTAATTAAGATGTAGTTTTCCTGCTTCAACAGCAGGGGGCAGTACTTATCTCATGGCAATGTTGAAACCACACCCACAATGAAAACCCTAAGTGAGAGCTGTAGGGACCAGAGACACTTCCCTGTCGTTTCCACTGTTGATTTATCTTTGCACATTGGCAATATCATAGCTGATGAAGTTATTCCGAGGCTTGATTAATGCTAGTCCAAACCTTCAAACCGATTTGTTAGTATTGGTAATTTTTATCAGTCTCTATGGAGACTCATTATATTGTGAAAAATAATAACAATCATTTAAACTTGAATTGAATTAAGTTGATATGTATACATTGTCATGATTGCAATAAACAATATATAAATAGCCATGTTTGCAGTAAGCACTATATATTGTTATGATTGCAGTAAACACTATATATTGTTATGATTTCAGATAACTCATACATATATACATAGAGAGAGAGAGAGAGAGAGAGAGAGTCTTGTTTACACCACCACTAGATGGTGTTAGCCTGCTGTATTATTTTAAAGTCTGCTGTGGTGTACTTCATAGGCTTTAGAGAAAGACAAAGTTTGGCCCATAAATGTTGTCAGGAGCTTAACAATAAAAGATGCTTTCATATTTCAGCACAATTCTACTTTCAAATGCAGTCTGATCATTTCCTGATCATCACAACCAAGGTAATTAATTCATCCGTTTTTTTTCTTTCAAATATTTGTCTCCTTACTGTTAATGTTGGACAGCCACTTGGAGTTTAAGTTTTGGACTCTTTATTTCGCAGCTAAAACAACTGCCAGCCTTTTCGTCCTGACTCTTACATCTTATCATACTTTTGAGATATACATACTCTGAGAACTTGAGTTTCATCTCGAGCTTGAGATTGGATTCATGGACATTTTTGTAATTAAGATGTAGTTTTCCTGCTTCAACAGCAGGGGGCAGTACTTATCTCATGGCAATGTTGAAACCACACCCACAATGAAAACCCTAAGTGAGAGCTGTAGGGACCAGAGACACTTCCCTGTCGTTTCCACTGTTGATTTATCTTTGCACATTGGCAATATCATAGCTGATGAAGTTATTCCGAGGCTTGATTAATGCTAGTCCAAACCTTCAAACCAATTTGTTAGTATTGGTAATTTTTATCAGTCTCTATGGAAACTCATTATATTGTGAAAAATAATAAAAATCATTTAAACTTGAATTGAATTAATTTGATATGTATACATTGTCATGATTGCAATAAACAATATATAAATAGTCATGTTTGCAGTAAGCACTATATATTGTTATGATTGCAGTAAACACTATATATTGTTATGATTTCAGATAACTCATACATATATACATAGAGAGAGAGAGAGAGAGAGAGAGTCTTGTTTACACCACCACTAGATGGTGTTAGCCTGCTGTATTATTTTAAAGTCTGCTGTGGTGTACTTCATAGGCTTTAGAGAAAGACAAAGTTTGGCCCATAAATGTTGTCAGGAGCTTAACAATAAAAGATGCTTTCATATTTCAGCACAATTCTACTTTCAAATGCAGTCTGATCATTTCCTGATCATCACAACCAAGGTAATTAATTCATCCGTTTTTTTTCTTTCAAATATTTGTCTCCTTACTGTTAATGTTGGACAGCCACTTGGAGTTTAAGTTTTGGACTCTTTATTTCGCAGCTAAAACAACTGCCAGCCTTTTCGTCCTGACT
Source organism: Embiotoca jacksoni (assembly GCF_022577435.1). NCBI lineage: Eukaryota > Metazoa > Chordata > Actinopteri > Embiotocidae > Embiotoca > Embiotoca jacksoni. The sequence goes on along the minus strand of NW_027185381.1, from coordinate 9,386,753 downwards.
CTTACATCTTATCGTACTTTTGAGATATACATACTCTGAGAACTTGAGTTTCATCTCGAGCTTGAGATTGGATTCATGGACATTTTTGTAATCAAGATGTAGTTTTCCTGCTTCAACAGCAGGGGGCAGTACTTATCTCATGGCAATGTTGAAACCACACCCACAATGAAAACCCTAAGTGAGAGCTGTAGGGACCAGAGACACTTCCCTGTCGTTTCCATTGTTAATTTATCTTTGCGCAGTGACAGTATTATAGCCTATGAGGTTTATCCGAGGCGCAATTATTGCTATTTGAAAACTTTAACCAATACCCCGCCTTGATGACTTGAAATATAGTCAGAAAAGGCAATTTTTGTCAGTCTCTATGGAGACTCACTATATTGTGAAAGATAATAATAATCATTTATACTTGAACTGAATTAAGTTGGTGATATGGTATACAATGTCATGATTGCAATAAACAATATATAAATAGTCATGTTTGCAGTAAACACTATATATTATGATTTCAGATAACTCATATATATATATATATATACATATAGAGAGAGAGAGAGAGAGAGGGTAGAGAGAGAGAGTCTTGTTTACACCACCACTAGATGGTGTTAGCCTGCTGTATTATTTTAAAGTCTTCTGTGGTGTACTTCATAGGCTTTAGAGAAAGACAAAGTTTGGCCCATAAATGTTGTCAGGAGCTTAACAATAAAAGATGCTTTCATATTTCAGCACAATTCTACTTTCAAATGCAGTCTGATCATTTCCTGATCATCACAACCAAGGTAATTAATTCATCCGTTTTTTTTCTTTCAAATATTTGTCTCCTTACTGTTAATGTTGGACAGCCACTTGGAGTTTAAGTTTTGGACTCTTTATTTCGCAGCTAAAACAACTGCCAGCCTTTTCGTCCTGACTCTTACATCTTATCATACTTTTGAGATATACATACTCTGAGAACTTGAGTTTCATCTCGAGCTTGAGATTGGATTCATGGACATTTTTGTAATCAAGATGTAGTTTTCCTGCTTCAACAGCAGGGGGCAGTACTTATCTCATGGCAATGTTGAAACCACACCCACAATGAAAACCCTAAGTGAGAGCTGTAGGGACCAGAGACACTTCCCTGTCGTTTCCACTGTTGATTTATCTTTACACATTGGCAATATCATAGCTGATGAAGTTATTCCGAGGCTTGATTAATGCTAGTCCAAACCTTCAAACCAATTTGTTAGTATTGGTAATTTTTATCAGTCTCTATGGAGACTCATTATATTGTGAAAAATAATAACAATCATTTAAACTTGAATTGAATTAAGTTGATATGTATACATTGTCATGATTGCAATAAACAATATATAAATAGTCATGTTTGCAGTAAGCACTATATATTGTTATGATTGCAGTAAACACTATATATTGTTATGATTTCAGATAACTCATATATATATACATATATATAGAGAGAGAGAGAGAGAGGGTAGAGAGAGAGAGTCTTGTTTACACCACCACTAGATGGTGTTAGCCTGCTGTATTATTTTAAAGTCTGCTGTGGTGTACTTCATAGGCTTTAGAGAAAGACAAAGTTTGGCCCATAAATGTTGTCAGGAGCTTAACAATAAAAGATGCTTTCATATTTCAGCACAATTCTACTTTCAAATGCAGTCTGATCATTTCCTGATCATCACAACCAAGGTAATTAATTCATCCGTTTTTTTTCTTTCAAATATTTGTCTCCTTACTGTTAATGTTGGACAGCCACTTGGAGTTTAAGTTTTGGACTCTTTATTTCGCAGCTAAAACAACTGCCAGCCTTTTCGTCCTGACTCTTACATCTTATCATACTTTTGAGATATACATACTCTGAGAACTTGAGTTTCATCTCGAGCTTGAGATTGGATTCATGGACATTTTTGTAATCAAGATGTAGTTTTCCTGCTTCAACAGCAGGGGGCAGTACTTATCTCATGGCAATGTTGAAACCACACCCACAATGAAAACCCTAAGTGAGAGCTGTAGGGCCCAGAGACACTTCCCTGTCGTTTCCACTGTTGATTTATCTTTGCACATTGGCAATATCATAGCTGATGAAGTTATTCCGAGTCTTGATTAATGCTAGTCCAAACCTTCAAACCAATTTGTTAGTATTGGTAATTTTTATCAGTCTCTATGGAGACTCATTATATTGTGAAAAATAATAACAATCATTTAAACTTGAATTGAATTAAGTTGATATGTATACATTGTCATGATTGCAATAAACAATATATAAATAGTCATGTTTGCAGTAAGCACTATATATTGTTATGATTGCAGTAAACACTATATATTGTTATGATTTCAGATAACTCATATATATATACATATATATAGAGAGAGAGAGAGAGAGGGTAGAGAGAGAGAGTCTTGTTTACACCACCACTAGATGGTGTTAGCCTGCTGTATTATTTTAAAGTCTGCTGTGGTGTACTTCATAGGCTTTAGAGAAAGACAAAGTTTGGCCCATAAATGTTGTCAGGAGCTTAACAATAAAAGATGCTTTCATATTTCAGCACAATTCTACTTTCAAATGCAGTCTGATCATTTCCTGATCATCACAACCAAGGTAATTAATTCATCCGTTTTTTTTCTTTCAAATATTTGTCTCCTTACTGTTAATGTTGGACAGCCACTTGGAGTTTAAGTTTTGGACTCTTTTTTTCGCAGCTAAAACAACTGCCAGCCTTTTCGTCCTGACTCTTACATCTTATCATACTTTTGAGATATACATACTCTGAGAACTTGAGTTTCATCTCGAGCTTGAGATTGGATTCATGGACATTTTTGTAATTAAGATGTAGTTTTCCTGCTTCAACAGCAGGGGGCAGTACTTATCTCATGGCAATGTTGAAACCACACCCACAATGAAAACCCTAAGTGAGAGCTGTAGGGACCAGAGACACTTCCCTGTCGTTTCCACTGTTGATTTATCTTTGCACATTGGCAATATCATAGCTGATGAAGTTATTCCGAGGCTTGATTAATGCTAGTCCAAACCTTCAAACCAATTTGTTAGTATTAGCAATTTTTATCAGTCTCTATGGAGACTCATTATATTGTGAAAAATAATAACAATCATTTAAACTTGAATTGAATTAAGTTGATATGTATACATTGTCATGATTGCAATAAACAATATATAAATAGTCATGTTTGCAGTAAGAACTATATATTGTTATGATTGCAGTAAACACTATATATTGTTATGATTTCAGATAACTTATATATATATACATATATATAGAGAGAGAGAGAGAGGGTAGAGAGAGAGAGTCTTGTTTACACCACCACTAGATGGTGTTAGCCTGCTGTATTATTTTAAAGTCTGCTGTGGTGTACTTCATAGGCTTTAGAGAAAGACAAAGTTTGGCCCATAAATGTTGTCAGGAGCTTAACAATAAAAGATGCTTTCATATTTCAGCACAATTCTACTTTCAAATGCAGTCTGATCATTTCCTGATCATCACAACCAAGGTAATTAATTCATCCGGTTTTTTTCTTTCAAATATTTGTCTCCTTACTGTTAATGTTGGACAGCCACTTGGAGTTTAAGTTTTGGACTCTTTATTTCGCAGCTAAAACAACTGCCAGCCTTTTCGTCCTGACTCTTACATCTTATCGTACTTTTGAGATATACATACTCTGAGAACTTGAGTTTCATCTCGAGCTTGAGATTGGATTCATGGACATTTTTGTAATCAAGATGTAGTTTTCCTGCTTCAACAGCAGGGGGCAGTACTTATCTCATGGCAATGTTGAAACCACACCCACAATGAAAACCCTAAGTGAGAGCTGTAGGGACCAGAGACACTTCCCTGTCGTTTCCACTGTTGATTTATCTTTGCACATTGGCAATATCATAGCTGATGAAGTTATTCCGAGGCTTGATTAATGCTAGTCCAAACCTTCAAACCAATTTGTTAGTATTGGTAATTTTTATCAGTCTCTATGGAGACTCATTATATTGTGAAAAATAATAACAATCATTTAAACTTGAGTTGAATTAAGTTAATATGTATACATTGTCATGATTGCAATAAACAATATATAAATAGTCATGTTTGCAGTAAGCACTATATATTGTTATGATTGCAGTAAACACTATATATTGTTATGATTTCAGATAACTCATACATATATACATAGAGAGAGAGAGAGAGAGAGAGTCTTGTTTACACCACCACTAGATGGTGTTAGCCTGCTGTATTATTTTAAAGTCTGCTGTGGTGTACTTCATAGGCTTTAGAGAAAGACAAAGTTTGGCCCATAAATGTTGTCAGGAGCTTAACAATAAAAGATGCTTTCATATTTCAGCACAATTCTACTTTCAAATGCAGTCTGATCATTTCCTGATCATCACAACCAAGGTAATTAATTCATCCGTTTTTTTTCTTTCAAATATTTGTCTCCTTACTGTTAATGTTGGACAGCCACTTGGAGTTTAAGTTTTGGACTCTTTATTTCGCAGCTAAAACAACTGCCAGCCTTTTCGTCCTGACTCTTACATCTTATCATACTTTTGAGATATACATACTCTGAGAACTTGAGTTTCATCTCGAGCTTGAGATTGGATTCATGGACATTTTTGTAATTAAGATGTAGTTTTCCTGCTTCAACAGCAGGGGGCAGTACTTATCTCATGGCAATGTTGAAACCACACCCACAATGAAAACCCTAAGTGAGAGCTGTAGGGACCAGAGACACTTCCCTGTCGTTTACACTGTTGATTTATTTTTGCACATTGGCAATATCATAGCTGATGAAGTTATTCCGAGGCTTGATTAATGCTAGTCCAAACCTTCAAACCAATTTGTTAGTATTGGTAATTTTTATCAGTCTCTATGGAGACTCATTATATTGTGAAAAATAATAACAATCATTTAAACTTGAATTGAATTAATTTAATATGTATACATTGTCATGATTGCAATAAACAATATATAAATAGTCATGTTTGCAGTAAGCACTATATATTGTTATGATTGCAGTAAACACTATATATTGTTATGATTTCAGATAACTCATACATATATACATAGAGAGAGAGAGAGAGAGAGAGAGTCTTGTTTACACCACCACTAGATGGTGTTAGCCTGCTGTATTATTTTAAAGTCTGCTGTGGTGTACTTCATAGGCTTTAGAGAAAGACAAAGTTTGGCCCATAAATGTTGTCAGGAGCTTAACAATAAAAGATGCTTTCATATTTCAGCACAATTCTACTTTCAAATGCAGTCTGATCATTTCCTGATCATCACAACCAAGGTAATTAATTCATCCGTTTTTTTTCTTTCAAATATTTGTCTCCTTACTGTTAATGTTGGACAGCCACTTGGAGTTTAAGTTTTGGACTCTTTATTTCGCAGCTAAAACAACTGCCAGCCTTTTCGTCCTGACTCTTACATCTTATCGTACTTTTGAGATATACATACTCTGAGAACTTGAGTTTCATCTCGAGCTTGAGATTGGATTCATGGACATTTTTGTAATCAAGATGTAGTTTTCCTGCTTCAACAGCAGGGGGCAGTACTTATCTCATGGCAATGTTGAAACCACACCCACAATGAAAACCCTAAGTGAGAGCTGTAGGGACCAGAGACACTTCCCTGTCGTTTCCACTGTTGATTTATCTTTGCACATTGGCAATATCATAGCTGATGAAGTTATTCCGAGACTTGATTAATGCTAGTCCAAACCTTCAAACCAATTTGTTATTATTGGTAATTTTTATCAGTCTCTATGGAGACTCATTATATTGTGAAAAATAATAACAATCATTTAAACTTGAATTGAATTAAGTTGATATGTATACATTGTCATGATTGCAATAAACAATATATAAATAGCCATGTTTGCAGTAAGCACTATATATTGTTATGATTGCAGTAAACACTATATATTGTTATGATTTCAGATAACTCATATATATATACATATATATATATATAGAGAGAGAGGGTAGAGAGAGAGAGTCTTGTTTACACCACCACTAGATGGTGTTAGCCTGCTGTATTATTTTAAAGTCTGCTGTGGTGTACTTCATAGGCTTTAGAGAAAGACAAAGTTTGGCCCATAAATGTTGTCAGGAGCTTAACAATAAAAGATGCTTTCATATTTCAGCACAATTCTACTTTCAAATGCAGTCTGATCATTTCCTGATCATCACAACCAAGGTAATTAATTCATCCGTTTTTTTTCTTTCAAATATTTGTCTCCTTACTGTTAATGTTGGACAGCCACTTGGAGTTTAAGTTTTGGACTCTTTTTTTCGCAGCTAAAACAACTGCCAGCCTTTTCGTCCTGACTCTTACATCTTATCATACTTTTGAGATATACATACTCTGAGAACTTGAGTTTCATCTCGAGCTTGAGATTGGATTCATGGACATTTTTGTAATTAAGATGTAGTTTTCCAGATTCAACAGCAGGGGGCAGTACTTATCTCATGGCAATGTTGAAACCACACCCACAATGAAAACCCTAAGTGAGAGCTGTAGGGACCAGAGACACTTCCCTGTCGTTTCCACTGTTGATTTATCTTTGCACATTGGCAATATCATAGCTGATGAAGTTATTCCGAGGCTTGATTAATGCTAGTCCAAACCTTCAAACCGATTTGTTAGTATTGGTAATTTTTATCAGTTTCTATGGAGACTCATTATATTGTGAAAAATAATAACAATCATTTAAACTTGAATTGAATTAAGTTGATATGTATACATTGTCATGATTGCAATAAACAATATATAAATAGTCATGTTTGCAGTAAGCACTATATATTGTTATGATTGCAGTAAACACTATATATTGTTATGATTTCAGATAACTTATATATATATACATATATATATATAGAGAGAGAGAGGGTAGAGAGAGAGAGTCTTGTTTACACCACCACTAGATGGTGTTAGCCTGCTGTATTATTTTAAAGTCTGCTGTGGTGTACTTCATAGGCTTTAGAGAAAGACAAAGTTTGGCCCATAAATGTTGTCAGGAGCTTAACAATAAAAGATGCTTTCATATTTCAGCACAATTCTACTTTCAAATGCAGTCTGATCATTTCCTGATCATCACAACCAAGGTAATTAATTCATCCGTTTTTTTTCTTTCAAATATTTGTCTCCTTACTGTTAATGTTGGACAGCCACTTGGAGTTTAAGTTTTGGACTCTTTATTTCGCAGCTAAAACAACTGCCAGCCTTTTCGTCCTGACTCTTACATCTTATCATACTTTTGAGATATACATACTCTGAGAACTTGAGTTTCATCTCGAGCTTGAGATTGGATTCATGGACATTTTTGTAATCAAGATGTAGTTTTCCTGCTTCAACAGCAGGGGGCAGTACTTATCTCATGGCAATGTTGAAACCACACCCACAATGAAAACCCTAAGTGAGAGCTGTAGGGACCAGAGACACTTCCCTGTCGTTTCCACTGTTGATTTATCTTTGCACATTGGCAATATCATAGCTGATGAAGTTATTCCGAGGCTTGATTAATGCTAGTCCAAACCTTCAAACCAATTTGTTAGTATTGGTAATTTTTATCAGTCTCTATGGAGGCTCATTATATTGTGAAAAATAATAACAATCATTTAAACTTGAATTGAATTAAGTTGATATGTATACATTGTCATGATTGCAATAAACAATATATAAATAGCCATGTTTGCAGTAAGCACTATATATTGTTATGATTGCAGTAAACACTATATATTGTTATGATTTCAGATAACTCATATATATATACATATATATATAGAGAGAGAGAGAGGGTAGAGAGAGAGAGTCTTGTTTACACCACCACTAGATGGTGTTAGCCTGCTGTATTATTTTAAAGTCTGCTGTGGTGTACTTCATAGGCTTTAGAGAAAGACAAAGTTTGGCCCATAAATGTTGTCAGGAGCTTAACAATAAAAGATGCTTTCATATTTCAGCACAATTCTACTTTCAAATGCAGTCTGATCATTTCCTGATCATCACAACCAAGGTAATTAATTCATCCGTTTTTTTTCTTTCAAATATTTGTCTCCTTACTGTTAATGTTGGACAGCCACTTGGAGTTTAAGTTTTGGACTCTTTATTTCGCAGCTAAAACAACTGCCAGCCTTTTCGTCCTGACTCTTACATCTTATCGTACTTTTGAGATATACATACTCTGAGAACTTGAGTTTCATCTCCAGCTTGAGATTGGATTCATGGACATTTTTGTAATCAAGATGTAGTTTTCCTGCTTCAACAGCAGGGGGAGGTATTTATCTCATGGCAATGTTGAAACCACACCCACAATGAAAACCCTAAGTGAGAGCTGTAGGGACCAGAGACACTTCCCTGTCGTTTCCACTGTTGATTTATCTTTGCACATTGGCAATATCATAGCTGATGAAGTTATTCCGAGGTTTGATTAATGCTAGTCCAAACCTTCAAACCAATTTGTTAGTATTAGCAATTTTTATCAGTCTCTATGGAGACTCATTATATTGTGAAAAATAATAACAATCATTTAAACTTGTATTGAATTAAGTTGATATGTATACATTGTCATGATTGCAATAAACAATATATAAATAGTCATGTTTGCAGTAAGAACTATATATTGTTATGATTGCAGTAAACACTATATATTGTTATGATTTCAGATAACTTATATATATATACATATATATATATATAGAGAGAGAGGGTAGAGAGAGAGAGTCTTGTTTACACCACCACTAGATGGTGTTAGCCTGCTGTATTATTTTAAAGTCTGCTGTGGTGTACTTCATAGGCTTTAGAGAAAGACAAAGTTTGGCCCATAAATGTTGTCAGGAGCTTAACAATAAAAGATGCTTTCATATTTCAGCACAATTCTACTTTCAAATGCAGTCTGATCATTTCCTGATCATCACAACCAAGGTAATTAATTCATCCGTTTTTTTTCTTTCAAATATTTGTCTCCTTACTGTTAATGTTGGACAGCCACTTGGAGTTTAAGTTTTGGACTCTTTTTTTCGCAGCTAAAACAACTGCCAGCCTTTTCGTCCTGACTCCTACATCTTATCATACTTTTGAGATATACATACTCTGAGAACTTGAGTTTCATCTCGAGCTTGAGATTGGATTCATGGACATTTTTGTAATTAAGATGTAGTTTTCCTGCTTCAACAGCAGGGGGCAGTACTTATCTCATGGCAATGTTGAAACCACACCCACAATGAAAACCCTAAGTGAGAGCTGTAGGGACCAGAGACACTTCCCTGTCGTTTCCACTGTTGATTTATCTTTGCACATTGGCAATATCATAGCTGATGAAGTTATTCCGAGGCTTGATTAATGCTAGTCCAAACCTTCAAACCAATTTGTTAGTATTGGTAATTTTTATCAGTCTCTATGGAGACTCATTATATTGTGAAAAATAATAACAATCATTTAAACTTGAATTGAATTAAGTTGATATGTATACATTGTCATGATTGCAATAAACCATATATAAATAGTAATGTTTGCAGTAAGCACTATATATTGTTATGATTGCAGTAAACACTATATATTGTTATGATTTCAGATAACTCATACATATATACATAGAGAGAGAGAGAGAGAGAGAGAGTCTTGTTTACACCACCACTAGATGGTGTTAGCCTGCTGTATTATTTTAAAGTCTTCTGTGGTGTACTTCATAGGCTTTAGAGAAAGACAAAGTTTGGCCCATAAATGTTGTCAGGAGCTTAACAATAAAAGATGCTTTCATATTTCAGCACAATTCTACTTTCAAATGCAGTCTGATCATTTCCTGATCATCACAACCAAGGTAATTAATTCATCCGTTTTTTTTCTTTCAAATATTTGTCTCCTTACTGTTAATGTTGGACAGCCACTTGGAGTTTAAGTTTTGGACTCTTTATTTCGCAGCTAAAACAACTGCCAGCCTTTTCGTCCTGACTCTTACATCTTATCATACTTTTGAGATATACATACTCTGAGAACTTGAGTTTCATCTCAAGCTTGAGATTGGATTCATGGACATTTTTGTAATCAAGATGTAGTTTTCCTGCTTCAACAGCAGGGGGCAGTACTTATCTCATGGCAATGTTGAAACCACACCCACAATGAAAACACTAAGTGAGAGCTGTAGGGCCCAGAGACACTTCCCTGTCGTTTCCACTGTTGATTTATCTTTGCACATTGGCAATATCATAGCTGATGAAGTTATTCCGAGGCTTGATTAATGCTAGTCCAAACCTTCAAACCAATTTGTTAGTATTGGTAATTTTTATCAGTCTCTATGGAGAGTCATTATATTGTGAAAAATAATAACAATCATTTAAGCTTGAATTGAATTAAGTTGATATGTATACATTGTCATGATTGCAATAAACAATATATAAATAGTCATGTTTGCAGTAAGCACTATATATTGTTATGATTGCAGTAAACACTATATATTGTTATGATTTCAGATAACTCATATATATATACATATATAGAGAGAGAGAGAGAGAGAGGGTAGAGAGAGAGAGTCTTGTTTACACCACCACTAGATGGTGTTAGCCTGCTGTATTATTTTAAAGTCTGCTGTGGTGTACTTCATAGGCTTTAGAGAAAGACAAAGTTTGGCCCATAAATGTTGTCAGGAGCTTAACAATAAAAGATGCTTTCATATTTCAGCACAATTCTACTTTCAAATGCAGTCTGATCATTTCCTGATCATCACAACCAAGGTAATTAATTCATCCGTTTTTTTTCTTTCAAATATTTGTCTCCTTACTGTTAATGTTGGACAGCCACTTGGAGTTTAAGTTTTGGACTCTTTATTTCGCAGCTAAAACAACTGCCAGCCTTTTCGTCCTGACTCTTACATCTTATCGTACTTTTGAGATATACATACTCTGAGAACTTGAGTTTCATCTCGAGCTTGAGATTGGATTCATGGACATTTTTGTAATCAAGATGTAGTTTTCCTGCTTCAACAGCAGGGGGCAGTACTTATCTCATGGCAATGTTGAAACCACACCCACAATGAAAACCCTAAGTGAGAGCTGTAGGGACCAGAGACACTTCCCTGTCGTTTCCACTATTGATTTATCTTTGCACATTGGCAATATCATAGCTGATGAAGTTATTCCGAGACTTGATTAATGCTTGTCCAAACCTTCAAACCAATTTGTTATTATTGGCAATTTTTATCAGTCTCTATGGAGACTCATTATATTGTGAAAAATAATAACAATCATTTAAACTTGAATTGAATTAAGTTGATATGTATACATTGTCATGATTGCAATAAACAATATATAAATAGCCATGTTTGCAGTAAGCACTATATATTGTTATGATTGCAGTAAACACTATATATTGTTATGATTTCAGATAACTCATATATATATACATATATATATATAGAGAGAGAGAGGGTAGAGAGAGAGAGTCTTGTTTACACCACCACTAGATGGTGTTAGCCTGCTGTATTATTTTAAAGTCTGCTGTGGTGTACTTCATAGGCTTTAGAGAAAGACAAAGTTTGGCCCATAAATGTTGTCAGGAGCTTAACAATAAAAGATGCTTTCATATTTCAGCACAATTCTACTTTCAAATGCAGTCTGATCATTTCCTGATCATCACAACCAAGGTAATTAATTCATCCGTTTTTTTTCTTTCAAATATTTGTCTCCTTACTGTTAATGTTGGACAGCCACTTGGAGTTTAAGTTTTGGACTCTTTTTTTCGCAGCTAAAACAACTGCCAGCCTTTTCGTCCTGACTCCTACATCTTATCATACTTTTGAGATATACATACTCTGAGAACTTGAGTTTCATCTCGAGCTTGAGATTGGATTCATGGACATTTTTGTAATTAAGATGTAGTTTTCCTGCTTCAACAGCAGGGGGCAGTACTTATCTCATGGCAATGTTGAAACCACACCCACAATGAAAACCCTAAGTGAGAGCTGTAGGGACCAGAGACACTTCCCTGTCGTTTCCACTGTTGATTTATCTTTGCACATTGGCAATATCATAGCTGATGAAGTTATTCCGAGGCTTGATTAATGCTAGTCCAAACCTTCAAACCAATTTGTTAGTATTGGTAATTTTTATCAGTCTCTATGGAGACTCATTATATTGTGAAAAATAATAACAATCATTTAAACTTGAATTGAATTAAGTTGATATGTATACATTGTCATGATTGCAATAAACCATATATAAATAGTAATGTTTGCAGTAAGCACTATATATTGTTATGATTGCAGTAAACACTATATATTGTTATGATTTCAGATAACTCATACATATATACATAGAGAGAGAGAGAGAGAGAGAGAGTCTTGTTTACACCACCACTAGATGGTGTTAGCCTGCTGTATTATTTTAAAGTCTTCTGTGGTGTACTTCATAGGCTTTAGAGAAAGACAAAGTTTGGCCCATAAATGTTGTCAGGAGCTTAACAATAAAAGATGCTTTCATATTTCAGCACAATTCTACTTTCAAATGCAGTCTGATCATTTCCTGATCATCACAACCAAGGTAATTAATTCATCCGTTTTTTTTCTTTCAAATATTTGTCTCCTTACTGTTAATGTTGGACAGCCACTTGGAGTTTAAGTTTTGGACTCTTTATTTCGCAGCTAAAACAACTGCCAGCCTTTTCGTCCTGACTCTTACATCTTATCATACTTTTGAGATATACATACTCTGAGAACTTGAGTTTCATCTCGAGCTTGAGATTGGATTCATGGACATTTTTGTAATCAAGATGTAGTTTTCCTGCTTCAACAGCAGGGGGCAGTACTTATCTCATGGCAATGTTGAAACCACACCCACAATGAAAACACTAAGTGAGAGCTGTAGGGCCCAGAGACACTTCCCTGTCGTTTCCACTGTTGATTTATCTTTGCACATTGGCAATATCATAGCTGATGAAGTTATTCCGAGGCTTGATTAATGCTAGTCCAAACCTTCAAACCAATTTGTTAGTATTGGTAATTTTTATCAGTCTCTATGGAGAGTCATTATATTGTGAAAAATAATAACAATCATTTAAGCTTGAATTGAATTAAGTTGATATGTATACATTGTCATGATTGCAATAAACAATATATAAATAGTCATGTTTGCAGTAAGCACTATATATTGTTATGATTGCAGTAAACACTATATATTGTTATGATTTCAGATAACTCATATATATATACATATATAGAGAGAGAGAGAGAGAGAGGGTAGAGAGAGAGAGTCTTGTTTACACCACCACTAGATGGTGTTAGCCTGCTGTATTATTTTAAAGTCTGCTGTGGTGTACTTCATAGGCTTTAGAGAAAGACAAAGTTTGGCCCATAAATGTTGTCAGGAGCTTAACAATAAAAGATGCTTTCATATTTCAGCACAATTCTACTTTCAAATGCAGTCTGATCATTTCCTGATCATCACAACCAAGGTAATTAATTCATCCGTTTTTTTTCTTTCAAATATTTGTCTCCTTACTGTTAATGTTGGACAGCCACTTGGAGTTTAAGTTTTGGACTCTTTATTTCGCAGCTAAAACAACTGCCAGCCTTTTCGTCCTGACTCTTACATCTTATCGTACTTTTGAGATATACATACTCTGAGAACTTGAGTTTCATCTCGAGCTTGAGATTGGATTCATGGACATTTTTGTAATCAAGATGTAGTTTTCCTGCTTCAACAGCAGGGGGCAGTACTTATCTCATGGCAATGTTGAAACCACACCCACAATGAAAACCCTAAGTGAGAGCTGTAGGGACCAGAGACACTTCCCTGTCGTTTCCACTATTGATTTATCTTTGCACATTGGCAATATCATAGCTGATGAAGTTATTCCGAGACTTGATTAATGCTTGTCCAAACCTTCAAACCAATTTGTTATTATTGGCAATTTTTATCAGTCTCTATGGAGACTCATTATATTGTGAAAAATAATAACAATCATTTAAACTTGAATTGAATTAAGTTGATATGTATACATTGTCATGATTGCAATAAACAATATATAAATAGCCATGTTTGCAGTAAGCACTATATATTGTTATGATTGCAGTAAACACTATATATTGTTATGATTTCAGATAACTCATATATATATACATATATATATATAGAGAGAGAGAGGGTAGAGAGAGAGAGTCTTGTTTACACCACCACTAGATGGTGTTAGCCTGCTGTATTATTTTAAAGTCTGCTGTGGTGTACTTCATAGGCTTTAGAGAAAGACAAAGTTTGGCCCATAAATGTTGTCAGGAGCTTAACAATAAAAGATGCTTTCATATTTCAGCACAATTCTACTTTCAAATGCAGTCTGATCATTTCCTGATCATCACAACCAAGGTAATTAATTCATCCGTTTTTTTTCTTTCAAATATTTGTCTCCTTACTGTTAATGTTGGACAGCCACTTGGAGTTTAAGTTTTGGACTCTTTTTTTCGCAGCTAAAACAACTGCCAGCCTTTTCGTCCTGACTCCTACATCTTATCATACTTTTGAGATATACATACTCTGAGAACTTGAGTTTCATCTCGAGCTTGAGATTGGATTCATGGACATTTTTGTAATTAAGATGTAGTTTTCCTGCTTCAACAGCAGGGGGCAGTACTTATCTCATGGCAATGTTGAAACCACACCCACAATGAAAACCCTAAGTGAGAGCTGTAGGGACCAGAGACACTTCCCTGTCGTTTCCACTGTTGATTTATCTTTGCACATTGGCAATATCATAGCTGATGAAGTTATTCCGAGGCTTGATTAATGCTAGTCCAAACCTTCAAACCAATTTGTTAGTATTGGTAATTTTTATCAGTCTCTATGGAGACTCATTATATTGTGAAAAATAATAACAATCATTTAAACTTGAATTGAATTAAGTTGATATGTATACATTGTCATGATTGCAATAAACCATATATAAATAGTAATGTTTGCAGTAAGCACTATATATTGTTATGATTGCAGTAAACACTATATATTGTTATGATTTCAGATAACTCATACATATATACATAGAGAGAGAGAGAGAGAGAGAGAGTCTTGTTTACACCACCACTAGATGGTGTTAGCCTGCTGTATTATTTTAAAGTCTTCTGTGGTGTACTTCATAGGCTTTAGAGAAAGACAAAGTTTGGCCCATAAATGTTGTCAGGAGCTTAACAATAAAAGATGCTTTCATATTTCAGCACAATTCTACTTTCAAATGCAGTCTGATCATTTCCTGATCATCACAACCAAGGTAATTAATTCATCCGTTTTTTTTCTTTCAAATATTTGTCTCCTTACTGTTAATGTTGGACAGCCACTTGGAGTTTAAGTTTTGGACTCTTTATTTCGCAGCTAAAACAACTGCCAGCCTTTTCGTCCTGACTCTTACATCTTATCATACTTTTGAGATATACATACTCTGAGAACTTGAGTTTCATCTCGAGCTTGAGATTGGATTCATGGACATTTTTGTAATCAAGATGTAGTTTTCCTGCTTCAACAGCAGGGGGCAGTACTTATCTCATGGCAATGTTGAAACCACACCCACAATGAAAACACTAAGTGAGAGCTGTAGGGCCCAGAGACACTTCCCTGTCGTTTCCACTGTTGATTTATCTTTGCACATTGGCAATATCATAGCTGATGAAGTTATTCCGAGTCTTGATTAATGCTAGTCCAAACCTTCAAACCAATTTGTTAGTATTGGTAATTTTTATCAGTCTCTATGGAGAGTCATTATATTGTGAAAAATAATAACAATCATTTAAGCTTGAATTGAATTAAGTTGATATGTATACATTGTCATGATTGCAATAAACAATATATAAATAGTCATGTTTGCAGTAAGCACTATATATTGTTATGATTGCAGTAAACACTATATATTGTTATGATTTCAGATAACTCATATATATATACATATATAGAGAGAGAGAGAGAGAGAGGGTAGAGAGAGAGAGTCTTGTTTACACCACCACTAGATGGTGTTAGCCTGCTGTATTATTTTAAAGTCTGCTGTGGTGTACTTCATAGGCTTTAGAGAAAGACAAAGTTTGGCCCATAAATGTTGTCAGGAGCTTAACAATAAAAGATGCTTTCATATTTCAGCACAATTCTACTTTCAAATGCAGTCTGATCATTTCCTGATCATCACAACCAAGGTAATTAATTCATCCGTTTTTTTTCTTTCAAATATTTGTCTCCTTACTGTTAATGTTGGACAGCCACTTGGAGTTTAAGTTTTGGACTCTTTATTTCGCAGCTAAAACAACTGCCAGCCTTTTCGTCCTGACTCTTACATCTTAACGTACTTTTGAGATATACATACTCTGAGAACTTGAGTTTCATCTCGAGCTTGAGATTGGATTCATGGACATTTTTGTAATCAAGATGTAGTTTTCCTGCTTCAACAGCAGGGGGCAGTACTTATCTCATGGCAATGTTGAAACCACACCCACAATGAAAACCCTAAGTGAGAGCTGTAGGGACCAGAGACACTTCCCTGTCGTTTCCACTATTGATTTATCTTTGCACATTGGCAATATCATAGCTGATGAAGTTATTCCGAGACTTGATTAATGCTAGTCCAAACCTTCAAACCAATTTGTTATTATTGGCAATTTTTATCAGTCTCTATGGAGACTCATTATATTGTGAAAAATAATAACAATCATTTAAACTTGAATTGAATTAAGTTGATATGTATACATTGTCATGATTGCAATAAACAATATATAAATAGCCATGTTTGCAGTAAGCACTATATATTGTTATGATTGCAGTAAACACTATATATTGTTATGATTTCAGATAACTCATATATATATACATATATATATATAGAGAGAGAGAGGGTAGAGAGAGAGAGTCTTGTTTACACCACCACTAGATGGTGTTAGCCTGCTGTATTATTTTAAAGTCTGCTGTGGTGTACTTCATAGGCTTTAGAGAAAGACAAAGTTTGGCCCATAAATGTTGTCAGGAGCTTAACAATAAAAGATGCTTTCATATTTCAGCACAATTCTACTTTCAAATGCAGTCTGATCATTTCCTGATCATCACAACCAAGGTAATTAATTCATCCGTTTTTTTTCTTTCAAATATTTGTCTCCTTACTGTTAATGTTGGACAGCCACTTGGAGTTTAAGTTTTGGACTCTTTATTTCGCAGCTAAAACAACTGCCAGCCTTTTCGTCCTGACTCTTACATCTTATCATACTTTTGAGATATACATACTCTGAGAACTTGAGTTTCATCTCGAGCTTGAGATTGGATTCATGGACATTTTTGTAATCAAGATGTAGTTTTCCTGCTTCAACAGCAGGGGGCAGTACTTATCTCATGGCAATGTTGAAACCACACCCACAATGAAAACCCTAAGTGAGAGCTGTAGGGACCAGAGACACTTCCCTGTCGTTTCCACTATTGATTTATCTTTGCACATTGGCAATATCATAGCTGATGAAGTTATTCCGAGGCTTGATTAATGCTAGTCCAAACCTTCAAACCAATTTGTTAGTATTGGTAATTTTTATCAGTCTCTATGGAGGCTCATTATATTGTGAAAAATAATAACAATCATTTAAACTTGAATTGAATTAAGTTGATATGTATACATTGTCATGATTGCAATAAACAATATATAAATAGCCATGTTTGCAGTAAGCACTATATATTGTTATGATTGCAGTAAACACTATATATTGTTATGATTTCAGATAACTCATATATATATACATATATATATAGAGAGAGAGAGAGGGTAGAGAGAGAGAGTCTTGTTTACACCACCACTAGATGGTGTTAGCCTGCTGTATTATTTTAAAGTCTGCTGTGGTGTACTTCATAGGCTTTAGAGAAAGACAAAGTTTGGCCCATAAATGTTGTCAGGAGCTTAACAATAAAAGATGCTTTCATATTTCAGCACAATTCTACTTTCAAATGCAGTCTGATCATTTCCTGATCATCACAACCAAGGTAATTAATTCATCCGTTTTTTTTCTTTCAAATATTTGTCTCCTTACTGTTAATGTTGGACAGCCACTTGGAGTTTAAGTTTTGGACTCTTTTTTTCGCAGCTAAAACAACTGCCAGCCTTTTCGTCCTGACTCTTACATCTTATCATACTTTTGAGATATACATACTCTGAGAACTTGAGTTTCATCTCGAGCTTGAGATTGGATTCATGGACATTTTTGTAATTAAGATGTAGTTTTCCTGCTTCAACAGCAGGGGGAGGTATTTATCTCATGGCAATGTTGAAACCACACCCACAATGAAAACCCTAAGTGAGAGCTGTAGGGACCAGAGACACTTCCCTGTCGTTTCCACTGTTGATTTATCTTTGCACATTGGCAATATCATAGCTGATGAAGTTATTCCGAGGCTTGATTAATGCTAGTCCAAACCTTCAAACCGATTTGTTAGTATTGGTAATTTTTATCAGTCTCTATGGAGACTCATTATATTGTGAAAAATAATAACAATCATTTAAACTTGAATTGAATTAAGTTGATATGTATACATTGTCATGATTGCAATAAACAATATATAAATAGCCATGTTTGCAGTAAGCACTATATATTGTTATGATTGCAGTAAACACTATATATTGTTATGATTTCAGATAACTCATATATATATACATATATATATAGAGAGAGAGAGAGGGTAGAGAGAGAGAGTCTTGTTTACACCACCACTAGATGGTGTTAGCCTGCTGTATTATTTTAAAGTCTGCTGTGGTGTACTTCATAGGCTTTAGAGAAAGACAAAGTTTGGCCCATAAATGTTGTCAGGAGCTTAACAATAAAAGATGCTTTCATATTTCAGCACAATTCTACTTTCAAATGCAGTCTGATCATTTCCTGATCATCACAACCAAGGTAATTAATTCATCCGTTTTTTTTCTTTCAAATATTTGTCTCCTTACTGTTAATGTTGGACAGCCACTTGGAGTTTAAGTTTTGGACTCTTTTTTTCGCAGCTAAAACAACTGCCAGCCTTTTCGTCCTGACTCTTACATCTTATCATACTTTTGAGATATACATACTCTGAGAACTTGAGTTTCATCTCGAGCTTGAGATTGGATTCATGGACATTTTTGTAATTAAGATGTAGTTTTCCTGCTTCAACAGCAGGGGGCAGTACTTATCTCATGGCAATGTTGAAACCACACCCACAATGAAAACCCTAAGTGAGAGCTGTAGGGACCAGAGACACTTCCCTGTCGTTTCCACTGTTGATTTATCTTTACACATTGGCAATATCATAGCTGATGAAGTTATTCCGAGGCTTGATTAATGCTAGTCCAAACCTTCAAACAAATTTTTTAGTATTGGTAATTTTTATCAGTCTCTATGGAGACTCATTATATTGTGAAAAATAATAACAATCATTTAAACTTGAATTGAATTAAGTTAATATGTATACATTGTCATGATTGCAATAAACAATATATAAATAGTCATGTTTGCAGTAAGCACTATATATTGTTATGATTGCAGTAAACACTATATATTGTTATGATTTCAGATAACTCATACATATATACATAGAGAGAGAGAGAGAGAGAGAGAGAGTCTTGTTTACACCACCACTAGATGGTGTTAGCCTGCTGTATTATTTTAAAGTCTGCTGTGGTGTACTTCATAGGCTTTAGAGAAAGACAAAGTTTGGCCCATAAATGTTGTCAGGAGCTTAACAATAAAAGATGCTTTCATATTTCAGCACAATTCTACTTTCAAATGCAGTCTGATCATTTCCTGATCATCACAACCAAGGTAATTAATTCATCCGTTTTTTTTCTTTCAAATATTTGTCTCCTTACTGTTAATGTTGGACAGCCACTTGGAGTTTAAGTTTTGGACTCTTTATTTCGCAGCTAAAACAACTGCCAGCCTTTTCGTCCTGACTCTTACATCTTATCATACTTTTGAGATATACATACTCTGAGAACTTGAGTTTCATCTCGAGCTTGAGATTGGATTCATGGACATTTTTGTAATTAAGATGTAGTTTTCCTGCTTCAACAGCAGGGGGCAGTACTTATCTCATGGCAATGTTGAAACCACACCCACAATGAAAACCCTAAGTGAGAGCTGTAGGGACCAGAGACACTTCCCTGTCGTTTCCACTGTTGATTTATCTTTGCACATTGGCAATATCATAGCTGATGAAGTTATTCCGAGGCTTGATTAATGCTAGTCCAAACCTTCAAACCAATTTGTTAGTATTGGTAATTTTTATCAGTCTCTATGGAAACTCATTATATTGTGAAAAATAATAAAAATCATTTAAACTTGAATTGAATTAATTTGATATGTATACATTGTCATGATTGCAATAAACAATATATAAATAGTCATGTTTGCAGTAAGCACTATATATTGTTATGATTGCAGTAAACACTATATATTGTTATGATTTCAGATAACTCATACATATATACATAGAGAGAGAGAGAGAGAGAGAGAGAGAGAGAGAGAGAGTCTTGTTTACACCACCACTAGATGGTGTTAGCCTGCTGTATTATTTTAAAGTCTGCTGTGGTGTACTTCATAGGCTTTAGAGAAAGACAAAGTTTGGCCCATAAATGTTGTCAGGAGCTTAACAATAAAAGATGCTTTCATATTTCAGCACAATTCTACTTTCAAATGCAGTCTGATCATTTCCTGATCATCACAACCAAGGTAATTAATTCATCCGTTTTTTTTCTTTCAAATATTTGTCTCCTTACTGTTAATGTTGGACAGCCACTTGGAGTTTAAGTTTTGGACTCTTTATTTCGCAGCTAAAACAACTGCCAGCCTTTTCGTCCTGACTCTTACATCTTATCGTACTTTTGAGATATACATACTCTGAGAACTTGAGTTTCATCTCGAGCTTGAGATTGGATTCATGGACATTTTTGTAATCAAGATGTAGTTTTCCTGCTTCAACAGCAGGGGGCAGTACTTATCTCATGGCAATGTTGAAACCACACCCACAATGAAAACCCTAAGTGAGAGCTGTAGGGACCAGAGACACTTCCCTGTCGTTTCCATTGTTAATTTATCTTTGCGCAGTGACAGTATTGTAGCCTATGAGGTTTATCCGAGGCGCGATTATTGCTATTTGAAAACTTTAACCAATACCCCGCCTTGATGACTTGAAATATAGTCAGAAAAGGCAATTTTTGTCAGTCTCTATGGAGACTCACTATATTGTGAAAGATAATAATAATCATTTATACTTGAACTGAATTAAGTTGGTGATATGGTATACAATGTCATGATTGCAATAAACAATATATAAATAGTCATGTTTGCAGTAAACACTATATATTATGATTTCAGATAACTCATATATATATATATATACATATAGAGAGAGAGAGAGAGAGAGGGTAGAGAGAGAGAGTCTTGTTTACACCACCACTAGATGGTGTTAGCCTGCTGTATTATTTTAAAGTCTTCTGTGGGGTACTTCATAGGCTTTAGAGAAAGACAAAGTTTGGCCCATAAATGTTGTCAGGAGCTTAACAATAAAAGATGCTTTCATATTACAGCACAATTCTACTTTCAAATGCAGTCTGATCATTTCCTGATCATCACAACCAAGGTAATTAATTCATCCGTTTTTTTTCTTTCAAATATTTGTCTCCTTACTGTTAATGTTGGACAGCCACTTGGAGTTTAAGTTTTGGACTCTTTATTTCGCAACTAAAACAACTGCCAGCCTTTTCGTCCTGACTCTTACATCTTATCATACTTTTGAGATATACATACTCTGAGAACTTGAGTTTCATCTCGAGCTTGAGATTGGATTCATGGACATTTTTGTAATCAAGATGTAGTTTTCCTGCTTCAACAGCAGGGGGCAGTACTTATCTCATGGCAATGTTGAAACCACACCCACAATGAAAACCCTAAGTGAGAGCTGTAGGGCCCAGAGACACTTCCCTGTCGTTTCCACTGTTGATTTATCTTTGCACATTGGCAATATCATAGCTGATGAAGTTATTCCGAGTCTTGATTAATGCTAGTCCAAACCTTCAAACCAATTTGTTAGTATTGGTAATTTTTATCAGTCTCTATGGAGACTCATTATATTGTGAAAAATAATAACAATCATTTAAACTTGAATTGAATTAAGTTGATATGTATACATTGTCATGATTGCAATAAACAATATATAAATAGTCATGTTTGCAGTAAGCACTATATATTGTTATGATTGCAGTAAACACTATATATTGTTATGATTTCAGATAACTCATATATATATACATATATATAGAGAGAGAGAGAGAGAGGGTAGAGAGAGAGAGTCTTGTTTACACCACCACTAGATGGTGTTAGCCTGCTGTATTATTTTAAAGTCTGCTGTGGTGTACTTCATAGGCTTTAGAGAAAGACAAAGTTTGGCCCATAAATGTTGTCAGGAGCTTAACAATAAAAGATGCTTTCATATTTCAGCACAATTCTACTTTCAAATGCAGTCTGATCATTTCCTGATCATCACAACCAAGGTAATTAATTCATCCGTTTTTTTTCTTTCAAATATTTGTCTCCTTACTGTTAATGTTGGACAGCCACTTGGAGTTTAAGTTTTGGACTCTTTTTTTCGCAGCTAAAACAACTGCCAGCCTTTTCGTCCTGACTCTTACATCTTATCATACTTTTGAGATATACATACTCTGAGAACTTGAGTTTCATCTCGAGCTTGAGATTGGATTCATGGACATTTTTGTAATTAAGATGTAGTTTTCCTGCTTCAACAGCAGGGGGCAGTACTTATCTCATGGCAATGTTGAAACCACACCCACAATGAAAACCCTAAGTGAGAGCTGTAGGGACCAGAGACACTTCCCTGTCGTTTCCACTGTTGATTTATCTTTGCACATTGGCAATATCATAGCTGATGAAATTATTCCGAGACTTGATTAATGCTAGTCCAAACCTTCAAACCAATTTGATATTATTGGCAATTTTTATCAGTCTCTATGGAGACTCATTATATTGTGAAAAATAATAACAATCATTTAAATTTGAATTGAATTAAGTTGATATGTATACATTGTCATGATTGCAATAAACAATATATAAATAGCCATGTTTGCAGTAAGCACTATATATTGTTATGATTGCAGTAAACACTATATATTGTTATGATTTCAGATAACTCATATATATATACATATATATATATAGAGAGAGAGGGGGTAGAGAGAGAGAGTCTTGTTTACACCACCACTAGATGGTGTTAGCCTGCTGTATTATTTTAAAGTCTGCTGTGGTGTACTTCATAGGCTTTAGAGAAAGACAAAGTTTGGCCCATAAATGTTGTCAGGAGCTTAACAATAAAAGATGCTTTCATATTTCAGCACAATTCGACTTTCAAATGCAGTCTGATCATTTCCTGATCATCACAACCAAGGTAATTAATTCATCCGTTTTTTTTCTTTCAAATATTTGTCTCCTTACTGTTAATGTTGGACAGCCACTTGGAGTTTAAGTTTTGGACTCTTTTTTTCGCAGCTAAAACAACTGCCAGCCTTTTCGTCCTGACTCTTACATCTTATCATACTTTTGAGATATACATACTCTGAGAACTTGAGTTTCATCTCGAGCTTGAGATTGGATTCATGGACATTTTTGTAATTAAGATGTAGTTTTCCTGCTTCAACAGCAGGGGGCAGTACTTATCTCATGGCAATGTTGAAACCACACCCACAATGAAAACCCTAAGTGAGAGCTGTAGGGACCAGAGACACTTCCCTGTCGTTTCCACTGTTGATTTATCTTTGCACATTGGCAATATCATAGCTGATGAAGTTATTCCGAGGCTTGATTAATGCTAGTCCAAACCTTCAAACCAATTTGTTAGTATTAGCAATTTTTATCAGTCTCTATGGAGACTCATTATATTGTGAAAAATAATAACAATCATTTAAACTTGAATTGAATTAAGTTGATATGTATACATTGTCATGATTGCAATAAACAATATATAAATAGTCATGTTTGCAGTAAGAACTATATATTGTTATGATTGCAGTAAACACTATATATTGTTATGATTTCAGATAACTTATATATATATACATATATATAGAGAGAGAGAGAGAGGGTAGAGAGAGAGAGTCTTGTTTACACCACCACTAGATGGTGTTAGCCTGCTGTATTATTTTAAAGTCTGCTGTGGTGTACTTCATAGGCTTTAGAGAAAGACAAAGTTTGGCCCATAAATGTTGTCAGGAGCTTAACAATAAAAGATGCTTTCATATTTCAGCACAATTCTACTTTCAAATGCAGTCTGATCATTTCCTGATCATCACAACCAAGGTAATTAATTCATCCGGTTTTTTTCTTTCAAATATTTGTCTCCTTACTGTTAATGTTGGACAGCCACTTGGAGTTTAAGTTTTGGACTCTTTATTTCGCAGCTAAAACAACTGCCAGCCTTTTCGTCCTGACTCTTACATCTTATCGTACTTTTGAGATATACATACTCTGAGAACTTGAGTTTCATCTCGAGCTTGAGATTGGATTCATGGACATTTTTGTAATCAAGATGTAGTTTTCCTGCTTCAACAGCAGGGGGCAGTACTTATCTCATGGCAATGTTGAAACCACACCCACAATGAAAACCCTAAGTGAGAGCTGTAGGGACCAGAGACACTTCCCTGTCGTTTCCACTGTTGATTTATCTTTGCACATTGGCAATATCATAGCTGATGAAGTTATTCCGAGGCTTGATTAATGCTAGTCCAAACCTTCAAACCAATTTGTTAGTATTGGTAATTTTTATCAGTCTCTATGGAGACTCATTATATTGTGAAAAATAATAACAATCATTTAAACTTGAGTTGAATTAAGTTAATATGTATACATTGTCATGATTGCAATAAACAATATATAAATAGTCATGTTTGCAGTAAGCACTATATATTGTTATGATTGCAGTAAACACTATATATTGTTATGATTTCAGATAACTCATACATATATACATAGAGAGAGAGAGAGAGAGAGAGTCTTGTTTACACCACCACTAGATGGTGTTAGCCTGCTGTATTATTTTAAAGTCTGCTGTGGTGTACTTCATAGGCTTTAGAGAAAGACAAAGTTTGGCCCATAAATGTTGTCAGGAGCTTAACAATAAAAGATGCTTTCATATTTCAGCACAATTCTACTTTCAAATGCAGTCTGATCATTTCCTGATCATCACAACCAAGGTAATTAATTCATCCGTTTTTTTTCTTTCAAATATTTGTCTCCTTACTGTTAATGTTGGACAGCCACTTGGAGTTTAAGTTTTGGACTCTTTATTTCGCAGCTAAAACAACTGCCAGCCTTTTCGTCCTGACTCTTACATCTTATCATACTTTTGAGATATACATACTCTGAGAACTTGAGTTTCATCTCGAGCTTGAGATTGGATTCATGGACATTTTTGTAATTAAGATGTAGTTTTCCTGCTTCAACAGCAGGGGGCAGTACTTATCTCATGGCAATGTTGAAACCACACCCACAATGAAAACCCTAAGTGAGAGCTGTAGGGACCAGAGACACTTCCCTGTCGTTTACACTGTTGATTTATTTTTGCACATTGGCAATATCATAGCTGATGAAGTTATTCCGAGGCTTGATTAATGCTAGTCCAAACCTTCAAACCAATTTGTTAGTATTGGTAATTTTTATCAGTCTCTATGGAGACTCATTATATTGTGAAAAATAATAACAATCATTTAAACTTGAATTGAATTAATTTAATATGTATACATTGTCATGATTGCAATAAACAATATATAAATAGTCATGTTTGCAGTAAGCACTATATATTGTTATGATTGCAGTAAACACTATATATTGTTATGATTTCAGATAACTCATACATATATACATAGAGAGAGAGAGAGAGAGAGAGAGTCTTGTTTACACCACCACTAGATGGTGTTAGCCTGCTGTATTATTTTAAAGTCTGCTGTGGTGTACTTCATAGGCTTTAGAGAAAGACAAAGTTTGGCCCATAAATGTTGTCAGGAGCTTAACAATAAAAGATGCTTTCATATTTCAGCACAATTCTACTTTCAAATGCAGTCTGATCATTTCCTGATCATCACAACCAAGGTAATTAATTCATCCGTTTTTTTTCTTTCAAATATTTGTCTCCTTACTGTTAATGTTGGACAGCCACTTGGAGTTTAAGTTTTGGACTCTTTATTTCGCAGCTAAAACAACTGCCAGCCTTTTCGTCCTGACTCTTACATCTTATCGTACTTTTGAGATATACATACTCTGAGAACTTGAGTTTCATCTCGAGCTTGAGATTGGATTCATGGACATTTTTGTAATCAAGATGTAGTTTTCCTGCTTCAACAGCAGGGGGCAGTACTTATCTCATGGCAATGTTGAAACCACACCCACAATGAAAACCCTAAGTGAGAGCTGTAGGGACCAGAGACACTTCCCTGTCGTTTCCACTGTTGATTTATCTTTGCACATTGGCAATATCATAGCTGATGAAGTTATTCCGAGACTTGATTAATGCTAGTCCAAACCTTCAAACCAATTTGTTATTATTGGTAATTTTTATCAGTCTCTATGGAGACTCATTATATTGTGAAAAATAATAACAATCATTTAAACTTGAATTGAATTAAGTTGATATGTATACATTGTCATGATTGCAATAAACAATATATAAATAGCCATGTTTGCAGTAAGCACTATATATTGTTATGATTGCAGTAAACACTATATATTGTTATGATTTCAGATAACTCATATATATATACATATATATATATATAGAGAGAGAGGGTAGAGAGAGAGAGTCTTGTTTACACCACCACTAGATGGTGTTAGCCTGCTGTATTATTTTAAAGTCTGCTGTGGTGTACTTCATAGGCTTTAGAGAAAGACAAAGTTTGGCCCATAAATGTTGTCAGGAGCTTAACAATAAAAGATGCTTTCATATTTCAGCACAATTCTACTTTCAAATGCAGTCTGATCATTTCCTGATCATCACAACCAAGGTAATTAATTCATCCGTTTTTTTTCTTTCAAATATTTGTCTCCTTACTGTTAATGTTGGACAGCCACTTGGAGTTTAAGTTTTGGACTCTTTTTTTCGCAGCTAAAACAACTGCCAGCCTTTTCGTCCTGACTCTTACATCTTATCATACTTTTGAGATATACATACTCTGAGAACTTGAGTTTCATCTCGAGCTTGAGATTGGATTCATGGACATTTTTGTAATTAAGATGTAGTTTTCCAGATTCAACAGCAGGGGGCAGTACTTATCTCATGGCAATGTTGAAACCACACCCACAATGAAAACCCTAAGTGAGAGCTGTAGGGACCAGAGACACTTCCCTGTCGTTTCCACTGTTGATTTATCTTTGCACATTGGCAATATCATAGCTGATGAAGTTATTCCGAGGCTTGATTAATGCTAGTCCAAACCTTCAAACCGATTTGTTAGTATTGGTAATTTTTATCAGTTTCTATGGAGACTCATTATATTGTGAAAAATAATAACAATCATTTAAACTTGAATTGAATTAAGTTGATATGTATACATTGTCATGATTGCAATAAACAATATATAAATAGTCATGTTTGCAGTAAGCACTATATATTGTTATGATTGCAGTAAACACTATATATTGTTATGATTTCAGATAACTTATATATATATACATATATATATATAGAGAGAGAGAGGGTAGAGAGAGAGAGTCTTGTTTACACCACCACTAGATGGTGTTAGCCTGCTGTATTATTTTAAAGTCTGCTGTGGTGTACTTCATAGGCTTTAGAGAAAGACAAAGTTTGGCCCATAAATGTTGTCAGGAGCTTAACAATAAAAGATGCTTTCATATTTCAGCACAATTCTACTTTCAAATGCAGTCTGATCATTTCCTGATCATCACAACCAAGGTAATTAATTCATCCGTTTTTTTTCTTTCAAATATTTGTCTCCTTACTGTTAATGTTGGACAGCCACTTGGAGTTTAAGTTTTGGACTCTTTATTTCGCAGCTAAAACAACTGCCAGCCTTTTCGTCCTGACTCTTACATCTTATCATACTTTTGAGATATACATACTCTGAGAACTTGAGTTTCATCTCGAGCTTGAGATTGGATTCATGGACATTTTTGTAATCAAGATGTAGTTTTCCTGCTTCAACAGCAGGGGGCAGTACTTATCTCATGGCAATGTTGAAACCACACCCACAATGAAAACCCTAAGTGAGAGCTGTAGGGACCAGAGACACTTCCCTGTCGTTTCCACTGTTGATTTATCTTTGCACATTGGCAATATCATAGCTGATGAAGTTATTCCGAGGCTTGATTAATGCTAGTCCAAACCTTCAAACCAATTTGTTAGTATTGGTAATTTTTATCAGTCTCTATGGAGGCTCATTATATTGTGAAAAATAATAACAATCATTTAAACTTGAATTGAATTAAGTTGATATGTATACATTGTCATGATTGCAATAAACAATATATAAATAGCCATGTTTGCAGTAAGCACTATATATTGTTATGATTGCAGTAAACACTATATATTGTTATGATTTCAGATAACTCATATATATATACATATATATATAGAGAGAGAGAGAGGGTAGAGAGAGAGAGTCTTGTTTACACCACCACTAGATGGTGTTAGCCTGCTGTATTATTTTAAAGTCTGCTGTGGTGTACTTCATAGGCTTTAGAGAAAGACAAAGTTTGGCCCATAAATGTTGTCAGGAGCTTAACAATAAAAGATGCTTTCATATTTCAGCACAATTCTACTTTCAAATGCAGTCTGATCATTTCCTGATCATCACAACCAAGGTAATTAATTCATCCGTTTTTTTTCTTTCAAATATTTGTCTCCTTACTGTTAATGTTGGACAGCCACTTGGAGTTTAAGTTTTGGACTCTTTATTTCGCAGCTAAAACAACTGCCAGCCTTTTCGTCCTGACTCTTACATCTTATCGTACTTTTGAGATATACATACTCTGAGAACTTGAGTTTCATCTCCAGCTTGAGATTGGATTCATGGACATTTTTGTAATCAAGATGTAGTTTTCCTGCTTCAACAGCAGGGGGAGGTATTTATCTCATGGCAATGTTGAAACCACACCCACAATGAAAACCCTAAGTGAGAGCTGTAGGGACCAGAGACACTTCCCTGTCGTTTCCACTGTTGATTTATCTTTGCACATTGGCAATATCATAGCTGATGAAGTTATTCCGAGGTTTGATTAATGCTAGTCCAAACCTTCAAACCAATTTGTTAGTATTAGCAATTTTTATCAGTCTCTATGGAGACTCATTATATTGTGAAAAATAATAACAATCATTTAAACTTGTATTGAATTAAGTTGATATGTATACATTGTCATGATTGCAATAAACAATATATAAATAGTCATGTTTGCAGTAAGAACTATATATTGTTATGATTGCAGTAAACACTATATATTGTTATGATTTCAGATAACTTATATATATATACATATATATATATATAGAGAGAGAGGGTAGAGAGAGAGAGTCTTGTTTACACCACCACTAGATGGTGTTAGCCTGCTGTATTATTTTAAAGTCTGCTGTGGTGTACTTCATAGGCTTTAGAGAAAGACAAAGTTTGGCCCATAAATGTTGTCAGGAGCTTAACAATAAAAGATGCTTTCATATTTCAGCACAATTCTACTTTCAAATGCAGTCTGATCATTTCCTGATCATCACAACCAAGGTAATTAATTCATCCGTTTTTTTTCTTTCAAATATTTGTCTCCTTACTGTTAATGTTGGACAGCCACTTGGAGTTTAAGTTTTGGACTCTTTTTTTCGCAGCTAAAACAACTGCCAGCCTTTTCGTCCTGACTCCTACATCTTATCATACTTTTGAGATATACATACTCTGAGAACTTGAGTTTCATCTCGAGCTTGAGATTGGATTCATGGACATTTTTGTAATTAAGATGTAGTTTTCCTGCTTCAACAGCAGGGGGCAGTACTTATCTCATGGCAATGTTGAAACCACACCCACAATGAAAACCCTAAGTGAGAGCTGTAGGGACCAGAGACACTTCCCTGTCGTTTCCACTGTTGATTTATCTTTGCACATTGGCAATATCATAGCTGATGAAGTTATTCCGAGGCTTGATTAATGCTAGTCCAAACCTTCAAACCAATTTGTTAGTATTGGTAATTTTTATCAGTCTCTATGGAGACTCATTATATTGTGAAAAATAATAACAATCATTTAAACTTGAATTGAATTAAGTTGATATGTATACATTGTCATGATTGCAATAAACCATATATAAATAGTAATGTTTGCAGTAAGCACTATATATTGTTATGATTGCAGTAAACACTATATATTGTTATGATTTCAGATAACTCATACATATATACATAGAGAGAGAGAGAGAGAGAGAGAGTCTTGTTTACACCACCACTAGATGGTGTTAGCCTGCTGTATTATTTTAAAGTCTTCTGTGGTGTACTTCATAGGCTTTAGAGAAAGACAAAGTTTGGCCCATAAATGTTGTCAGGAGCTTAACAATAAAAGATGCTTTCATATTTCAGCACAATTCTACTTTCAAATGCAGTCTGATCATTTCCTGATCATCACAACCAAGGTAATTAATTCATCCGTTTTTTTTCTTTCAAATATTTGTCTCCTTACTGTTAATGTTGGACAGCCACTTGGAGTTTAAGTTTTGGACTCTTTATTTCGCAGCTAAAACAACTGCCAGCCTTTTCGTCCTGACTCTTACATCTTATCATACTTTTGAGATATACATACTCTGAGAACTTGAGTTTCATCTCGAGCTTGAGATTGGATTCATGGACATTTTTGTAATCAAGATGTAGTTTTCCTGCTTCAACAGCAGGGGGCAGTACTTATCTCATGGCAATGTTGAAACCACACCCACAATGAAAACACTAAGTGAGAGCTGTAGGGCCCAGAGACACTTCCCTGTCGTTTCCACTGTTGATTTATCTTTGCACATTGGCAATATCATAGCTGATGAAGTTATTCCGAGGCTTGATTAATGCTAGTCCAAACCTTCAAACCAATTTGTTAGTATTGGTAATTTTTATCAGTCTCTATGGAGAGTCATTATATTGTGAAAAATAATAACAATCATTTAAGCTTGAATTGAATTAAGTTGATATGTATACATTGTCATGATTGCAATAAACAATATATAAATAGTCATGTTTGCAGTAAGCACTATATATTGTTATGATTGCAGTAAACACTATATATTGTTATGATTTCAGATAACTCATATATATATACATATATAGAGAGAGAGAGAGAGAGAGGGTAGAGAGAGAGAGTCTTGTTTACACCACCACTAGATGGTGTTAGCCTGCTGTATTATTTTAAAGTCTGCTGTGGTGTACTTCATAGGCTTTAGAGAAAGACAAAGTTTGGCCCATAAATGTTGTCAGGAGCTTAACAATAAAAGATGCTTTCATATTTCAGCACAATTCTACTTTCAAATGCAGTCTGATCATTTCCTGATCATCACAACCAAGGTAATTAATTCATCCGTTTTTTTTCTTTCAAATATTTGTCTCCTTACTGTTAATGTTGGACAGCCACTTGGAGTTTAAGTTTTGGACTCTTTATTTCGCAGCTAAAACAACTGCCAGCCTTTTCGTCCTGACTCTTACATCTTATCGTACTTTTGAGATATACATACTCTGAGAACTTGAGTTTCATCTCGAGCTTGAGATTGGATTCATGGACATTTTTGTAATCAAGATGTAGTTTTCCTGCTTCAACAGCAGGGGGCAGTACTTATCTCATGGCAATGTTGAAACCACACCCACAATGAAAACCCTAAGTGAGAGCTGTAGGGACCAGAGACACTTCCCTGTCGTTTCCACTATTGATTTATCTTTGCACATTGGCAATATCATAGCTGATGAAGTTATTCCGAGACTTGATTAATGCTTGTCCAAACCTTCAAACCAATTTGTTATTATTGGCAATTTTTATCAGTCTCTATGGAGACTCATTATATTGTGAAAAATAATAACAATCATTTAAACTTGAATTGAATTAAGTTGATATGTATACATTGTCATGATTGCAATAAACAATATATAAATAGCCATGTTTGCAGTAAGCACTATATATTGTTATGATTGCAGTAAACACTATATATTGTTATGATTTCAGATAACTCATATATATATACATATATATATATAGAGAGAGAGAGGGTAGAGAGAGAGAGTCTTGTTTACACCACCACTAGATGGTGTTAGCCTGCTGTATTATTTTAAAGTCTGCTGTGGTGTACTTCATAGGCTTTAGAGAAAGACAAAGTTTGGCCCATAAATGTTGTCAGGAGCTTAACAATAAAAGATGCTTTCATATTTCAGCACAATTCTACTTTCAAATGCAGTCTGATCATTTCCTGATCATCACAACCAAGGTAATTAATTCATCCGTTTTTTTTCTTTCAAATATTTGTCTCCTTACTGTTAATGTTGGACAGCCACTTGGAGTTTAAGTTTTGGACTCTTTTTTTCGCAGCTAAAACAACTGCCAGCCTTTTCGTCCTGACTCCTACATCTTATCATACTTTTGAGATATACATACTCTGAGAACTTGAGTTTCATCTCGAGCTTGAGATTGGATTCATGGACATTTTTGTAATTAAGATGTAGTTTTCCTGCTTCAACAGCAGGGGGCAGTACTTATCTCATGGCAATGTTGAAACCACACCCACAATGAAAACCCTAAGTGAGAGCTGTAGGGACCAGAGACACTTCCCTGTCGTTTCCACTGTTGATTTATCTTTGCACATTGGCAATATCATAGCTGATGAAGTTATTCCGAGGCTTGATTAATGCTAGTCCAAACCTTCAAACCAATTTGTTAGTATTGGTAATTTTTATCAGTCTCTATGGAGACTCATTATATTGTGAAAAATAATAACAATCATTTAAACTTGAATTGAATTAAGTTGATATGTATACATTGTCATGATTGCAATAAACCATATATAAATAGTAATGTTTGCAGTAAGCACTATATATTGTTATGATTGCAGTAAACACTATATATTGTTATGATTTCAGATAACTCATACATATATACATAGAGAGAGAGAGAGAGAGAGAGAGTCTTGTTTACACCACCACTAGATGGTGTTAGCCTGCTGTATTATTTTAAAGTCTTCTGTGGTGTACTTCATAGGCTTTAGAGAAAGACAAAGTTTGGCCCATAAATGTTGTCAGGAGCTTAACAATAAAAGATGCTTTCATATTTCAGCACAATTCTACTTTCAAATGCAGTCTGATCATTTCCTGATCATCACAACCAAGGTAATTAATTCATCCGTTTTTTTTCTTTCAAATATTTGTCTCCTTACTGTTAATGTTGGACAGCCACTTGGAGTTTAAGTTTTGGACTCTTTATTTCGCAGCTAAAACAACTGCCAGCCTTTTCGTCCTGACTCTTACATCTTATCATACTTTTGAGATATACATACTCTGAGAACTTGAGTTTCATCTCGAGCTTGAGATTGGATTCATGGACATTTTTGTAATCAAGATGTAGTTTTCCTGCTTCAACAGCAGGGGGCAGTACTTATCTCATGGCAATGTTGAAACCACACCCACAATGAAAACACTAAGTGAGAGCTGTAGGGCCCAGAGACACTTCCCTGTCGTTTCCACTGTTGATTTATCTTTGCACATTGGCAATATCATAGCTGATGAAGTTATTCCGAGTCTTGATTAATGCTAGTCCAAACCTTCAAACCAATTTGTTAGTATTGGTAATTTTTATCAGTCTCTATGGAGAGTCATTATATTGTGAAAAATAATAACAATCATTTAAGCTTGAATTGAATTAAGTTGATATGTATACATTGTCATGATTGCAATAAACAATATATAAATAGTCATGTTTGCAGTAAGCACTATATATTGTTATGATTGCAGTAAACACTATATATTGTTATGATTTCAGATAACTCATATATATATACATATATAGAGAGAGAGAGAGAGAGAGGGTAGAGAGAGAGAGTCTTGTTTACACCACCACTAGATGGTGTTAGCCTGCTGTATTATTTTAAAGTCTGCTGTGGTGTACTTCATAGGCTTTAGAGAAAGACAAAGTTTGGCCCATAAATGTTGTCAGGAGCTTAACAATAAAAGATGCTTTCATATTTCAGCACAATTCTACTTTCAAATGCAGTCTGATCATTTCCTGATCATCACAACCAAGGTAATTAATTCATCCGTTTTTTTTCTTTCAAATATTTGTCTCCTTACTGTTAATGTTGGACAGCCACTTGGAGTTTAAGTTTTGGACTCTTTATTTCGCAGCTAAAACAACTGCCAGCCTTTTCGTCCTGACTCTTACATCTTATCGTACTTTTGAGATATACATACTCTGAGAACTTGAGTTTCATCTCGAGCTTGAGATTGGATTCATGGACATTTTTGTAATCAAGATGTAGTTTTCCTGCTTCAACAGCAGGGGGCAGTACTTATCTCATGGCAATGTTGAAACCACACCCACAATGAAAACCCTAAGTGAGAGCTGTAGGGACCAGAGACACTTCCCTGTCGTTTCCACTATTGATTTATCTTTGCACATTGGCAATATCATAGCTGATGAAGTTATTCCGAGACTTGATTAATGCTAGTCCAAACCTTCAAACCAATTTGTTATTATTGGCAATTTTTATCAGTCTCTATGGAGACTCATTATATTGTGAAAAATAATAACAATCATTTAAACTTGAATTGAATTAAGTTGATATGTATACATTGTCATGATTGCAATAAACAATATATAAATAGCCATGTTTGCAGTAAGCACTATATATTGTTATGATTGCAGTAAACACTATATATTGTTATGATTTCAGATAACTCATATATATATACATATATATATATAGAGAGAGAGAGGGTAGAGAGAGAGAGTCTTGTTTACACCACCACTAGATGGTGTTAGCCTGCTGTATTATTTTAAAGTCTGCTGTGGTGTACTTCATAGGCTTTAGAGAAAGACAAAGTTTGGCCCATAAATGTTGTCAGGAGCTTAACAATAAAAGATGCTTTCATATTTCAGCACAATTCTACTTTCAAATGCAGTCTGATCATTTCCTGATCATCACAACCAAGGTAATTAATTCATCCGTTTTTTTTCTTTCAAATATTTGTCTCCTTACTGTTAATGTTGGACAGCCACTTGGAGTTTAAGTTTTGGACTCTTTATTTCGCAGCTAAAACAACTGCCAGCCTTTTCGTCCTGACTCTTACATCTTATCATACTTTTGAGATATACATACTCTGAGAACTTGAGTTTCATCTCGAGCTTGAGATTGGATTCATGGACATTTTTGTAATCAAGATGTAGTTTTCCTGCTTCAACAGCAGGGGGCAGTACTTATCTCATGGCAATGTTGAAACCACACCCACAATGAAAACCCTAAGTGAGAGCTGTAGGGACCAGAGACACTTCCCTGTCGTTTCCACTATTGATTTATCTTTGCACATTGGCAATATCATAGCTGATGAAGTTATTCCGAGGCTTGATTAATGCTAGTCCAAACCTTCAAACCAATTTGTTAGTATTGGTAATTTTTATCAGTCTCTATGGAGGCTCATTATATTGTGAAAAATAATAACAATCATTTAAACTTGAATTGAATTAAGTTGATATGTATACATTGTCATGATTGCAATAAACAATATATAAATAGCCATGTTTGCAGTAAGCACTATATATTGTTATGATTGCAGTAAACACTATATATTGTTATGATTTCAGATAACTCATATATATATACATATATATATAGAGAGAGAGAGAGGGTAGAGAGAGAGAGTCTTGTTTACACCACCACTAGATGGTGTTAGCCTGCTGTATTATTTTAAAGTCTGCTGTGGTGTACTTCATAGGCTTTAGAGAAAGACAAAGTTTGGCCCATAAATGTTGTCAGGAGCTTAACAATAAAAGATGCTTTCATATTTCAGCACAATTCTACTTTCAAATGCAGTCTGATCATTTCCTGATCATCACAACCAAGGTAATTAATTCATCCGTTTTTTTTCTTTCAAATATTTGTCTCCTTACTGTTAATGTTGGACAGCCACTTGGAGTTTAAGTTTTGGACTCTTTTTTTCGCAGCTAAAACAACTGCCAGCCTTTTCGTCCTGACTCTTACATCTTATCATACTTTTGAGATATACATACTCTGAGAACTTGAGTTTCATCTCGAGCTTGAGATTGGATTCATGGACATTTTTGTAATTAAGATGTAGTTTTCCTGCTTCAACAGCAGGGGGAGGTATTTATCTCATGGCAATGTTGAAACCACACCCACAATGAAAACCCTAAGTGAGAGCTGTAGGGACCAGAGACACTTCCCTGTCGTTTCCACTGTTGATTTATCTTTGCACATTGGCAATATCATAGCTGATGAAGTTATTCCGAGGCTTGATTAATGCTAGTCCAAACCTTCAAACCGATTTGTTAGTATTGGTAATTTTTATCAGTCTCTATGGAGACTCTTTATATTGTGAAAAATAATAACAATCATTTAAACTTGAATTGAATTAAGTTGATATGTATACATTGTCATGATTGCAATAAACAATATATAAATAGCCATGTTTGCAGTAAGCACTATATATTGTTATGATTGCAGTAAACACTATATATTGTTATGATTTCAGATAACTCATATATATATACATATATATATAGAGAGAGAGAGAGGGTAGAGAGAGAGAGTCTTGTTTACACCACCACTAGATGGTGTTAGCCTGCTGTATTATTTTAAAGTCTGCTGTGGTGTACTTCATAGGCTTTAGAGAAAGACAAAGTTTGGCCCATAAATGTTGTCAGGAGCTTAACAATAAAAGATGCTTTCATATTTCAGCACAATTCTACTTTCAAATGCAGTCTGATCATTTCCTGATCATCACAACCAAGGTAATTAATTCATCCGTTTTTTTTCTTTCAAATATTTGTCTCCTTACTGTTAATGTTGGACAGCCACTTGGAGTTTAAGTTTTGGACTCTTTTTTTCGCAGCTAAAACAACTGCCAGCCTTTTCGTCCTGACTCTTACATCTTATCATACTTTTGAGATATACATACTCTGAGAACTTGAGTTTCATCTCGAGCTTGAGATTGGATTCATGGACATTTTTGTAATTAAGATGTAGTTTTCCTGCTTCAACAGCAGGGGGCAGTACTTATCTCATGGCAATGTTGAAACCACACCCACAATGAAAACCCTAAGTGAGAGCTGTAGGGACCAGAGACACTTCCCTGTCGTTTCCACTGTTGATTTATCTTTACACATTGGCAATATCATAGCTGATGAAGTTATTCCGAGGCTTGATTAATGCTAGTCCAAACCTTCAAACAAATTTTTTAGTATTGGTAATTTTTATCAGTCTCTATGGAGACTCATTATATTGTGAAAAATAATAACAATCATTTAAACTTGAATTGAATTAAGTTAATATGTATACATTGTCATGATTGCAATAAACAATATATAAATAGTCATGTTTGCAGTAAGCACTATATATTGTTATGATTGCAGTAAACACTATATATTGTTATGATTTCAGATAACTCATACATATATACATAGAGAGAGAGAGAGAGAGAGAGAGAGTCTTGTTTACACCACCACTAGATGGTGTTAGCCTGCTGTATTATTTTAAAGTCTGCTGTGGTGTACTTCATAGGCTTTAGAGAAAGACAAAGTTTGGCCCATAAATGTTGTCAGGAGCTTAACAATAAAAGATGCTTTCATATTTCAGCACAATTCTACTTTCAAATGCAGTCTGATCATTTCCTGATCATCACAACCAAGGTAATTAATTCATCCGTTTTTTTTCTTTCAAATATTTGTCTCCTTACTGTTAATGTTGGACAGCCACTTGGAGTTTAAGTTTTGGACTCTTTATTTCGCAGCTAAAACAACTGCCAGCCTTTTCGTCCTGACTCTTACATCTTATCATACTTTTGAGATATACATACTCTGAGAACTTGAGTTTCATCTCGAGCTTGAGATTGGATTCATGGACATTTTTGTAATTAAGATGTAGTTTTCCTGCTTCAACAGCAGGGGGCAGTACTTATCTCATGGCAATGTTGAAACCACACCCACAATGAAAACCCTAAGTGAGAGCTGTAGGGACCAGAGACACTTCCCTGTCGTTTCCACTGTTGATTTATCTTTGCACATTGGCAATATCATAGCTGATGAAGTTATTCCGAGGCTTGATTAATGCTAGTCCAAACCTTCAAACCAATTTGTTAGTATTGGTAATTTTTATCAGTCTCTATGGAAACTCATTATATTGTGAAAAATAATAAAAATCATTTAAACTTGAATTGAATTAATTTGATATGTATACATTGTCATGATTGCAATAAACAATATAT
Organism: Embiotoca jacksoni; assembly: GCF_022577435.1. Lineage (NCBI taxonomy): Eukaryota > Metazoa > Chordata > Actinopteri > Embiotocidae > Embiotoca > Embiotoca jacksoni. The sequence goes on along the minus strand of NW_027185381.1, from coordinate 9,348,295 downwards.
AAATAGTCATGTTTGCAGTAAGCACTATATATTGTTATGATTGCAGTAAACACTATATATTGTTATGATTTCAGATAACTCATACATATATACATAGAGAGAGAGAGAGAGAGAGAGAGAGAGAGAGAGAGAGTCTTGTTTACACCACCACTAGATGGTGTTAGCCTGCTGTATTATTTTAAAGTCTGCTGTGGTGTACTTCATAGGCTTTAGAGAAAGACAAAGTTTGGCCCATAAATGTTGTCAGGAGCTTAACAATAAAAGATGCTTTCATATTTCAGCACAATTCTACTTTCAAATGCAGTCTGATCATTTCCTGATCATCACAACCAAGGTAATTAATTCATCCGTTTTTTTTCTTTCAAATATTTGTCTCCTTACTGTTAATGTTGGACAGCCACTTGGAGTTTAAGTTTTGGACTCTTTATTTCGCAGCTAAAACAACTGCCAGCCTTTTCGTCCTGACTCTTACATCTTATCGTACTTTTGAGATATACATACTCTGAGAACTTGAGTTTCATCTCGAGCTTGAGATTGGATTCATGGACATTTTTGTAATCAAGATGTAGTTTTCCTGCTTCAACAGCAGGGGGCAGTACTTATCTCATGGCAATGTTGAAACCACACCCACAATGAAAACCCTAAGTGAGAGCTGTAGGGACCAGAGACACTTCCCTGTCGTTTCCATTGTTAATTTATCTTTGCGCAGTGACAGTATTGTAGCCTATGAGGTTTATCCGAGGCGCGATTATTGCTATTTGAAAACTTTAACCAATACCCCGCCTTGATGACTTGAAATATAGTCAGAAAAGGCAATTTTTGTCAGTCTCTATGGAGACTCACTATATTGTGAAAGATAATAATAATCATTTATACTTGAACTGAATTAAGTTGGTGATATGGTATACAATGTCATGATTGCAATAAACAATATATAAATAGTCATGTTTGCAGTAAACACTATATATTATGATTTCAGATAACTCATATATATATATATATACATATAGAGAGAGAGAGAGAGAGAGGGTAGAGAGAGAGAGTCTTGTTTACACCACCACTAGATGGTGTTAGCCTGCTGTATTATTTTAAAGTTTTCTGTGGTGTACTTCATAGGCTTTAGAGAAAGACAAAGTTTGGCCCATAAATGTTGTCAGGAGCTTAACAATAAAAGATGCTTTCATATTTCAGCACAATTCTACTTTCAAATGCAGTCTGATCATTTCCTGATCATCACAACCAAGGTAATTAATTCATCCGTTTTTTTTCTTTCAAATATTTGTCTCCTTACTGTTAATGTTGGACAGCCACTTGGAGTTTAAGTTTTGGACTCTTTATTTCGCAGCTAAAACAACTGCCAGCCTTTTCGTCCTGACTCTTACATCTTATCGTACTTTTGAGATATACATACTCTGAGAACTTGAGTTTCATCTCCAGCTTGAGATTGGATTCATGGACATTTTTGTAATCAAGATGTAGTTTTCCTGCTTCAACAGCAGGGGGAGGTATTTATCTCATGGCAATGTTGAAACCACACCCACAATGAAAACCCTAAGTGAGAGCTGTAGGGACCAGAGACACTTCCCTGTCGTTTCCACTGTTGATTTATCTTTGCACATTGGCAATATCATAGCTGATGAAGTTATTCCGAGGCTTGATTAATGCTAGTCCAAACCTTCAAACCAATTTGTTAGTATTAGCAATTTTTGTCAGTCTCTATGGAGACTCATTATATTGTGAAAAATAATAACAATCATTTAAACTTGAATTGAATTAAGTTAATATGTATACATTGTCATGATTGCAATAAACAATATATAAATAGTCATGTTTGCAGTAAGCACTATATATTGTTATGATTGCAGTAAACACTATATATTGTTATGATTTCAGATAACTCATACATATATACATAGAGAGAGAGAGAGAGAGAGAGAGAGAGTCTTGTTTACACCACCACTAGATGGTGTTAGCCTGCTGTATTATTTTAAAGTCTGCTGTGGTGTACTTCATAGGCTTTAGAGAAAGACAAAGTTTGGCCCATAAATGTTGTCAGGAGCTTAACAATAAAAGATGCTTTCATATTTCAGCACAATTCTACTTTCAAATGCAGTCTGATCATTTCCTGATCATCACAACCAAGGTAATTAATTCATCCGTTTTTTTTCTTTCAAATATTTGTCTCCTTACTGTTAATGTTGGACAGCCACTTGGAGTTTAAGTTTTGGACTCTTTATTTCGCAGCTAAAACAACTGCCAGCCTTTTCGTCCTGACTCTTACATCTTATCATACTTTTGAGATATACATACTCTGAGAACTTGAGTTTCATCTCGAGCTTGAGATTGGATTCATGGACATTTTTGTAATTAAGATGTAGTTTTCCTGCTTCAACAGCAGGGGGCAGTACTTATCTCATGGCAATGTTGAAACCACACCCACAATGAAAACCCTAAGTGAGAGCTGTAGGGACCAGAGACACTTCCCTGTCGTTTCCACTGTTGATTTATCTTTGCACATTGGCAATATCATAGCTGATGAAGTTATTCCGAGTCTTGATTAATGCTAGTCCAAACCTTCAAACCAATTTGTTAGTATTGGTAATTTTTATCAGTCTCTATGGAAACTCATTATATTGTGAAAAATAATAAAAATCATTTAAACTTGAATTGAATTAATTTGATATGTATACATTGTCATGATTGCAATAAACAATATATAAATAGTCATGTTTGCAGTAAGCACTATATATTGTTATGATTGCAGTAAACACTATATATTGTTATGATTTCAGATAACTCATATATATATACATATATAGAGAGAGAGAGAGAGAGAGGGTAGAGAGAGAGAGTCTTGTTTACACCACCACTAGATGGTGTTAGCCTGCTGTATTATTTTAAAGTCTGCTGTGGTGTACTTCATAGGCTTTAGAGAAAGACAAAGTTTGGCCCATAAATGTTGTCAGGAGCTTAACAATAAAAGATGCTTTCATATTTCAGCACAATTCTACTTTCAAATGCAGTCTGATCATTTCCTGATCATCACAACCAAGGTAATTAATTCATCCGTTTTTTTTCTTTCAAATATTTGTCTCCTTACTGTTAATGTTGGACAGCCACTTGGAGTTTAAGTTTTGGACTCTTTATTTCGCAGCTAAAACAACTGCCAGCCTTTTCGTCCTGACTCTTACATCTTATCGTACTTTTGAGATATACATACTCTGAGAACTTGAGTTTCATCTCCAGCTTGAGATTGGATTCATGGACATTTTTGTAATCAAGATGTAGTTTTCCTGCTTCAACAGCAGGGGGAGGTATTTATCTCATGGCAATGTTGAAACCACACCCACAATGAAAACCCTAAGTGAGAGCTGTAGGGACCAGAGACACTTCCCTGTCGTTTCCACTGTTGATTTATCTTTGCACATTGGCAATATCATAGCTGATGAAGTTATTCCGAGGCTTGATTAATGCTAGTCCAAACCTTCAAACCAATTTGTTAGTATTAGCAATTTTTATCAGTCTCTATGGAGACTCATTATATTGTGAAAAATAATAACAATCATTTAAACTTGAATTGAATTAAGTTGATATGTATACATTGTCATGATTGCAATAAACAATATATAAATAGTCATGTTTGCAGTAAGAACTATATATTGTTATGATTGCAGTAAACACTATATATTGTTATGATTTCAGATAACTTATATATATATACATATATATATAGAGAGAGAGAGAGGGTAGAGAGAGAGAGTCTTGTTTACACCACCACTAGATGGTGTTAGCCTGCTGTATTATTTTAAAGTCTGCTGTGGTGTACTTCATAGGCTTTAGAGAAAGACAAAGTTTGGCCCATAAATGTTGTCAGGAGCTTAACAATAAAAGATGCTTTCATATTTCAGCACAATTCTACTTTCAAATGCAGTCTGATCATTTCCTGATCATCACAACCAAGGTAATTAATTCATCCGTTTTTTTTCTTTCAAATATTTGTCTCCTTACTGTTAATGTTGGACAGCCACTTGGAGTTTAAGTTTTGGACTCTTTATTTCGCAGCTAAAACAACTGCCAGCCTTTTCGTCCTGACTCTTACATCTTATCATACTTTTGAGATATACATACTCTGAGAACTTGAGTTTCATCTCGAGCTTGAGATTGGATTCATGGACATTTTTGTAATTAAGATGTAGTTTTCCTGCTTCAACAGCAGGGGGCAGTACTTATCTCATGGCAATGTTGAAACCACACCCACAATGAAAACCCTAAGTGAGAGCTGTAGGGACCAGAGACACTTCCCTGTCGTTTCCACTGTTGATTTATCTTTGCACATTGGCAATATCATAGCTGATGAAGTTATTCTGAGGCTTGATTAATGCTAGTCCAAACCTTCAAACCAATTTGTTAGTATTGGTAATTTTTATCAGTCTCTATGGAGACTCATTATATTGTGAAAAATAATAAAAATCATTTAAACTTGAATTGAATTAATTTGATATGTATACATTGTCATGATTGCAATAAACAATATATAAATAGTCATGTTTGCAGTAAGCACTATATATTGTTATGATTGCAGTAAACACTATATATTGTTATGATTTCAGATAACTCATACATATATACATAGAGAGAGAGAGAGAGAGAGAGAGTCTTGTTTACACCACCACTAGATGGTGTTAGCCTGCTGTATTATTTTAAAGTCTGCTGTGGTGTACTTCATAGGCTTTAGAGAAAGACAAAGTTTGGCCCATAAATGTTGTCAGGAGCTTAACAATAAAAGATGCTTTCATATTTCAGCACAATTCTACTTTCAAATGCAGTCTGATCATTTCCTGATCATCACAACCAAGGTAATTAATTCATCCGTTTTTTTTCTTTCAAATATTTGTCTCCTTACTGTTAATGTTGGACAGCCACTTGGAGTTTAAGTTTTGGACTCTTTATTTCGCAGCTAAAACAACTGCCAGCCTTTTCGTCCTGACTCTTACATCTTATCGTACTTTTGAGATATACATACTCTGAGAACTTGAGTTTCATCTCGAGCTTGAGATTGGATTCATGGACATTTTTGTAATCAAGATGTAGTTTTCCTGCTTCAACAGCAGGGGGCAGTACTTATCTCATGGCAATGTTGAAACCACACCCACAATGAAAACCCTAAGTGAGAGCTGTAGGGACCAGAGACACTTCCCTGTCGTTTCCATTGTTAATTTATCTTTGCGCAGTGACAGTATTGTAGCCTATGAGGTTTATCCGAGGCGCGATTATTGCTATTTGAAAACTTTAACCAATACCCCGCCTTGATGACTTGAAATATAGTCAGAAAAGGCAATTTTTGTCAGTCTCTATGGAGACTCACTATATTGTGAAAGATAATAATAATCATTTATACTTGAACTGAATTAAGTTGGTGATATGGTATACAATGTCATGATTGCAATAAACAATATATAAATAGTCATGTTTGCAGTAAACACTATATATTATGATTTCAGATAACTCATATATATATATATATACATATAGAGAGAGAGAGAGAGAGAGGGTAGAGAGAGAGAGTCTTGTTTACACCACCACTAGATGGTGTTAGCCTGCTGTATTATTTTAAAGTCTTCTGTGGGGTACTTCATAGGCTTTAGAGAAAGACAAAGTTTGGCCCATAAATGTTGTCAGGAGCTTAACAATAAAAGATGCTTTCATATTACAGCACAATTCTACTTTCAAATGCAGTCTGATCATTTCCTGATCATCACAACCAAGGTAATTAATTCATCCGTTTTTTTTCTTTCAAATATTTGTCTCCTTACTGTTAATGTTGGACAGCCACTTGGAGTTTAAGTTTTGGACTCTTTATTTCGCAACTAAAACAACTGCCAGCCTTTTCGTCCTGACTCTTGAATCTCATCATACTTTTGAGATATACATACTCTGAGAACCTGAGTTTGATCTCGAGTTTGAGATTGGATTCATGGACATTTTTGTAATCAAGATGTAGTTTTCCTGCTTCAACAGCAGGGGGCAGTACTTATCTCATGGCAATGTTGAAACCACACCCACAATGAAAACCCTAAGTGAGAGCTGTAGGGACCAGAGACACTTCCCTGTCGTTTCCACTGTTGATTTATCTTTGCACATTGGCAATATCATAGCTGATGAAGTTATTCCGAGGCTTGATTAATGCTAGTCCAAACCTTCAAACCAATTTGTTAGTATTGGTAATTTTTATCAGTCTCTATGGAGACTCATTATATTGTGAAAAATAATAACAATCATTTAAACTTGAATTGAATTAAGTTGATATGTATACATTGTCATGATTGCAATAAACAATATATAAATAGTCATGTTTGCAGTAAGCACTAGTGATGGTGAGATGAAGCCTCATGAGGCATCGAACCACTTCAGCCAATTGGTTCGAGAAAGGGTTCATTTCTCGAAGCTTCATGTGCACACGAAACCACCTACTGGCCAAGTGTATAATCACAGGCAGCTGTATCTGAACCACATGTGATGCATTGAATTTTTGTGTCTGTTATGGCTGTTGGGAATGACTATGAATTACAAAAATGTATGACCAAATAATTTCTGTACATAAATTATCACATATGTGTATAATAAAACATTTTTTTAATGTATTCTGTGTGTGTAAATTTTCCCAAAATGGTAGTATCATATGATATGGCAGGTTGTGTAATAATGTTTTTCTGTCACTTTAGGAAAATGGCATGGGCTTAAGCAGGCAGAGGACAGTGAAAGTGCTTGTGGAACTAGCAAGAGGGGACTGAATATGCTTGTGTAACTTGGACAATGATGTACAGGACAGGGGACATTTTATTCATTTTTATTCAGAAATAACAGTTTCTCAACAGTTTTTGGTTTTGTGGATGTCCACATGTCAGAAGTAAGGCTAACAGCAGCCACCTTTTCCACTTTAGCCTTAGCCTTCTCCTTAGCTGACTCATACTTGGCCTCCACCATGGCCTTCAGAGCCTAAAGGAAAAAATATATAGTGCTGAACTGTGAGACACAATAAAGTACTCATTTGTTTCATGCATGCACCCATACATACCTGCCTTGTAGGGAGAACATAATTAGGATCCAGTTTGGATACAAATGCCCTGAATCCAACATCATCCACAATACTGAAGGGCTGTGTGTCCTTCACTATCATGGAGACGAGGGCTTCATCCAGCTCTTGTTTTCTGGTGGCTGGTTAAAAGAGAATAAATACAGTGTCTGTTACCTGTCTTTATTTGCACAATAAACAAAAGTGAACAGGGAAAAATTGTGATGGTGCATTTGTAATATTGTAATGACTTACCTTGGCTGGGTGAAGCTCCAGTTTCCTCCGTATTCTCATGCAAGGCACGGTAACGCCTCAGCATGGATGAGGTGTTGTTATTGTACCCCAACTCCTTGGAGCACAATAAACACCTCACCTTTGAATAAAATAAGAAACTGTGAAAAATACAGTTCTTGATAAGCAAACCTAATGTGTCTGAAATAGAGTTAGATTTAGCTTACCTTATTAGGAGTTATCAAATCAAAGTGTTCCCACACAGGGGAAATCCTCCTCTTCCTATCTGGCTCCATCTTATCACCTATCCTTCTCTCCTCACTCTCCTAAATCTCCAAACTATATCTCTCTCTCTCTCTCTCTAACTTCTCGAAACTATCCAAACTCTCAACTGACCGCAACTCTCCACCAACAACCCACATTTTGAACGGAGCCTGAGGGGTCTATATTGCTGTCAAACCTCCCGGCAAAATCTGAACCACTTCCCGAAGCAGTCACGTGGTACAGCCGGGCAGCGAGGCTTCGGATGTCATCATTTTTTGGCTCCTCCCTTAAATGAAGCAAGCCTCGACACACGCTTCGAGGAAATGCCCCCTCCATTACTCGACACACGCTTCGAAGCGTCGGCACATCTCGTAACATCACTAGTAAGCACTATATATTGTTATGATTTCAGATAACTCATATATATATACATATATATATATAGAGAGAGAGAGGGTAGAGAGAGAGAGTCTTGTTTACACCACCACTAGATGGTGTTAGCCTGCTGTATTATTTTAAAGTCTTCTGTGGTGTACTTCATAGGCTTTAGAGAAAGACAAAGTTTGGCCCATAAATGTTGTCAGGAGCTTAACAATAAAAGATGCTTTCATATTTCAGCACAATTCTACTTTCAAATGCAGTCTGATCATTTCCTGATCATCACAACCAAGGTAATTAATTCATCCGTTTTTTTTCTTTCAAATATTTGTCTCCTTACTGTTAATGTTGGACAGCCACTTGGAGTTTAAGTTTTGGACTCTTTATTTCGCAGCTAAAACAACTGCCAGCCTTTTCGTCCTGACTCTTGAATCTCATCATACTTTTGAGATATACATACTCTGAGAACCTGAGTTTCATCTCGAGTTTGAGATTGGATTCATGGACATTTTTGTAATCAAGATGTAGTTTTCCTGCTTCAACAGCAGGGGGCAGTACTTATCTCATGGCAATGTTGAAACCACACCCACAATGAAAACCCTAAGTGAGAGCTGTAGGGACCAGAGACACTTCCCTGTCGTTTCCACTGTTGATTTATCTTTGCACATTGGCAATATCATAGCTGATGAAGTTATTCCGAGGCTTGATTAATGCTAGTCCAAACCTTCAAACCAATTTGTTAGTATTGGCATTTTTTATCAGTCTCTATGGAGACTCATTATATTGTGAAAAATAATAACAATCATTTAAACTTGAATTGAATTAAGTTGATATGTATACATTGTCATGATTGCAATAAACAATATATAAATAGTCATGTTTGCAGTAAGCACTATATATTGTTATGATTGAAGTAAACACTATATATTGTTATGATTTCGGATAACTCATATATATATATATATATATATACATATAGAGAGAGAGGGTAGAGAGAGTCTTGTTTACACCACCACTAGATGGTGTTAGCCTGCTGTATTATTTTAAAGTCTGCTGTGGTGTACTTCATAGGCTTTAGAGAAAGACAAAGTTTGGCCCATAAATGTTGTCAGGAGCTTAACAATAAAAGATGCTTTCATATTTCAGCACAATTCTACTTTCAAATGCAGTCAGATCATTTCCTGATCATCACAACCAAGGTAATTAATTCATCCGTTTTTTTTCTTTCAAATATTTGTCTCCTTACTGTTAATGTTGGACAGCCACTTGGAGTTTAAGTTTTGGACTCTTTATTTCGCAGCTAAAACAACTGCCAGCCTTTTCGTCCTGACTCTTGAATCTCATCATACTTTTGAGATATACATACTCTGAGAACCTGAGTTTGATCTCGAGTTTGAGATTGGATTCATGGACATTTTTGTAATCAAGATGTAGTTTTCCTGCTTCAACAGCAGGGGGCAGTACTTATCTCATGGCAATGTTGAAACCACACCCACAATGAAAACCCTAAGTGAGAGCTGTAGGGACCAGAGACACTTCCCTGTCGTTTCCACTGTTGATTTATCTTTGCACATTGGCAATATCATAGCTGATGAAGTTTTTCCGAGGCTTGATTAATGCTAGTCCAAACCTTCAAACCAATTTGTTAGTATTGGCAATTTTTATCAGTCTCTATGGAGACTTATTATATTGTGAAAAATAATAACAATCATTTAAACTTGAATTGAATTAAGTTGATATGTATACATTGTCATGATTGCAATAAACAATATATAAATAGTCATGTTTGCAGTAAGCACTATATATTGTTATGATTGCAGTAAACACTATATATTGTTATGATTTCAGATAACTCATATATATATATATACATATATATATATAGAGAGAGAGAGGGTAGAGAGAGAGAGTCTTGTTTACACCACCACTAGATGGTGTTAGCCTGCTGTATTATTTTAAAGTCTTCTGTGGTGTACTTCATAGGCTTTAGAGAAAGACAAAGTTTGGCCCATAAATGTTGTCAGGAGCTTAACAATAAAAGATGCTTTCATATTTCAGCACAATTCTACTTTCAAATGCAGTCTGATCATTTCCTGATCATCACAACCAAGGTAATTAATTCATCCGTTTTTTTTCTTTCAAATATTTGTCTCCTTACTGTTAATGTTGGACAGCCACTTGGAGTTTAAGTTTTGGACTCTTTATTTCGCAGCTAAAACAACTGCCAGCCTTTTCGTCCTGACTCTTGAATCTCATCATACTTTTGAGATATACATACTCTGAGAACCTGAGTTTGATCTCGAGTTTGAGATTGGATTCATGGACATTTTTGTAATCAAGATGTAGTTTTCCTGCTTCAACAGCAGGGGGCAGTACTTATCTCATGGCAATGTTGAAACCACACCCACAATGAAAACCCTAAGTGAGAGCTGTAGGGACCAGAGACACTTCCCTGTCGTTTCCACTGTTGATTTATCTTTGCACATTGGCAATATCATAGCTGATGAAGTTATTCCGAGGCTTGATTAATGCTAGTCCAAACCTTCAAACCAATTTGTTAGTATTGGCAATTTTTATCAGTCTTTATGGAGACTCATTATATTGTGAAAAATAATAACAATCATTTAAACTTGAATTGAATTAAGTTGATATGTATACATTGTCATGATTGCAATAAACAATATATAAATAGTCATGTTTGCAGTAAGCACTATATATTGTTATGATTGCAGTAAACAATATATATTGTTATGATTTCAGATAACTCATACATATATACATATATATATATATAGAGAGAGAGAGAGAGTCTTGTTTACACCACCACTAGATGATGTTAGCCTGCTGTATTATTTTAAAGTCTTCTGTGGTGTACTTCATAGGCTTTAGAGAAAGACAAAGTTTGGCCCATAAATGTTGTCAGGAGCTTAACAATAAAAGATGCTTTCATATTTCAGCACAATTCTACTTTCAAATGCAGTCTGATCATTTCCTGATCATCACAACCAAGGTAATTAATTCATCCGTTTTTTTTCTTTCAAATATTTGTCTCCTTACTGTTAATGTTGGACAGCCACTTGGAGTTTAAGTTTTGGACTCTTTATTTCGCAGCTAAAACAACTGCCAGCCTTTTCGTCCTGACTCTTGAATCTCATCATACTTTTGAGATATACATACTCTGAGAACCTGAGTTTGATCTCGAGTTTGAGATTGGATTCATGGACATTTTTGTAATCAAGATGTAGTTTTCCTGCTTCAACAGCAGGGGGCAGTACTTATCTCATGGCAATGTTGAAACCACACCCACAATGAAAACCCTAAGTGAGAGCTGTAGGGACCAGAGACACTTCCCTGTCGTTTCCACTGTTGATTTATCTTTGCACATTGGCTATATCGTAGCTGATGAAGTTATTCCGAGGCTTGATTAATGCTATTCCAAACCTTCAAACCAATTTGTTAGTATTGGCAATTTTTATCAGTCTCTATGGAGACTCATTATATTGTGAAAAATAATAACAATCATTTAAACTTGAATTGAATTAAGTTGATATGTATACATTGTCATGATTGCAATAAACAATATATAAATAGTCATGTTTGCAGTAAGCACTATATATTGTTATGATTGCAGTAAACAATATATATTGTTATGATTTCAGATAACTCATACATATATACATATAGAGAGAGAGAGTCTTGTTTACACCACCACTAGATGGTGTTAGCCTGCTGTATTATTTTAAAGTCTTCTGTGGTGTACTTCATAGGCTTTAGAGAAAGACAAAGTTTGGCCTATAAATGTTGTCAGGAGCTTAACAATAAAAGATGCTTTCATATTACAGCACAATTCTACTTTCAAATGCAGTCTGATCATTTCCTGATCATCACAACCAAGGTAATTAATTCATCCGTTTTTTTTCTTTCAAATATTTGTCTCCTTACTGTTAATGTTGGACAGCCACTTGGAGTTTAAGTTTTGGACTCTTTATTTCGCAGCTAAAACAACTGCCAGCCTTTTCGTCCTGACTCTTACATCTTATCGTACTTTTGAGATATACATACTCTGAGAACTTGAGTTTCATCTCGAACTTGAGATTGGATTCATGGACATTTTTGTAATCAAGATGTAGTTTTCCTGCTTCAACAGCAGGGGGCAGTACTTATCTCATGGCAATGTTGAAATCACACCCACAATGAAAACCCTAAGTGAGAGCTGTAGGGACCAGAGACACTTCCCTGTAGTTTCCACTGTTGATTTATCTTTGCACATTGGCAATATCATAGCTGATGAAGTTATTCCGAGGCTTGATTAATGCTCGTCCAAACCTTCAAACCAATTTGTTAGTATTGGCAATTTTTATCGGTCTCTATGGAGACTCATTATATTGTGAAAAATAATAACAATCATTTAAACTTGAATTGAATTAAGTTGATATGTATACATTGTCATGATTGCAATAAACAATATATAAATAGTCATGTTTGCAGTAAGCACTATATATTGTTATGATTGAAGTAAACACTATATATTGTTATGATTTCGGATAACTCATATATATATATATATATATATACATATAGAGAGAGAGGGTAGAGAGAGAGAGTCTTGTTTACACCACCACTAGATGGTGTTAGCCTGCTGTATTATTTTAAAGTCTGCTGTGGTGTACTTCATAGGCTTTAGAGAAAGACAAAGTTTGGCCCATAAATGTTGTCAGGAGCTTAACAATAAAAGATGCTTTCATATTTCAGCACAATTCTACTTTCAAATGCAGTCAGATCATTTCCTGATCATCACAACCAAGGTAATTAATTCATCCGTTTTTTTTCTTTCAAATATTTGTCTCCTTACTGTTAATGTTGGACAGCCACTTGGAGTTTAAGTTTTGGACTCTTTATTTCGCAGCTAAAACAACTGCCAGCCTTTTCGTCCTGACTCTTGAATCTCATCATACTTTTGAGATATACATACTCTGAGAACCTGAGTTTGATCTCGAGTTTGAGATTGGATTCATGGACATTTTTGTAATCAAGATGTAGTTTTCCTGCTTCAACAGCAGGGGGCAGTACTTATCTCATGGCAATGTTGAAACCACACCCACAATGAAAACCCTAAGTGAGAGCTGTAGGGACCAGAGACACTTCCCTGTCGTTTCCACTGTTGATTTATCTTTGCACATTGGCAATATCATAGCTGATGAAGTTTTTCCGAGGCTTGATTAATGCTAGTCCAAACCTTCAAACCAATTTGTTAGTATTGGCAATTTTTATCAGTCTCTATGGAGACTTATTATATTGTGAAAAATAATAACAATCATTTAAACTTGAATTGAATTAAGTTGATATGTATACATTGTCATGATTGCAATAAACAATATATAAATAGTCATGTTTGCAGTAAGCACTATATATTGTTATGATTGCAGTAAACACTATATATTGTTATGATTTCAGATAACTCATATATATATATATACATATATATATATAGAGAGAGAGAGGGTAGAGAGAGAGAGTCTTGTTTACACCACCACTAGATGGTGTTAGCCTGCTGTATTATTTTAAAGTCTTCTGTGGTGTACTTCATAGGCTTTAGAGAAAGACAAAGTTTGGCCCATAAATGTTGTCAGGAGCTTAACAATAAAAGATGCTTTCATATTTCAGCACAATTCTACTTTCAAATGCAGTCTGATCATTTCCTGATCATCACAACCAAGGTAATTAATTCATCCGTTTTTTTTCTTTCAAATATTTGTCTCCTTACTGTTAATGTTGGACAGCCACTTGGAGTTTAAGTTTTGGACTCTTTATTTCGCAGCTAAAACAACTGCCAGCCTTTTCGTCCTGACTCTTGAATCTCATCATACTTTTGAGATATACATACTCTGAGAACCTGAGTTTGATCTCGAGTTTGAGATTGGATTCATGGACATTTTTGTAATCAAGATGTAGTTTTCCTGCTTCAACAGCAGGGGGCAGTACTTATCTCATGGCAATGTTGAAACCACACCCACAATGAAAACCCTAAGTGAGAGCTGTAGGGACCAGAGACACTTCCCTGTCGTTTCCACTGTTGATTTATCTTTGCACATTGGCAATATCATAGCTGATGAAGTTATTCCGAGGCTTGATTAATGCTAGTCCAAACCTTCAAACCAATTTGTTAGTATTGGCAATTTTTATCAGTCTTTATGGAGACTCATTATATTGTGAAAAATAATAACAATCATTTAAACTTGAATTGAATTAAGTTGATATGTATACATTGTCATGATTGCAATAAACAATATATAAATAGTCATGTTTGCAGTAAGCACTATATATTGTTATGATTGCAGTAAACAATATATATTGTTATGATTTCAGATAACTCATACATATATACATATATATATATATAGAGAGAGAGAGAGAGTCTTGTTTACACCACCACTAGATGGTGTTAGCCTGCTGTATTATTTTAAAGTCTTCTGTGGTGTACTTCATAGGCTTTAGAGAAAGACAAAGTTTGGCCCATAAATGTTGTCAGGAGCTTAACAATAAAAGATGCTTTCATATTTCAGCACAATTCTACTTTCAAATGCAGTCTGATCATTTCCTGATCATCACAACCAAGGTAATTAATTCATCCGTTTTTTTTCTTTCAAATATTTGTCTCCTTACTGTTAATGTTGGACAGCCACTTGGAGTTTAAGTTTTGGACTCTTTATTTCGCAGCTAAAACAACTGCCAGCCTTTTCGTCCTGACTCTTGAATCTCATCATACTTTTGAGATATACATACTCTGAGAACCTGAGTTTGATCTCGAGTTTGAGATTGGATTCATGGACATTTTTGTAATCAAGATGTAGTTTTCCTGCTTCAACAGCAGGGGGCAGTACTTATCTCATGGCAATGTTGAAACCACACCCACAATGAAAACCCTAAGTGAGAGCTGTAGGGACCAGAGACACTTCCCTGTCGTTTCCACTGTTGATTTATCTTTGCACATTGGCTATATCGTAGCTGATGAAGTTATTCCGAGGCTTGATTAATGCTATTCCAAACCTTCAAACCAATTTGTTAGTATTGGCAATTTTTATCAGTCTCTATGGAGACTCATTATATTGTGAAAAATAATAACAATCATTTAAACTTGAATTGAATTAAGTTGATATGTATACATTGTCATGATTGCAATAAACAATATATAAATAGTCATGTTTGCAGTAAGCACTATATATTGTTATGATTGCAGTAAACAATATATATTGTTATGATTTCAGATAACTCATACATATATACATATAGAGAGAGAGAGAGAGAGAGTCTTGTTTACACCACCACTAGATGGTGTTAGCCTGCTGTATTATTTTAAAGTCTTCTGTGGTGTACTTCATAGGCTTTAGAGAAAGACAAAGTTTGGCCTATAAATGTTGTCAGGAGCTTAACAATAAAAGATGCTTTCATATTACAGCACAATTCTACTTTCAAATGCAGTCTGATCATTTCCTGATCATCACAACCAAGGTAATTAATTCATCCGTTTTTTTTCTTTCAAATATTTGTCTCCTTACTGTTAATGTTGGACAGCCACTTGGAGTTTAAGTTTTGGACTCTTTATTTCGCAGCTAAAACAACTGCCAGCCTTTTCGTCCTGACTCTTACATCTTATCGTACTTTTGAGATATACATACTCTGAGAACTTGAGTTTCATCTCGAACTTGAGATTGGATTCATGGACATTTTTGTAATCAAGATGTAGTTTTCCTGCTTCAACAGCAGGGGGCAGTACTTATCTCATGGCAATGTTGAAATCACACCCACAATGAAAACCCTAAGTGAGAGCTGTAGGGACCAGAGACACTTCCCTGTAGTTTCCACTGTTGATTTATCTTTGCACATTGGCAATATCATAGCTGATGAAGTTATTCCGAGGCTTGATTAATGCTCGTCCAAACCTTCAAACCAATTTGTTAGTATTGGCAATTTTTATCGGTCTCTATGGAGACTCATTATATTGTGAAAAATAATAACAATCATTTAAACTTGAATTGAATTAAGTTGATATGTATACATTGTCATGATTGCAATAAACAATATATAAATAGTCATGTTTGCAGTAAGCACTATATATTGTTATGATTGCAGTAAACACTATATATTGTTATGATTTCAGATAACTCATATATATATATACATATATATATATAGAGAGAGAGAGGGTAGAGAGAGAGAGTCTTGTTTACACCACCACTAGATGGTGTTAGCCTGCTGTATTATTTTAAAGTCTGCTGTGGTGTACTTCATAGGCTTTAGAGAAAGACAAAGTTTGGCCCATAAATGTTGTCAGGAGCTTAACAATAAAAGATGCTTTCATATTTCAGCACAATTCTACTTTCAAATGCAGTCTGATCATTTCCTGATCATCACAACCAAGGTAATTAATTCATCCGTTTTTTTTCTTTCAAATATTTGTCTCCTTACTGTTAATGTTGGACAGCCACTTGGAGTTTAAGTTTTGGACTCTTTATTTCGCAGCTAAAACAACTGCCAGCCTTTTCGTCCTGACTCTTGAATCTCATCATACTTTTGAGATATACATACTCTGAGAACCTGAGTTTGATCTCGAGTTTGAGATTGGATTCATGGACATTTTTGTAATCAAGATGTAGTTTTCCTGCTTCAACAGCAGGGGGCAGTACTTATCTCATGGCAATGTTGAAACCACACCCACAATGAAAACCCTAAGTGAGAGCTGTAGGGACCAGAGACACTTCCCTGTAGTTTCCACTGTTGATTTATCTTTGCACATTGGCAATATCATAGCTGATGAAGTTATTCCGAGGCTTGATTAATGCTAGTCCAAACCTTCAAACCAATTTGTTAGTATTGGCAATTTTTATCAGTCTCTATGGAGACTTATTATATTGTGTAAAATAATAACAATCATTTAAACTTGAATTGAATTAAGTTGATATGTATACATTGTCATGATTGCAATAAACAATATATAAATAGTCATGTTTGCAGTAAGCACTATATATTGTTATGATTGAAGTAAACACTATATATTGTTATGATTTCGGATAACTCATATATATATATATATATATATACATATAGAGAGAGAGGGTAGAGAGAGAGAGTCTTGTTTACACCACCACTAGATGGTGTTAGCCTGCTGTATTATTTTAAAGTCTGCTGTGGTGTACTTCATAGGCTTTAGAGAAAGACAAAGTTTGGCCCATAAATGTTGTCAGGAGCTTAACAATAAAAGATGCTTTCATATTTCAGCACAATTCTACTTTCAAATGCAGTCAGATCATTTCCTGATCATCACAACCAAGGTAATTAATTCATCCGTTTTTTTTCTTTCAAATATTTGTCTCCTTACTGTTAATGTTGGACAGCCACTTGGAGTTTAAGTTTTGGACTCTTTATTTCGCAGCTAAAACAACTGCCAGCCTTTTCGTCCTGACTCTTGAATCTCATCATACTTTTGAGATATACATACTCTGAGAACCTGAGTTTGATCTCGAGTTTGAGATTGGATTCATGGACATTTTTGTAATCAAGATGTAGTTTTCCTGCTTCAACAGCAGGGGGCAGTACTTATCTCATGGCAATGTTGAAACCACACCCACAATGAAAACCCTAAGTGAGAGCTGTAGGGACCAGAGACACTTCCCTGTCGTTTCCACTGTTGATTTATCTTTGCACATTGGCAATATCATAGCTGATGAAGTTTTTCCGAGGCTTGATTAATGCTAGTCCAAACCTTCAAACCAATTTGTTAGTATTGGCAATTTTTATCAGTCTCTATGGAGACTTATTATATTGTGAAAAATAATAACAATCATTTAAACTTGAATTGAATTAAGTTGATATGTATACATTGTCATGATTGCAATAAACAATATATAAATAGTCATGTTTGCAGTAAGCACTATATATTGTTATGATTGCAGTAAACACTATATATTGTTATGATTTCAGATAACTCATATATATATATATACATATATATATATAGAGAGAGAGAGGGTAGAGAGAGAGAGTCTTGTTTACACCACCACTAGATGGTGTTAGCCTGCTGTATTATTTTAAAGTCTTCTGTGGTGTACTTCATAGGCTTTAGAGAAAGACAAAGTTTGGCCCATAAATGTTGTCAGGAGCTTAACAATAAAAGATGCTTTCATATTTCAGCACAATTCTACTTTCAAATGCAGTCTGATCATTTCCTGATCATCACAACCAAGGTAATTAATTCATCCGTTTTTTTTCTTTCAAATATTTGTCTCCTTACTGTTAATGTTGGACAGCCACTTGGAGTTTAAGTTTTGGACTCTTTATTTCGCAGCTAAAACAACTGCCAGCCTTTTCGTCCTGACTCTTGAATCTCATCATACTTTTGAGATATACATACTCTGAGAACCTGAGTTTGATCTCGAGTTTGAGATTGGATTCATGGACATTTTTGTAATCAAGATGTAGTTTTCCTGCTTCAACAGCAGGGGGCAGTACTTATCTCATGGCAATGTTGAAACCACACCCACAATGAAAACCCTAAGTGAGAGCTGTAGGGACCAGAGACACTTCCCTGTCGTTTCCACTGTTGATTTATCTTTGCACATTGGCAATATCATAGCTGATGAAGTTATTCCGAGGCTTGATTAATGCTAGTCCAAACCTTCAAACCAATTTGTTAGTATTGGCAATTTTTATCAGTCTTTATGGAGACTCATTATATTGTGAAAAATAATAACAATCATTTAAACTTGAATTGAATTAAGTTGATATGTATACATTGTCATGATTGCAATAAACAATATATAAATAGTCATGTTTGCAGTAAGCACTATATATTGTTATGATTGCAGTAAACAATATATATTGTTATGATTTCAGATAACTCATACATATATACATATATATATATATAGAGAGAGAGAGAGAGTCTTGTTTACACCACCACTAGATGGTGTTAGCCTGCTGTATTATTTTAAAGTCTTCTGTGGTGTACTTCATAGGCTTTAGAGAAAGACAAAGTTTGGCCCATAAATGTTGTCAGGAGCTTAACAATAAAAGATGCTTTCATATTTCAGCACAATTCTACTTTCAAATGCAGTCTGATCATTTCCTGAT